>NC_135804.1:112330298-112695451 GCF_964213995.1 Mustelus asterias
CCTTCAAACTTGAGAACTTCAGTAGAAAGTGATTATTACAAATCTGATGCAAACTTATCTGAACCTGATACAAATCACAAAGCAAAATTTAATTCTCTTGATGTAAGGATAAAACCTCTAACTGGATTTGGACATTTAATTGCAATACAAAGCTAGATGAATGACAAAGAAACTGTGGTCATGGGAGATTAAAGTCTAGTGGCTCACTTGGAGGTGTCCCAGGTCTTGGCTGTTCATAAGTTCATAAGTTATATGAAGGAGGACACTGATATCGTTAAATTTGTTATTAATGAACAATACATCCAGTTAAACAGCTTTAAGGGATTGATAGCATTCAAACCAAAGTAGAGAAATTCAGCAGAATGTATGTTCTGATCTATCTATTCATCGTGTTAATGCATGGCAGCAGATTAGATTGAATTTCTGAACATAACTTTTCACACCCTCCCACAGCCCTGTTGGCAAAGATGCAGAAACCTGATCCTGATTCTCAGTTTCTACCTTTCCAACTTTCTCCTGGAAGGTTCTTGTGATGTACAAGTTAGAACAGTTAGAAGTATAGCAAAAGGAAGATTAGATACTGCTATGTGTATTAATTACAATGGGTGGAATTTTCCCTGTATTCGGCAGAGTGCGATGGCGTTTGGAAAAAGTGCTGTTTAATCTCCCAGTGACAATGATGGGGATTCAAGCCATATTGTTAGCCACTTTGAAAAAAGAAATTTCTGCACGAGATTCACACGGCCTCCATGGAAGGCGGTCTCTGATTCGGCCACCCCACCATCACCTGAACACAGTAATCACTGGGGTGCTCAATTTAAAAGCCACCCTAGCACTCCCCAGCTCTCCACAGTGCTCCACAACTCTCTCCATCTCCCCCTAGTTTCCCAGTTCCCCAACTCTCCCTAGTTCCCCAGTTCCCCAATTCTCTCTAATTCCCCAGTTCCCCAGCTCTCTCCATTTCTCCCTAGTTCTCCATCTCTCCCCAGTTCCCCAGCTCTCCCCATCTCTCCCTCGTTCCCCAGCTCTCCTCATCTCTCCCTAGTTCCCCAGTTCCCCAGCTCCCTCCATCTCTCCCTAGTTCCCCAGCTCTCCTCATCTCTTCCTAGTTCCCCAGCTCTCCTCATCTCTTCCTAGCTCCCCAGTTCCCCAGCTCTCCTCGACTCTCCCTGGATTCCCAGTTCCACAGCTCTCCCCAGCAGTCCCCAGCAGTCCCCAGCAGTCCCCAGCTCCTCCCAGCGCCCCAGCGCTCCCCAGCCACTTCTTCTTGGTTCCCGGTAAAGGATAGCAGCAAGGAAGGCTGTCCCGTGGTTCTCCCAAGCCTCCCTCATCAGATTTCTTGATGCAGTGGAGGAGTGTTGTGACATCCTGTACCCTCGCGCAGGGCCAACACCAAATAGCAGGGACACAAACACAGCATGTGAGGTGGTGGCAGCGTTGGGACACACTAACTCCCTGCAGAGGAGGGCACCCATCCAGTGCCACAAGAGGAAGAATGATCTTCTGCATTCTGCCAGGGTAAGTCATTCATCGCATCGCTCTCAACATACACACTCACACACTCATCACACATCCACAGGGAGCTCACTCAGTGCCAGCTCAAGGAACTCCACCACTCGCTCACCCTCACACATTTTCAATTCCCCTGTGAGTTGTGTCCTCATCACCTCGCTGTTCCTACTCACCATTCACACATGCCAGGGGATATACCTTGTGTCTGGTTGAGCACAGGGCTGCTGCGCCATCTATTTTCATGCAAGACAAGTTGGCACATAATAAGAGGGAGATACCAGATAAGTGATGGGATGCCCGAGTTGAAAGTCCTCTCTGAATTTGAGGAGAGTGCCTTCCAGCTGGGCAGAAAGGAACTCGGTTGCTCCTGTGGTGATGGTGAGATGGGTCACGACTAAGTGAGGATCCAGGACACCATCATCCATCACAAAACATTGATGTAAAGTCATGTCTCCTGTGTCTGAAAGCTCCTACCATGCACAAATGAAATTTCCCTTCTCTGTATGTCCACTGGGGGAGCAGCCCAGGGTCTCCACCAGCCAGGTGCAGGAGAGCTCCCACACCAGAGAAGATGATTTCATGGTCATTGAGATTGAAGAACCATCACAGCGCTCACCCACATTCTCCACCAGCACAGAAACACACACTTCGGTGGGACCTAGTTTTAGAGAGACCTCAGGTCACAATCTGATGAGCACTCACTCTCTCTGAACCACAGCGGGCAGAGGCAGGAACGTCCCAGAGAGCTGGAACTTAGAGGATTACTGGAGGCTAGGAAATCTGCTGAGTCTCAGTCAGATGATGAGCCTCTGGATTCGGTCATACCCCAGTTGCTGGAGCTAAAAAGCCGAAGTCGGGAACATAGGTAGGGAAGTCAACGACACTCCTCAGACTGAAAGACAGAATAGAGGCTGCCCCTTTATCCCAAGGCTGAAACCAGGGGCCTTTGGTCACCCACAGGGAGGAGGAGCAGTTGGTGCACACCCCAGGGCCATCTACTCAGGTGACTCTGGGGGTGTCCCGCCCAGCCGAATCCCCTCTCCCCGTGACTACCTCAACTCCAGCTCCACAGGCCAAGGAGGGTGGCACTGCCAACAGCAGGATCCCAAATTCAGGCTGGGGCCCTCCAGGCCTCAGCCCTTCAGAGGATGCCAGCCAAGGTTATCACAGGCAGCAGGACGGAGCAGACAGTAGGCTGCCTCCACTTCCACTCTGGATGTTGGGGATGCAGCCTGTTGTAGCGGCAGGGTTAGAAAGGTTAAGAATGTCTATTTACACAGTCTGGAAACAGATGTTGTTGATAGCATAGACCTCTATGAATGAACTTCCAGTGACTGCACCCTCTCTATCGCTCCTTGTTCTGACGAGATGTCTTTCTGTAGTGTTGGTCAGCCAACTGAATTCCTGTTCCACAGAAAGGCTGGGTGCTCAGTCCAGAGGTTCCTCTATGTACTCTCTGCAAGGTTGCCAGCACAGTGGTGGTGTCCCTTCACAGTGACTGAACACATCAGTCATGCCTGTTTCTCATAGGGAATGAGGGCATCTCCTACTATGTGCGGTCATTGTCCATGTGTGCTCTCTGTACATTTTGTCGCCCCCATCAAATATTAGCCTCTGGTGACAATAAACCTCAAGGGACCTCCTCTGACATCCATTCCTCCTCAGAGATCCCCTCCTACCTCTGGAGAGTCAGGTGCCTCCATTGACATCTCTCCTCTCTATGTGCCAGAAGAATGATAGCCAGTTCCCCAGGCTCCATCTCTCCCTCACACAATCACTGCAGAAGTAAAGAGAGAGGGTTGATGGTTAACTTTTGCCTCCAAGGGTTTCACCTTTTGCCCATACACCTTTGGTAGCTGCGTCTCGATGGCCAGTCATTCATGTTCTGGCCACCACGTTGATGATCTGTCCTCCATTTGCTCCCTGAATGGACAAGACCCCATGCCCACAATGTGACCAAATGGCCAGAGCTTTGGATACTTCACTGTATCCTGAGCTCTCATGTAAGGCACAGGCAATGTTCCCGACTTCACTCCAAGGCCTTGTGTGCAACCCGTTCGATGGGGTTCAGGGCTGTTGCAATTGTCAAAACTGTACACACATCTGATGGGTTGGAATGCTCTTTATAGAGAATGTGCTCTTGCTCACTGTTGAAGGAGATGTAAGTGCTCGCCCAGTGGTGCAAGGAAATCATAGCAGTCACTAAATGCAGAGGTCAGCGTGCTAAGAATTAACTGCAGTGTGACAATCAGTGGCACTCACCCTCATCACTGGAGATTTAATGGGATAATTTGGTAAGTTGGCAGACTACAGGCATGTCAATTGAGCTTTAGCTGAATGTTCTCATCTGCATGATATTTTCATCACTGACATACCTCACCATTAGACCTGCCCTTGTCAGTAATCAGCTCGTCCACATAAAACGTAATTTGGGCCTCTTGTGAGGTTTTCTATTCCCCTCAGCAAACCCGCATGAGGAGAATGAGAGCGGAAAATCCCAGCCTATCTAACAAAAACAAAACACTTGTGAAATAGCTGAGAGATAATTAATCTTGAACCTTTGGAGACAGCTATTGATTACCCTTATTAACCTTTGCAAACTCATTCATTCATTCATTCGTTAACCTGGGCACCTTTGTGGGAATGTGTGGGAACTAAATATTGATAAGTTTGCTACACCAGAAAATTGCCCAGCTCCTGAAACTCTCTTTGGGGCTATGCAGACTCATTAATATGGGTTTTGGAACCTGAGGGAAGGTAGGGAGTATTATGAGATAACTAAAGGAATAACTATTCAAAGTAATTCAGTCACAGCCTTCCATCCATTGACTCTGTCTACACTTCCTGCTGCCTCGGCAAAGCAGACAGCATAATTAAGGACCCCACACACCCCAGACATTCTCTCTTCCACCTTCTTCCGTGAGGAAAGGGATACAAAAAGTCTGCGGCTACGTACCAACCGACTCAAGAACAGCTTTTTCCCTGCTGCCATCAGACGTTTGAATGAATTTACCTTGCATTAAGTTGATCTTTCTCTACACCCGAGCTATGACTGTAACACTACATTGTGCACTCTCTTGTTTCCTTCTCTATGAACGGTATGCTCTGTCTATAGCCCGCAAGAAACAATACTTTTCACTGCATGTTAATACATGTGGCAATAATAAATCAAATCAAATCAAATCAACAATTCCTTTCTCTCTCGCTTGAGCATCACAGTTAGTGAACAAATCTATGCACAATATGCTTGTATGTGCTGGTACCGGAAGCAGATTGCTTGGCTGAAAGAGGTTACTGACAAAAAAATCAGAAAGCAAATTTCAGCAGATGGAAAACTCAAAATAAGAAACTGGAAATGCCGGAAGTACACAATGGGTGAGGGCGTATCCGTGGGGAGAGAGGAGATTAAAGTTAATGGGTGGAATTTTTCAATTTTATTTCAAAGTGTTGTCTCTGGCAGGACAAACGGACAGCAGCCCACTAGCTGACTTGCTGGGTTTTCCCGTCGTAATGTAAAACTCCATGATAATAAAAGTTAAGCTGCGGATTCCACAAAGTCATGCTCTGAATGAGCCCTCGCCCCCAGCAACATTGGCTCCGAACAGACCGGGGTGCTGTTTTTTAAAGTGCGCCCCAAACTAAAAGATATAAAAATAAAAAAGGAGCTCTCCTCATGGACACTGAACCTCTCCCATTCCTGAGGGAATCTAACTAGATGCATATGTATGGTAATTGGGTTCCCCATCTTTCAGAATCCCATTATGTCATTGGCGGAGATGGTGTTGGTGGGGGGGGGGGGTGGGGGGGGGGAGAGCGGGGACAGCGGGGGGGGTAAACAAGCTCAATAGGAAATCCCACTGCCATAAAAGCCATTTTGGGATGCTTGCTGGATTCTCCGCCCCCTCCGCCAATCCCACCAACGAAACGGGGAAACTCCCATTACCTTTTGTTCTAATGAAACGCCATCAGCCCGATCTTAATTTCTCCCTTCAAAAAAATGAGGAACTTAATTTTATCAGCAATTCAAATTATTTCAATATGTGAAAGAATATGTTTGATTTCACCAATTTGATTGAAGCACTATTCCTCTGCTGTATGCAGAGTGCATCCCTAATATCATGATGCTGCCCAGTTACTGTGTCTTCAAACTGCCTTTCTCATGTAGGTCCCTTATGGTCTGAAATGGGAGAATTTATAATGGGGAACAAGAAAATGGCAGAGCGATTAGACAATTACTTTAGTTCTGTCTTCAAGGAGACACAAAGAACTTCTCAGGAATGCTAGAGAACCAAAGATCTAGTGAGAAGAAGGAAATCAAAGAAATTAGTTTCACTAAAAAATTAGCGCTGGAGAAATTAATGGACTGAAAGCTGTTAAATCCCAGGGTCTGAAAGTCTACATCCCAGGGTATTAAAGGAGGCAGCAATGGAAATAGTGGATGCATTGGTTGTCATCTTTCAAAATTCCATAAAATCTGTAACAATCCTAGCAGACTGGAGGTGGAAAATCTAACCCCACTGTTAAAAAAAGGAGGAATGCAGAAATCAGGGAATTACTGACTGGTTAGCCTGACGTCAATAGTAAGGAAAAGGCTAGAATTTATTATAAAGGATGTGATGATAGGGCACTTAGAAAATATCACCGGGATTAGGCAAAGTCAATATGGATTTACGAAAGGGAAATCATGTTTGACAAACTCACTGGAGGTTTTTGAGGATCTAACTAGTTGAATAGATAAAGGAGAATCAGTGGATGTGGTGTATTTGGATTTTCAGAAAGCCTTTGATAAAAGTCCCACATAAGAGGTTAGTGTACAAAATTAATACACATGGGATTGGGGAATAATATATTGGCACGGATTGAGATTTGGTTAGCAGACAGGAAACAGAGAGTAGGAATAAATGACTCTTTTTTGGAGTAACATTTCTTGGGGCCCAGTATATATCATTGATTTGGATGAGGGAACCAAATGTAATATTTTCAAGTTTGCTGGTGTCAAAAAACTAGATGGGAATATAGGTGCTGAGGAGGAAGTAAAGAGGATTAAAGTCAATTTGGACAAGTTGAGTGAGTGGGCAAATAAATGGCAGGTGGAGTATAATGTGGATAGGTATGAAGTTAGCCATATCAGTAGGAGAAAAAATAATGGCAAGGCATTATTTAAACAGTGATAGATTGGGAAATGTTGATGTACAAAGGGACCTGGACATCCTTATACGGCAATCGCTGAAAGCAAGCACACAGGTGCTGCAAGCAGTTAAAGAGGCAAATGGTATCTTAGCCTCCATTACAAGATGATTTGAATACAAGAGCAAGGATGTCTTACTGCAGCTGTACAGGAGAGACCACAGCTGGAGTACTGTGTGCAGTTTTGTTCTCCTTATCTAAGAAAGGATATACTTGCCATTAAATGCAGCGAATGTTCACCAGACTGATTCCTGAGATGGCAGGATTGTCATATGAGAAGAGGTTAGGTCGACTAGACCTGTGTTCATTGGAGTTTAGAAAAATGGGAGGGAGTCTCATTGATGCATATAAAATTTTGCCAGGCCTGGACAGAATGGATGATGTTTCCCCTGGTTGGGGTAGGGGGAGTGCGGTGGAGATATTTAGAACAAGGGGGTCACCACCTCAGAATACAGAGTAGACCATTTAGGACTGAGATATGGAGGAATTTCTTCAGGTGAACCTGTGGAATTCTCTACCACAGAAGGCTGTGGAGGCCAATTCACAATATATTTAAGAAATAAATAGATTTATAGACATTAAAGGTATCAAAGGTTATGGTGAGAGTGCGGAAGTATGGTGTTGAGATAGAGGATCAGCCATGGTCATATTGAATGGCAGAGTAGCCTCAAGGGGCCGAATGGCCTGCTCCTGCTGCTATGTTTTATGCTTCTTTATTTTATGTATGTTCAGTACATGTACCTAAATAATAAATAACGGATGAAAGCAAATTACTGCGGATGCTGGAATCTGAAACCAAAAGAGAAAATGCTGGAAAATCTGAGTAGGTCTGGCATCATCTGTAAGGAGAGAAAAGAGCTGATGTTTCGAGTCCAGATGACCCTTTGTCAAAGCTCCAAAAGAGAAAATGCTGGAAAATCTGAGTAGGTCTGGCAGCATCTGTAAGGAGAGAAAAGAGCTGACGTTTTGAGTCCAGATGACCCTTTGGCAAAGCAGTACATGTACACCGCTGATCTCAGAGAATCGGATGTGAGTCCATGAGAACAAATTACACCTGCAATTCAAGCAAAATCTTTCAAAGACATCACTCATGGCATGATGATTCTTCCATTTTTCACCACCCCTGTGGTTTTTCTGCATGCGTTTGACTATGTTGTGCCAATTAACGCTGATTTAAGGGAAGTTTGATTTTGGTAGCTGAATGGAGATTGATCAAATTAAATTTATGGTATTTCAGTCTGGGCTGGAATTAAACCCAGAGATGAAGCCACAGCAGATTCTTTCAGTGTGCGACCCAGTCCTGCTAAAACCTTTCACGTTGTGTAGAATGTACGGCAGAGCACAGCTCACTCAACAAGAACAGCTGTCAAATACCCCGAAACAATTTAGGGACCTTATTTCATTAGCACGGGGGCAACACATTGAGCCAAAAACTCTGTAGCATATCCTCTAAGTCAAACATCTTCATGACCAAACAGCACCTCGTGCCATATCCTTTCTATTCCTGCTGCAACAGGAGTCATTCACTGCATGGCTCTGTGCTACTGCACAGCAACAGTCACTGGCACAGCTGAATGTATGGCTGCTCATTTCTCCCTCCCTCGGGGCTTCCAATCAGATCCTCGCTGCCAGTGGGAAGCCTCAGTAATACATCACATTTAATGGGACATCTGCTTCATTAGGGGCTGCAAATGTGACTTGTTTATAATATAGCCTGGTTAATCATTACGGCTTTGTCTTTGACAAATGCAAGAAGATTATTGAGATACTAAAGCATTTTAATTGAACTGCCAGTCTTCACATTCTAAGAAATCACCCAGTAACTTTAGTTGGACAAGCGCAGTTTCTATAATGCTTCCATTTACTAGCATTCATCGAGAGAATCAGAGATAGAGTCATAGAATCCATACAGTGCAGAAGGAGGCCATTCGGCTCAGCGAGCCTGCATTGACAACAATCCCACCCAGGCCCTATTCCCATAACCCCACATATTTAGCCTGCTAATCCCCCTGACACTAAGGGGCAATTTAGTACGGCCAGTCAACCGAATCTGCACAGCTTTGGACAATGGGAGGAAATGGAGCACTCGGAGGAAGCCCATGCAGAGACGGGGAGAATGTGCAAACTCCACACAGACAGTGACCCGAGGCTGGAATTGAACCCGAGCCCTTGGCGCTGTGAGGCAGCAGTGCTAATCACTGTGCCACCGTGCAGCCCAATTACACCAATTTGAGAGGCAGGTACCTATATGATTCACCTGTTTCGATCCAAAACGTTTATAGTCTGTGGGAGCTCAAACTTTCAATGTTAACATTTCAAACTGTAAATTGCTCACAGACAGGACATACTGACCCTCTCCTGAAAACAATAACACTATTTGCAGATTTATATCATACTTATGATATATACAAATGTTCCGGGTGGGAAACAGAACAGATGCCAAGCCAAAGAAGCAGAAATTAGGACTGACCAGAATTTGGAACTTTCCAACAGCTCTCTGGTCAGTGTTCCCTCTAAATTGAGTTACACAAACAACACTGAAGCTCCTGCACAGGCTGAACATAATTTAGACCCTTTAAGCGACAGTGCCCAATCACTCCAGTTTAAGGCTGTTAAACATTTGAATGAGAAATTACACTTGGAAAAAAATTTAAAGGGCAGGTAAATCAAGTGTCACGTATAATGAAAACAAATAATTGGAGGGAATATTGCCTCTGGTGCCTCTTCCATGTGATCATTGTGGGCTATCTGACAGTGGTCAACAGCTGAGTCTGATCGGGTCTTTACTCAGAGTTGACATGTTTACAGTTTCCCCAGTCCGGAGCTTGATAGGGAATCACAAAGGAGTGAGAATTCTCCCTTCCTGCAAGAAAGACAATGGCCGGAATTCTCCCATCCCGCCCGCCACTGGAATTTTAGCTGGCGGGTTGCGGACAATGTGAAACCCCATTGACAGTCGTGTGGGAATTTCCAGCTTTTAGACCAGCGTGGCCAGAGAATTCCACTCACAGATACCAAATTGATCAGTCACATCACTGCAGTTAGAGATAATTAAGCATTCAGCCACATCACCACACAATATCCCCAACTCTGTGTATACACACATGTTCACATGCAAACACACATGCACGCTTCCTACTACTAAGCATGTGGTGTACAACTAGCTCCCCTCTGTGAGTTGAATTCAAAGCCTGAGGGAATGGAAGTCTACACCTGCCTGCTAGATGTAACAATCTTACATAAAATCTACTTTCAGTAGATTTCTTTAGACATGGGCCTGAAGTCCAAAACGACCCCAGTTTGATGCTGATTGGCAATATTACTCAGAGACAATGTGTCAGCGTGAAAAAGTACTGTAGAGCTGCCTTCCGAGGCTGCGGCAGAGACACATGCAGGCACAGTGGAGTTGCCTTGCTCTGTTTGGGAGTGAATGATAGAACCACACTGAGGGTCGTTAGTGCTGCAGAATAGAATACTTCCCTTTGGGCAGCTAGTGTCAACATCAAGTGCTCCCAAGCCATTGATAGTATGTCCAGATGCATAGAGAGTACTCCATTCCCTCAGCACTTAAGTCCCTTGCCTCATAAAACTCGCAAGAAATAGTTGAAAGAAATTCAATGAGCTCCTAATTCTGCTCATAATTCTCCTGATAAATGGCAGATTCAAACCATGGCTGGCTCACTGGAAGGACACACTGAATTATTATTACACATCAAAGGTGCTACACACTGCTACAGTCAGATGCGTCTCAGCTTCACTGTTATTATAATTGACAAGATCCTCTTGATATTATTCCTAATATGTTTTTCTTTCCCCCACAAAGTCTGAATCCAATCTATCCTGAAGCATTTGACAGTGAAATTATGTGAGATACTAACACACAAGCATATGAATTAGGAGCAGGAGTAGGTCACTTGCCCTCAAGCCTACTCCATCATTCAATAAGATCATGGCTGACCGGCTTGTAACTTCACATTCCTGCCTACCGATTGCCTTTCACCCCCTTGTTAATCAAGAATCTATCTAGTTCTGCCTTAAAAATATTCAGAAACTCTGCTTCCAGTGTCTTTTGAGAGTTTCAGAGACTCATGACCCTCTGAGAGAAAAAAAAATCTTCTAAACTGTCTTAAATGAGTAACCACTTATCTTTAAATAGTGATCACTCGTTCTGAATTCTCCAACAAGAGTGAAAAATCTCTCCACATCCACCCTGTCAATTCCTCTCAGAATGTTTAAAGTTTTGATCAAGTCACCTCTCACTCTTCTAAACTCAACTGGATACAAACCTAACCTCTCCAACCTTTCCTTGTAAGACAGCCCACCCATTCCTGGTATTCGTCTGGGAAATCTTCTCTGAACTGCTACGAACGTATTTACATCTTTTCTTAAATAAGGAAACCAATACTGTACATAATACCCCAGATGTGGTCTTACCAATGCTCTGTATAACTGAAGCATAACCTCCCTATTTTTGTAATCAGTTCCCCTCACAATAAATGATAACATTCTATTAGCTTTCCTGATTACTTGCTGCACCTGTATACCAGCCTTTTATGCTTCATGCACTCGGACACCCAGATCCCTCTGCATTTCAGAGCTGTGCAATCTCTCACCATTTAGATAATAAGCTTCTTTCTTATTCTTCCTGCCAAAATGGACTATTTCACATTCGCCCACATTATACTCCATTTGCCAGATTTTTGCCCACTCACTTAATCTACCTCCCTATGTAGCCTCCTTACGTTCACTTCACAATTTACTTTCCTATCTACCTTTGTGTCATCAGCAAATTTAGCAACTATACCTTTATTCCCTTCATCCAAATCATTTATATAAATTGTAAAAAGTTGAGGCCCCAGCACTGATCCCTGAGGCACACCACTTGTCACATTCTGCAAACTAGAAAATTACCCATTTATGCCACTCCGCCTGAGATCAGTGGGGGAAAGGGGGGTCTGCTGCCACTCTGCCTGAGATCAGTGAGGGGAAAGGGGGTCTGTTGCCACTCTGCCTTTGATCAGTGGTGGGGAAGGGGGATCCGCTGCCACTCTGCCTGAGATCAGTGGAGGGAAGGGAGGTCCACTGCCACTCTGCCTAGACTTGTGAGGGGAAGGGGAGGAGGAGGCCGTGATCAGTCTGGGTGACAGGGAGGTGGGATAAGGTGGCCAGTAATGTTGTTGGGGGGGGGCAATGTCTGTGGGGGCCAGGGAGAGGCATTATCTGGCCCAAGAGGGATGTGGCAGGGGAGCAGCATTCAATCATCTTTTTCTTTGCGCATGCGCAGTTGGAGGCGCCGATCGGAGCTGCAGGAGTTTGGGCATGTTAAGTCCTGCCCACAGGCTTGTGCAGTGTGATTTGGACTCAAAGAACAAAGAAAATTACAGCACAGGAACAGGCCTTTCGGCCCTCCAAGCCTATACCGACCATGCTGCTTGACTTAACTAAAACCCCCTACCCTTCCGGGGACCATATCCCTCTATTCCCACCCTATTCATAGAACATAGAACAGTACAGCACAGTACAGGCCCTTCAGCCCTCGACGTTGTGCCAAGCTTTGTCCGAAACCAAGATCAAGCTATCCCACTCCCTATCATTCTGGTGTGCTCCATGTGCCTATCCAATAACCGCTTGAAAGTTCCTAAAGTGTCCGACTCCACTATCACAGCAGGCAGTCCATTCCACACCCCAACCACTCTCTGAGTAAAGAACCTACCTCAGACATCCCTCCTATATCTCCCACCATGAACCTTATAGTTATGCCCCCTAGTAACAGCTACATTCACCCGAGGAAATAGTCTCTGAACATCCACTCTATCTATCCCCCTCATCATCTTATAAACCTCTATTAAGTTGCCTCTCATCCTCCTCCGCTCTAAAGAGAAAAGCCCTATCTCCCTCAACCTTTCCTCATAAGACCCCTACCCTCCAAACCAGGCAGCATCCTGGTAAATCTCCTCTGCACTCTCTCCAATGCTTCCACATCCTTCTTATAGTGAGGTGACCAGAACTGCACACAATATTCCAAATGTGGTCTCACCAAGGTCCTGTACAGTTGCAGCATAACCCCACGGCTCTTAAACTCAAACCCCCTGTTAATAAACGCTAACACATTATAGGCCTTCTTCACGGCTCTATCCACTTGAGTGGCAACCTTCAGAGATCTGTGGATATGAACCCCAAGATCTCTCTGTTCCTCCACATTCCGCAGAACCCAGCCATTGACCCTGTAATCTGCATTCAAATTTGTCCTACCAAAATGAATCACCTCACACTTATCAGGGTTAAACTCCATCTGCCATTTTTCAGCCCAGCTCTGCATCCTATCAATGTCTCTTTGCAGTCTACAACAGCCCTCCACCTCATCCACTACTCCACCAATCTTGGTGTCATCAGCAAATTTACTGACCCACCCTTCAGCCCCCTCCTCAAAGTCATTGATAAAAATCACAAATAGCAGAGGACCCAGCACTGATCCCTGTGGTACACTGCTGGTAACTGGTCTCCAGTCTGAAAATTTTCCATCCACCACCATCCTCTGTCTTCTATGAGATAGCCAGTTACTTATCCAATTGGCAAAATTTCCCTCTATCCTACACCTCCTTACTTTCTTCATGAGCCGACCATGGGGAACCTTATCAAATGCCTTATTAAAATCCATGTATACGACATCAACTGCTCTACCTTCATCTGCACACTTAGTTACCTCCCCAAAGAATTCAATCAAATTTGTGAGGCAAGACTTGCCCTTCACGAATCCGTGTTGACTATCCCGGATTAAGCTGCATCTTTCCAAATGGTCATAAATCCTTTCCCTCAGGACTTTTTCCATTAACTTACTGACCACTGAAGTAAGACTAACCGGCCTATAATTACCAAAGTCATTCCTATTTCCTTTCTTGAACAGAGGAACAACATTCGCCACTCTCCAGTCCTCTGGCACTATCCCCATGGACAGTAAGGACCCAAAGATCAAAGCCAAAGGCTCTGCAATCTCATCCCTTGCCTCCCAAAAGAATCCTAGGATATATCCCATCTGGCCCAGGGGACTTATCGACCCTTAGGTTTTTCAAAATTGCTAATACATCTTCCCTCAGAACATCTACCTCCTCCAGCCTATCAGTCTGTCTCACACTCTCATCCTCAAAAACATGGCCCCTCTCCTTGGTCAACACTGAAGAAAAGTATTCATTCATCGCCTCTCCTATCTCTTCTGACTCCATGCACAAGTTCCCACTACCATCCTTGACTGGCCCTAACCTCACCCTGGTCATTCTTTTATTTCTCACATAAGAGTAAAAAGCCTTGGGGTTTTCCTTGATCCGACCCACCAAGGCCTTCTCATGCCCCCTCCTAGCTCTCCTAAGCCCTTTTTTTTAGCTCATTTCTTGCTACCTTGTAACCCTCAAGCGACCCAACTGAACCTTGTTTTCTCATCCTTACATATGCTTCTTTTTTCCTCTTGACAAGACATTCAACCTCTTTTGTGAACCATGGTTCCCTCACTCGGCCATTTCCTCCCTGCCTGACAGGGACATACCTATCAAGGACACGCAGTATTTGTTCCTTGAACAAGCTCCACTTTTCATTTGTGCCTTTCCCTGACAGTTTCTGTTCCCATCTTATGCTCCCTAATTCTTGCCTAATTGCATCATAATTACCCCTCCCCCAATTATAAACTTTGCCCTGCCATATGGCCCTATCCCTCTCCATTGCAATAATGAAAGACACCAAATTGTGGTCACTATCTCCAAAGTGCTCTCCCACAATCAAATCTAACACTTGGCCCGGTTCATTACCCAGTACCAAGTCCAATGTGGCCCCACCTCTTGTCGGCCTATCCACTTATTGTGTCAGGAAACCCTCCTGCACACACTGTACAAAAACTGCCCCATCCGAACTATTCGACCTATAAAGGTTCCAATCAATATTTGGAAAGTTAAAGTCACCCATGACAACTACCCTGTGACTTCCACACCTATCCATAATTTGCTTTGCAATTTCTTCCTTCACATCTCTATTACTATTTGAGGGCCTATAGAAAACCCCTAACAACGTGACCACTCCTTTCCTATTTCTAACTCCAGCCCATATTACCTCAGTAGGCAGATCCCCCTCGAACTGCCTTTCTGCAGCTGTTAAATTGTCCTTGATTAACAATGCTACTCCTCCACCTCTTTTACCACCTTCCCTACTCTTACTGAAACATCTAAAACCCGGATTTGTCAAGATGCCCCTTAAAAGTCACTGCCGTATCCGCTTCCACTACTTCTCCCAGCAATGAGTTCCAGGCACCCACCATCCTCTGTGTAAAAAATCTGCCTTGTACATCTCCTTTAAACCTTGCCCCTCGCACCTTAAGCCCCTAGTAATTGACTCTTCCACCCTGGGAAAAAGCTTCTGACTATCCACTCTGTCCATGCCTCTCATAAACTTGTAGACTTCTATCAGGTCGCTCCTCAACCTCGCTGATATTTTTGCAGGCCGAGTACGTATGGGGCGCCTGAGAGTGGGTCTAAAAGTCGGATCTGAAACACTCCCAGTTTCAAGTCCACCCAGCACTTAGAATCAAAATGGTAAAATAGGGCCCTCTGTTTCCTGTTAGCTAGCCAATCTTCAATCCATGCCAATATGTGACCCTCCCCATATGATGAGGTTTTAGTTTCCACAATAATCTTTGATGTGGCACCTTATCAATTGCCTTCTGGAAATCTAAGTATAGCACATGCACCAGTTCCTCATTATCCACAGCACATGTAACTCCTTCAAAGAACTTCAATAAATTGGTTAAACATGATTTCCCTTTCACAAAGCAAAGCTGACTCTGCCTAATTGCCTTGAATTTTTCCAAGTGCCCTGCTATAACATCATTAATGATGGCTTCTCACATTTTGATAAATGTTAGGTTAACTGGCCTGTTTTCTGTCTCCCCTCCTTTTTGTATGAAGGAGTAACATTTCTTATCTTGCAATCTAATGGAACCTTCCTCGAATCAAGGAAAGTTTGGAAAATTAAAACCAATGTATCAACTATCTCATTGGTCACTTCTTTTAAAACCTTGGGATGAAAACTATCTGGACCAGGGGATGCTTCAGCTCACAGACCCAACAATTTGGTAACTACGCTTCGCTGGTGATTGTAATTTTCCCAAGTTCCTCCCTTCCCTCCATTTCCTGATTTACAGCTATTTCTGAGATGTTATTTGTGTTCTCCACAGTGAAGAGCAATGTAAAATTCCTGTTTAATTCATTCGCCATAGCCCTACTTTCCAGTACCTGATCTCTATGAACGGTATGCTCTGTCTGTATTGCACACACGAAACAATGCTTCTCACTGTATGCTAATACATGTGACAATAATAAATCAAATCAAATCAAATCAAATCAATTCACCCACAAATTTTCTGTAGGATCAATGCTTATTTTGTTAATTCTTTTCTTACTTAAATACCTATAGAAACTCTAACTGTCCACCTTTAGATTATTGGCTAGTTTTTTTTCATGTACTCTAGTTTTTCCTTCCCTATCCATTGTTTTATCATTCTTTGATGTTCTTTATATCCTTTCCAATCTACTGACCTGCCATTTATCTTTGCGCAAATATATACTTTTAATTTAAGTTTAACACTGTCTTTAACATTTTCGTTAACTACAGAGAATGGGCCCTTTCCCTGCAATTTTTCTTTCTCATTGGGATGTATCCATTCTATTCTGAAATACCCCTTTGCCACTGAACAGCTGTTGATCCATCACTTAAGCACATTTGCTAGTTCACTTTAGCTAGCTCTGCTTTCATGCCCTCATAGTTGCCCTTATTTAAGTTTAAAATACAAGTCTTGGATGCACTGTTCTCTCCCTCAAACTGAATGAAAAATTCAATTTTCATTGGGCAAGTTTGAAAATGCAATCTGATGGCACTTAGTACAAAAAAGTGCCAGGATGTAATTCTTGCCAGTGGAGGGTGTGTGGGAGGGGAGGGAGGGGGAGAAACTAAGCTTTCCAAAAGTATTCCCATAGTATTTTCTATTAGCAAGATGATGTATTTCTTTCTTGGTCTGTATATATCTGCTAATCTCATTACTGGGATTCAAATCCTGTGAAATACCATTTGAAATGCTGATGGCTTTGGGCGTATCGGCACATACATGGCACAATCTTGTACACAGTTCATCGAGGGAAGATCATGACTGTCAATTGAGAGATTTCCTCAAGGTTCTACGTGAAGCAACTTTAACATTGAATGACAAAAGTGAAATTGGAAAGCCTATGATAAAATTCATAGAACACGTTGTGCAAGCTTCAGAAATTGCTGCTGACCTGTAGAAAACCAAAGTGATTAGAGAGTTTCCACAGCCTAAAAACATCACCGAATTACAAAGATTTCTTGGAATGGTGAATTAAGTAGGCAGGTCCTTAGCAAACCTGGTGGAAATCAATGAGCTGTTGTGACAAGGTCAACAGTGGTGCAGGAATATGGACCAGCAAAATGCTTTTGATAAGATGAAAAATCTCCTAATTTCACCAGAAATTTTAGTGCATTATGATCCAAGGTTGCCAATAATTGTAGGAGCAAGCACATCATCTACAGGCTTGGGTGCAGGGCTGTTTCAGGTTTAACAAGGTGGGAAAAAAAGGCCAGTTTATTATGCCTCAAGATCTCTCATGGATACAGAAGAGGTATGCAATCATTGAAAAAGAAGCATAAGCAGACCAGGGGCCTGTGCAAGGTTTTTTGATTACATCATGAGATTAAGGTTTAAATTTGAAACTGACCACAAATCTCTGGTTTCTCATAACCAAAAGGGAATTGTAAAAATGCTGCCCAAAATTCAATGTTTCAGACTGCGAAGAAAGAGATACAATTCAGTTACTGAGTACATTAAAATGGATGTACCAACAACAGCAAATTATCAAGAATACCAATGGAAGGAGCAAAGCTAGAATATCTAACTTGTATTGAAGAAGTGGAAGTATATATTTAACTCATTACTAAACACTTACAAGCCTCTGAGAAAAGATTACAAGAACTTATGCAAGCACAACAGCAGGATGAGGAATGTATCCAGATAAAAGGAGATGGCCAGATTATATTCGTAACAACCCAGTACCTCTTCAAAACTTCAGAGAAAACTTCTCACAATAACTGATGAGTTCTTGGTTTTTAACAACAGACCAGTCACCCTGAAAACATTCTCAGAAATATACATCGAGGTCACTTGGAAATCATGAAATGCCAAGAAAGAGGCTGACAGTCAGCAACAGTCAGTCTGGTGGTCAGGCTTCAGTCATTCCATCGAAGAGTTATTCATGAATTGCTTTACATTAGAATGAATAGCCAACAGCAGACCAAACAACTGGCACCCTTCACTTTTCCTTTGAGGCCGTGGCAACACCTGAGAATGCACTAACTTGAGTTTGAAGCCAAAGTTTTCATCATCATTCTCCAATGCTTTACGGGTGGCATGGTGGCACAGTGGCTAGCACTGCTGCTTCATAGTGCCAGGGACCCGAGTTCAATTCTGGCCTCGGGTGACTGTGTGGAGTTTGCACCTTCTCCCCGTGTCTGCTTGGATTTCCTCTGGGTGCTCTGGTTTCCTCCCACAGTTCAAAAACATGCAAGTTAGGTGGATTGGCCATGCTAAGTTGCCCCTTCGTGTCAGGGGGATTAATGGAGTAAATACGTGGGGTTACAGGGATAGAGGCTGGGTGGGATTGTTGTTGATGGAAGATTGGCCTCCTTCTGCACTGTAGGGATACTATGATTCGATGATCATCATTGATAACTACTCCAGATAGTTTGAAGTCATTAAACTGCATGGGGGAAGCAGTCATTACATCACTAAAATACTTTTTGTGACACAGCGTCTTAGACATTGTCATGTCAGATAAATGGTTCTCAGTTTGGGAATGTGCTGCTCCATAACTGCGCAGGAATATGGTTTCATGCACGTGACTTGTTTGTCTAGATATCCTCAGTCTTACGGAGAAGCAAAAAGAGTATTTCGAACACGAAGGAATTGATTAAAAAGATCAAAGATATTAGCTTAACTCTTCTTAACAATGGAACCTCACTGCTAAAAAATGGGTTCTTGCCATCAGAATTATTGATGGGAAGATGACTGTGAGCACAACTTTCTAGCTCTACAACAAACACTGCAATCTAACATTACTCCAGATGATCATGAGAGCACGAGGAAATAGGAGGAGCAAAAAAGAGACAGTCAAACTCATAATTTCAACTTCTTGCACAGAACGTGAGACTTGAAAGCACGACAAGCCGGGGAGAGAGTGTGGATATGAGAACAACAGGAAAAAAGACATTGTAATAGAGCAGAGATCTTATGGAATTGAGACAGACCCTGGAAAATATCAGAAGGAATCAAAGAGCCTTGATATCATTACAAAGGAAACGAACGGAACCTTGAACGTAGTGTTTAGATCCGGACAGAGACAAGGAATAAGAAACAAATAGAAACTCTACACACACCCAGATGGAAGACACTCTTATGAAACAATGTTAGAATGCAGTTCATCCTCAACCTCAAAATGTAATCAGGACCAGGTCAAGGAGATTGGTCATGGCACCACAGACACTAACCCTGTAAAGTGAGTCTTTGGTGGGAAATGTTTGAGGAGGTATGCAGTTAGGATAAAGAGTTGCGAGGAGATGTGAAGATTTTACACCATGAGCACCTGATACTGATGTAACTGGTGATGAATCTATTATGTAATGTCACATGATTAAGTAACAGATGTGGCGGGAAGCAGAACTAGCCCCTTCTGTGGGAGGTGGGATGCATATAGCTCTGTAATAAGCAAAATGTTCTTTTTTGCAAACAGTCTACAGTAGCATTTTTAGGGTAATAGGCAAACCCTAAATTAACCCCATCTAGACCTCAAATTCAAGATGAAACACTACTTGGAACCATGGGCCTGATTTTACCATTTGCATTCTAAGTGCTGAATCTGGGTGCAATTCAGATCCGACTTAGAAATCTGCTTTCAGGCGCCCCCATACGAACTCAGCCTGAAAAAAAAATCGTGAGTCCAAATCGCGCTGTGGGCGGGGCTTAGTGCGGCCGAAACAATCGGAGCTCTGAACTGCGCCTGCGCAGTTAGAAAAAAATTTGAAAAAGCGCGCCCGTGTCAGATCACTCCCGGGCCGCAGAAAGCAGAGAAAGCGGCCTGAGTGCGAAAAGCAGGAGTGATGGCCCCCACAGACATCACTGTCCCCCTTATCCACCTACCCTCCCACTACCCAGACCGATCGCGACCCTCTGCCCCCCTTCCGGCCCACCGATCGCCCGTAGAGTGGCAGCGGACTCCCCTGCCCCCCCACCAGAGATCCATCTGCCCCCCACCAGTGAGCGATCGAGCCTCCCCCCCCAGTGATACATCTTACCCGCCTCCCTCCTCCCTCCCTCCCCCCCTCCCCCAGAGAATGATCTGGCCTCTTTCCCCCCCCCCCCCCCAGAGAATGATCTGTCCTCACTCCACCTCCCCCCCCCAAGAGCTACATCTTACCCTCCTCCCTCCTCCCCCCCCCAGAGAACGATCTGGCCTCACTCCCCCCCCCTGCAGAGAATGATCTGGCTTCACTCGCCCCCCCCCCCCCCCCCCCCCCCAGAGAATGATCTGGCCTCACTCCCCCCTCCCCCAAGGAACATCTGACCCACCTCCTCCTCCCTCCTCACCTCCTCACCAGAGAATGATCTGGCCTCCCCTCCCCACCCCCTCCCACACAACCAGACAATGATCTGGCCTCACTCCCACCCCCCTCTCCCTCCCCCCCTCCCAGAAAATGATCTGGCCCGCCTCCCTTCCACACCCCCCCACCAGACAACGATCGACCCTCCCTTCCAACAGACAACAATCGGCCCTCCCCCCCACCCCCAACCAGACAACAATCGGCCCTCCCCCCCTCCAACAGACAACGATCTGGCCCCACTCCCCTCCCCCCTCCCAACCAGAGAATGATCTGACCTGCCTCCCTCCGCTCCCCTCCCCCACCACCGATTTGAGTCAGAGAGCCGTTGGAAGCGCTGAACTCACCTCTTCAGCAGCTGGAGCGCCCGATTCAGATTTTTATTCAGCATGTTCATTTTGGCACCATTCTGGATCGGCGAATGCTGTGGTAAAGAGGGAAATGCTGATAAAGTTGGGCGGGCAGTTCATTAATTCAATTTAAATGCATGCAAATGCATTTAAATCACCGTTGTGCCCGTTTCGGGCACGAATCGGATCGTGGCCATTCCCGGGTCTCGGTAAAGTGGCCATCTGCGCGGATACGGGCACGGATCGCATTAATGGCCTCACACCCGACTTTACCACGTTTTCGCGCACGAAAACGGGCGCGACGCAGTGGTAAAATAGGGCCCCATGGGTGGGATTTTCCAGTCGTGCTCATTCCAAAAACAGAAAATCCTGCCCGAGGTCAACAGACCTTTGCATGGTCCGCCCCCCGCCCGCTACAATTCCCATGGTGGGTTGGATGGGAAAATTCTGCCCCATGTGTTCACCATTCAGAGAGATAAGTTATGCTTATCATCCTCGTGGCCTGTATGAACACTCCCAGGTTCATTATAGCCCAGTCAGATCGTGGGTGAAGCTCACATTACTCTGTCTCAATGACATGCTTCTTCAGCCAGATATCAGAAGGTCACCTCCCACGACATCACTGAGACATTTCCTTGTACCAGTCACCCTGTGTGAGTCAGCTGACTCAGAACTGTTTTGAATGCTTCCTATCTCCTCTCAAAGGATCCTTATAAACAGCAGGGGAAACTTTCAGCCTCTTATATCATAAACCCCTGGTGCAGAAGGAGACCATTTGGCCCATTGAGCCTGCACCGACAACAATTCCACTCAGACCCTATCCCCACAACCCCATGCATTTATCCTTCAAATTCCCCTTGACACTAAGGGGCAATTTAGCATGGCCAATCCACCTAACTTGCACATTTTTGGACTGTGGGAGGAAACCGGAGCACCCGAAGGAAACTCACGCAGACACAGGGAGAACGTGCCAACTCCACACAGTCAGTGACCCAAGCCGGGAATCGAACCTGGGTCCCTGGCGCTGTGAGGCAGCAGAGCTAACCACTGTGCCACTGTGCCGATTTGTTGTAATCTCACTTAAGTTTGAACCCAGGTCCCAGATAGGCCAGTGTTGAACCCATTACACCACACTCTTTCTCATTAGTATGCTTTTCATTTTGTGTTGAGATGGTAACTTTGAAAATATGATATTAACAGAAAGTCAGCAAAAAGCTCTAACCTCAAAAACAACAGTTCAAGTACCACGTCATAGCCGCAAGGAACATCTGTCTATGATCCCACTGTAAATTCTGGGGTCAGGAAAGGGCTCCAGAAATGGCAGGAACCTATACCACTCGGGATGCAACAGGAGCACATTCCATACCAGGCAACCACAAAATCGGGTGCAGGAAGATCGCCTGGGATCACAGATGTTGGGAATGACCCCCCACCACCCCATCTTCCGGAAACATATTTAGAATCCCCCAACAACAAATAGTCTTGTTTCAACAAGCACTGAAGCACAATCTCAAAGAAATTTGGATCCTCTTCACATTATGAATTGTACGAAGAAAGATAACAGCATGGATCCATAATATTTCTTCTACACTGCTCCTGGACTCAATAGCTCCACTTGGGGGAATGGCATTAGCTTTGAGTATAAATAGGGGACAGCAACAGTGTTGCAGCATTTTCTATTGGGATTAGAATCAAAAAGTAAAAACCCCTGTTGATCTTGAACTCTGGTGCTTTTCACATCATCGTGTTTTGTGATCGTACTACCATGGCTGAAAAGAGGTTTCAGGTGGAGTGTCCCTTTAAAAGGACAGGGCAACCATCTCAATTATTATTAATCCATGAAATAAAAATAATCAGAATTTTAAAGAAATGTCTAGAAAAGAGACCTTGAGGATTGATTTTCATGTTTCTGAATAGTACCCAGGATCAGAGGAATATAAATGAATAATGGGCACTAATTCTAGTTTGAAGTGCCTTATACCAGGCTTCTCTATGTCACTTGCGGTGATTGCAAAGCAATGTAACTTGTCTGGAAATGAATGTTAGATAGTTTTGGTCAAACATGTTTGCTAACAGCAACAGGGGCAAAATAGGGGCCCCATAAAAAAATCAGATGCCACTATTTCCTGAGTTACTGCTGAAAAGACAGGCTGGTATCATCAAGGAAGGTTTTTATCTTGTATTTTATTTAAATAAAGAATGATTTTGCTGTTTTAATTGTTCTATCAGAATGTTGTCCCCACAAGTGGAATTAAAAGATCCTGAGGTAAAATTCAAAGAAGAATGCGAGAGTTTTCTTGTTGCTGTGGCAAGTATTTATTCCCCAACCATTAGCATTAAAAACACAATGGAGATAACTACAATTTTATTTATTTCCATGTCCTTTGCCTGGCCTACCACATTCTACTCTCCATAAACTTGAGGTCATCCAGGATTCCTTTGCTCCTCTATTTCCTATGAATTAGGAGCAGGAGTAGGCCATTTGGCCCATTGTGCCTGCCCTGCCACTGTGGGGAGGATGATTGCATTGAAAATGAACCTCTACATTCAGGCAGCAGTGTGAGGCCATGGGGGATGAGCTATATGGAAGTTCAAGCCCACTATGGCTATGGAGGTATGAGTGTCAGGAATTTGTGTCAGTGTTGTTGGCTATCTGGTTGGATGTCTCATTTAATCTGCAGTCCTTATGAACTGGGGGAATGAAGGTACCCTGTAATGATCAAGTTGACATGCTGTCTTCAAACAAATCAGGTGTGCCACGCCTGTCACAAAAGGAAGCCTGACCAGCTCCCTGACCCTTCCTTGAGAAGTCAATAGTGCCAATTAAGTCAGCACTGCAATACATGAGCATGGCACTGATTGGCACCCAAGTTTTACCCCTTTTGATTTAATGTTTTAAGTTGCATTTGTGATTTATTTTTGTTTCAGGCAGTTCCCCTTTAAGGGATTGTTCCTTTTAATTTGTCCATCAGTACAGTTAATTTAGTTTAATTATTTAACTCAAGAGTTGGAAGGATTGCCTCCAAGCTTTGAACTCCAATGTTCATAATTACATCTATATAAGCGAAATTACACCAAATGTAGACCTCAATGCAAGATGTTTTGGCAAATTCTCTCATCACTCACTCCATGCAAGGTGATAACAGTCTAGGTCCCACTTGAGTTCAGAATGCTGGTCCATTGAATGCACTCAGGTGCAGCCTAAAATCTAGATTGCAATAAATATATTAATATTATTTTTTCCACATTTTGTTATTAAAAGAGGAACTGCTCTTATTACATTTACCCTAATTACCCTTGGAATACAAGCCGGGATGATGAATGGTCCGAGATAATGAGTGGTCTTACATGCTGTGGTCAACCAGTGTGGAGCTTGATTGATTGTCATAACACTTGATGGCTGGCAGATGGGAAGAAACCATCAAAAGATACTTAAACAATTTGGATATTGTGACGTCTGCATGGTTTTGCAGTGCCTGTGAGGGAAATGGATAAAAGGGGGTGATCTCACCAAAAAAATTCGAAGTGCTAAACAAGCTCAAATGTGATTCTTGCCAGAAGGGAGAAGGGGTGGAGCCTATTCTCACCAGGAAGCCAGCTCTAAGCGCGCCAATGCGTAGGCACTCTAATCTCCCAATGCACTGTGTACACAGTAGACTGGGGAATCTCCTCTCACCAGCCTCCCCCCCCCCCCCCCCCGCCCACCCCCCGATTGCTGTACCAGCCAATGCTGCTGTCGAAGCCAATCCCCACCCCTCCTTGCAGGGTATCCCCATTTCCCCCTCCCCCATGGAGTTTCCATCCACCTCCCTCCATCATGGACTCTCTCCTTGGCAGTGTTAGCATGCCTAGTTGTCAATGCCAGGTGCCCAATGGGCAGTGTTTCTTTTTACATTCATTTGTGAGACATGGGCATTGCTGTCTGGCCAACATTTATTGCCCATCCCTTGTTGCCTTTGAGAAGGTGGTGGTGAGCTGGCTTCTTGGATCATGGCAGTTCGTGTGCTGTAGATTGACCCACAATGCCGTTAGGGAGGGAATTCCAGGATTTTGACCCAGCGACTGAGAAGGAATGGCACAGTGACACAGTGGTTGGCACTGCTGCCTCACAGCGCCAGAGACCTGGGTTCGATTCCCGGCTTGAGTCAATGTCTGTGTGGAGTTTGCATGTTCTCCCCGTGTCTGCGTGGGTTTCCTCCGGGTGCTCCGGTTTCCTCCCACAGTCTAAAAGATGTGTTGGTTAGGTGCATTGGCCTGACCAGGCACTGGAGTGTGGCGACTTCCTAGGGGAATTTCACAGTAACTTCATTGCAGTGTTAATATAGGCCTTACTTGTGACTAATAAATAAACTTTAACTTTAACAATATATTTCCAAGTCAGGATGGTGACAGTCATGTGATGATACGAAGATAGATAGAAAAGTGTGTTTTGAAGCAGACACAGCAGACAGATATAACTAAGTTGAGTGAGTGGGCAAAAATCTGACAGATGGAGTACAAGGTGGGAAAATGTGAAGTTTCTTTGGCAAAAAGAATAAAATTGCAGAATCTGACTTAAAAGGGGAATGACTGCAGAATTCTGAGGTGCAGAGTGATCTCGATGTTCTCATGCATGAGTCACAAAAAGTTAGTCTGCAGGCACAGCATATAATCAAGAGGGCTAATGGAATTCGATCCTTTATTACAAGAGCAATTGATATAAAATTAAGGATGCTATGCTTCAGTTATACAGCACATTGATGAGACTATATCTTGAATACTATGTGCAGTTTTTGTCTCCTTATTTACGGAAGGATATAAATGTAAATTGGAGGCAATTCAGAAGAGTTTTACTAGATTGTTACCTCGAATGAGTGGGTTGTCTTATCAGACTAGGTTGGACGGGCTGGCCACTGGAGTTTATAGGTGAGCAATGGCTTGATTATCAATGTTCTTGGCAAGATGGACAAAGGACTTTTCCTCTTGTGAATGAGTCCAGAACTAGGGAAGACTGTTGTAAAATTCCAGATCATCCTTAAATGACAGAGATGAGGGTTGTGTGATATTTGGAACTCTCTTCCCCAGAAGGTGGTGGAAGCGGGGTCACTGAATATTTTTGAGACAGAGGTAGATAGATTCTTATTAGACAAGGAAATTAAAGGTTATTGAGGGTAGATGGGAATATGGAACTCGAAACACCAACAGATCAGCCTTGATCACATTGAATGGTGAATCAGGCTCAAGGGGCCGATTGGCCTACCTTTACTCCCATTTTCTACATTCTTATGTGGTTTCACCAAAGCACTGTAACAAAACTTCCTTTATATTCTATTCCTCTTGCAATAAATGACAACATTCTGTTTGCCTTCCTAACCATTTGCTGCACCTGCATGCAAACATTTTTGTGATTCATGTACCAAGCCACCCAGATCCCTCTGTACTGCAGAGCTCTGCAATCTCTCCCAATTTAAATAGTATACTATTCTATTCTTCCCACCAAGCTGTACAAGTTTACATTTTTACACATTATACTTCATTCGCCGATTTTTGCCCACTAATTTGATGTATCAATGTCCTTTTGCTGACTCCTTATGACCCCTTCACAACCTGCTTACTCATATCTACCTTTGTCTTCCACAAATTAAGTAACCTTATATTCAGTTCCTTCTTCCAAGTCATTGATATAGATGGCAAATATGTGAGGATCCAGCACTGCTTCATGTGGCACTCCATGAGTTACAGCTTGCCAAATTGAAAATGACTCTTTTTTTCCTTATTCTTTGCTTCCTGTTAACTAACCAATCCTGTATCCATGCTATACCCGCTATACCGTGTTACCCACTATACCATGAGCTCTTATTTTATATCACCTTTGATGTGGGCACCTTATCGATGTCTTTTGGAAATCCAAGTGCACCACATTCACAAGTTCCCCGTTATCCCATGTTGCTTATTACTTCCGTAAAGAACTTTAATACATTAATCAAACACTATTCCCCTTCCACAAAACCATGTGGACTCTGCCTGATTGCATTAAGATTTTCTAAGTGTCCTGCTACAACCTCCTTAATAATACATTTCTCCATGACAGATGTGAGGCTAACAGGCTTTTAGTTTCCTGCTTTCTGTTTCCCTTCTTTTGACGAATTATATTCACTATTTTCCAATCTGATGGGACCTTTGCATCATTCAGGGAATTTTGGGAAATTGCGACCATTTCACCTACTATCTCAGCAGTCATTTTAAGTCATTAAGTCCTGTGGACGTGCAAGTCTTCAATTCTAATAGATTCTCAGTATCTATGGCTATAATTGTTTTAAGTTCCTGCCTCCCTTTCACCTTTTGGTTTTGCATTTCTGGAATGTTTGTGACTTCTCTCGTGAAGTAAATGTCTCCCAGCATTTTCTTATTTCCCATAATTAATTCCTCAGACTCACACTCTAGGCAAAGAATGTTCACTTTAGCTACTCTTTTCCTTAAATACTTGCAGAAAATCTTAAACTTGTGTACATATTTATATCTAGCTTGTCGTCATTCTTGTTATTTTTTTTTAAGCCATTCTTTGCTGGTTTTTAAATTTTGTCAAATCTTCCTACCATCACTTCTGGCAAAATTGTATTTTTTTGTTTCCCTTAGGGGGGCAGTGGTGTAGTGGTATTGTCACTGGACCAGTAATCTAGAAACCCAAGGTCATGCTCTGGGGACCGCTAAGACAGCGGTGGAATTTGAATACAATAAAAAAATCTGGAATCAAAAGTCTAATGATAACCATGAAACTATAGTCGATTGACATAAAACCCCATTTGGTTCACTGATGTCCTTTAGGGAAGGAAATCTGACATTCTTACCTGGTCTGGCCGACAACAATGTGATTGACTCTTTATAATATATGCCCCCTGAAAAGGACTAGCAAGCCACTCAATTCAAGGGCAACTGAAGATGCTGCCTCAGCCAGCAATGCCCACATCCATGAAAGAATAAAAAAAACTTCCGTAGTTTGCCACAGATGCTGGTGTTCTTCTCTTACAGTATTTCTTTCTCAATGGAATTAGTTTTGCTGAGTGTTGTTAAATATCTGCTTAAACATTTGCTTCTACATCTTTACTCTCCTAACTTTTAAAATTTCCAAGTTCACTTTAGCCATCTCTTTCTTCCTACCTTCGTAATTATTTTATTTAAGTTAAAAATATTAGAGTTAGACCCATACTCCTCATTCTTGAACTGAATGCACAATTCAATCATGTTAAGATTATTGCTACCTAGAGGTTCCTTTGCTCTGAGGCCATTAATTAATCCTGTATCATTACACATTGCAAGAGTTTTAACAACACCAGGTTAAAGTCCAACAGGTTTATTTGGTAGCAAATGCCATTAGCTTTCGGAGCGCTGCTCCTTCGTCATTGATCATTGAATGACGAAGGAGAAGCGCTCCGAAAGCTAATGGCATTTGCTACCAAATAAACCTGTTGGACTTTAACCTGGTGTTGTTAAAACTCTTACTGTATTTACCCCAGTCCAACGCCGGCATCTCCACATCATTACACAATGCCAGGTTAGAACAGCTCACTCTCCAGTTGGCTCTAGAATGTGCTGCTGTAAGAAGTTGTCCTGAATACACTCTATGAACTCCTCTTCCAGGCTTCCTTTGCCAATCTGATTTATCCATTCTCTATGATCATTGCAGTACTTGCAACACGTCCTGTTGCCCAATCACCTGTGTACTCATTGACCTACATTGGCTCCCAGCCGAACAATGTCATGATCTTCAGATTTTCACCGAGTTCTCAAATCCTTCCACGGCCTTACCCCTCTTTATCCAGCAGGTACACAACTCTCCAAAATTCTATACTCCTCCATTGAGCTTCTGATTTTAATTGCTCCACCATTGGTGACCATGCCCTCAGCTACCTCAACTCAAAACTCTGGAATTCCCTCCCTATGCCCCTCTAATACTTTTTATCTTTCTCCTTTTTAAGACACTCCTTAAAATCTACCACTTTGACCAAGCTTTTGGTCATCTGTTCTAATATAGCCTTGTGTGGCTCAGAGCCGAGCATTGTTTTATAATGCTCCTATTAAATGCCTTGGGATATTGTATTCTTTTAGAGGCATTGTTATTCTTGCTGTTTCATGGGACCTGGTTGTGTACAATCACTGCTGCATTTCACTACATTACAAATGCCACTGGATTTTAAAAGTACTCCAATGGCTGGAAAGCTTTGGGATGTTCTAAGGCCATCACTGGTAGCCCTGCCTCACTTTGCTGCAGAGAAAGACATACAGCTGGGAAGGTGCAGGAATTGCTGGCCTCTGCTTTCTCTGGATCCTTGTCTTGATGTGGAGATGCCTGCGTTGGACTGGGGTAAGCACAGTAAGAAGTCTCACAACACCAGGTTAAAGTCCAACAGGTTTATTTGGTAGCACAAGTCGCAAGCTTTCAGAGCGCTGCCCCTTCATCAGGTGAGTGGGAGTTCTGTTCACAAACAGGGCATTATAAAGACACAAGCTCAATTTACAAAATAATGGTTGGAATGCGAGTCTTTACAGGGAATCAAGTCTTAAAGGTACAGACAATGTGAGTGGAGAGAGGGTTAAGCACAGGTTGAAGAGATGTGTATTGTCCTTCCGAACATACACAAGGCCAACACACCTGGCCGTCCCATCGTATCAGGCAATGGGGCCCTGCGCGAGAACCTCTCCGGCTACGTCGAGGGCATCCTGAAACCCATTGTACAAAGAACCCCCAGCTTTTGTCGCAACACTACGGACTTCCTACAGAAACTCAGCACACATGGAGCAGTTGAACCAGGAGCACTCCTCGTCACAGTGGATGTCTTGGCACTCTACACCATTATCCCCCAGGACGATGGCATTGCTGCAACTGCCTCAGTACTCAATGCCGACAACTGCCAATCTCCAGATGTAATTTTACAACTAATCCACTTCATCCTGGACCACAATGTCTTCACCTTCAACAACCAGTTCTTCATCCAAACACATGGAACAGCCATGGGGACCAAATTCTCACCTCAATATGCCAACATCTTAATGCACAGGTTCGAACAAGACCTCTTCACCGCACAGGACCTTCAATTGATGCTATACACTAGATACATCGATGACATTTTCTTCCTTTGGACTCATGGTGAACAATCACTGAAACAACTATATGGTGACATCAACAAGTTCCATCCCACCATCAGACTCACCATGGACTACTCTCCGGAATCGGTTGCATTCTTGGACACATGCATCTCCATCAAGGACAGTCACCTCAGCGCTTCACTGTACCGCAAGCCCACAGATAACCTCATGATGCTCCACTTCTCCAGCTTCCACCCTAAACATGTTAAAGAAGCCATTCCATACGGACAAGCCCTCCATATACACAGGACCTACTCAGATGAGGAGGATCGCAACAGACACCTCCAACGCTGAATTTGCCCTCGTAAGAACAGGATATGACACTTGACGGATCGATCGACAGTTCCGACGCGCCACAGTGAAAAACTGCACTGACCTCCTCAGAAGACAAACACGGGACACGGCGGACAGAGTACCCTTCGTCATCCAGTACTTCCCCGGAACACGTCATCGATGAAGACGAACATCTCGCCAAGGCCATCCCCACACCCCCACTTCTTGCCTTCAAACAACCGCACAACCTCAAACAGACCATTGTCCGCAGCAAACTACCCAGCCTTCAGGAGAACAGTGACCACGACACCACAAAACCCTGCCACAGCAACCTCTGCAAGACGTGCTGGATCATCGACATGGATGCCATCATCTAATGTGAGAACACCATCCACCAGGTACACGGTACATACTCTTGCAACTCGGCCAACGTTGTCTACCTGATACACTGCAGGAAAGGATGTCCCGAGGCATGGTACATTGGGGAGACCATGCAGATGCTACGACAACGGATGAATGAACACCGCTCGACAATCACCAGGCATGAGTGTTCTCTTCCTGTTGGGGAGCACTTCAGCAGTCACAGGCATTCAGCCTCTGATCTTCGGGTAAGCGTTCTCCAAGGTGGCCTTCATGACACACAACGCAGAATCGCTGAGCAGAAACTGATAGCCAAGTTCCACACATATGAGGACGGCCTCAACCGGGATCTTGGGTTCATGTCACACTATCTGTAACCCCCACAACTTGCCTGGGTTTGCAAAATCTCACTAACTGTCCTGGCTGGAGACAATACACATCTCTTTAACCTGTGCTTAACCCTCTCTCCACTCACATTGTCTGTACCTTTAAGACTTGATTCCTGTAAAGATTCGCATTCCAACCATTATCTTGTAAATTGAGTTTGTGTCTTTATATGCCCTGTTTGTGAACAGAACTCCCACTCACCTGATGAAGGAGCAGCACTCTGAAAGCTTGTGGCTTGTGCTACCAAATAAACCTGTTGGACTTTAACCTGGTGTTGTGAGACTTCTTACTGTCCTTGTCTTGGCCAGATGAGCTTTTTGTTTCTACTGGCCTCGTCCAATGTCCATTCCAAACAGTCAGCCTGCAGAGGTTATGGCTGTCAGTGACTATCTCCCAGTTGTCAGTGTCAAGGTCTGCCAACTTTATATCTCATTGAAGATGCCCTTGTAGTGGAGGTACAAATGCCCAGTTGCTGGTTCACCATAAAGTTGGCCTTTGAGTATTCAGCTAACATTCACCTGATCACTTGGCTGAGCCAATGTATATGTTGTTGGATTAGAAATGTGTCTATACCCTTACAACAAATGCATGCTCCAGAAACTCTGGGCCTTCTCCTGCCCAGAGATGCCGACAGTGTGCCTGAGAGTAAAGGTGGGGACTGTTGAGCCTTTCTTCCTGCTTGGCATATGTCGTTCAAGTCTTACTACCATAGTGGGGTGTGCTGAGGACACAGGCTTGATAAATTTGCAGTTTGATGTTCTCAGTCAGGTTGCTATTGTTCCACACTCTCTTACTCACCTGGACATAAGAGCTGGAGCTTTTGCAATGCATCTGTTGATTTCAGCATCAATTGAAAGATTGCTTCTGACTGTGGAACCTAAATATGTGAAGCTATCAACAATCTCCAGCATCACATTGCTATACTGCCATCTATCAGCACTGACAATGTTCTGGACCATATATGTCTTCCTAATACTGATGATCGAACTGAACTCTTTACAGAGGGAGAGAGGGAGAGACTGCCATTGTCGCTGAGGATATTCCTCGGTGTGAAATGTTATTGCAGCATCATCACCATAGAGCAACCCTCAGAATTGGACTTGGCACAACTCTGTGTCAATCTCAGGCAAGCAAGGCTGGATAGCTTTCTGTCAGTTCTGGTAGATATAGAGATGACCTAAAGGCATATGACATCAGCAAATAGAAAAATAAGTCGAAGCGTGTGTGCTCCAGAACACAACCCTGTTTGACCCCACTGTGACCTAAGGTCATGAAAGTCACTACAGAACTAAACATACTTTTTGTTATATTTTTTTGGACATTGTATGAGATAAGATGGTAAAATAATTAAACACACTTCTGAATTAGATCTGAAATATTTGGTTTTTATTTGTTCCCCTCTTCCCAACCCCAAAGAGGCTTGAACTTGGGTCTCAGACTCAGTAGGGAGGCAGTCAGCTGACATTGCCATGAGTCATTACTGTAATCAACCTCACAGGAAGCAACACTGAACAGAAATGATTTTCTGAATGCGGAGTACTGATGGGAAACTAAGCCAGGGTAAATCACTACAAATAGCTCAATATTCATATCTCCCTTAACAAGGCAAGTCACATCATAGCCTCCAATACATTTTATGTGACAATATATTGTTTTAGAGGATATAATGGTGCTGTAAGTGTAATGTAACACTCTCCTGGCTATTGGGGAATGGCACTCATGCATAATATATAAGTGGTATACCAAACTAATAAACAGTATATTATGTTGCAGCAACCCAGAAATATTAAACACAATTTTAAAAGCAATAAACAGTATTTGCTTACTCTCTAAATCAATGTAATTCTTATTTTATGATTTTAATACTACTTTAAAATTCCAGTACTGTATTTCAAAATATATGTAATATTTGCCACTCTGACAATGACTGCAATTTGAATGTAATTCGTTGGGTGTGAAGCACTTTAGGGTGTTTGTAGACTTTACACATCCATGTCTTTGTCTGTTTTGAAATGCCGTAAAATTATGATTAAATCAATCATTTGCATTGAATTAAAACAATCAAAATATCCAGCATATTCTCCTGAAAAATAAACAGGTGGCAAAGTCTGGGTGAACTTGAGGCAAGAGGAAGGGAACAGAATCTAGTGCCTGAGATCAAACCAGAAAGTTTAAAGTTTATTTATTAGTCACAAGTAAGGCTGACATTAGCATTGCAATGCAGTTATTGTGAAATTCCCCTATTTGCCACACTCCGGCGCCTGTTCGGATCAATGCACCTAACCAGCACGTCTTTCAGAATGTGGGAGGAAACTGGAGCACCCGGAGGAAATCCACGCAGACGCGGGGAGAATGTACAAACTCCACACAGGCAGTGATCCAAGCTGGGAATCGAACCTAGGTCCTGGCGCTGTGAAGCAGCAGTGCCAACCACCGTGCCACCAAAAATGATGCAGAAGTAGTGATAGAAATTATTCAGAAACTGCGAGGAGGAGGAAGTCTGTCAAGAAAGTGAGAAGTGGGTTGGTGTTGCTGTATCTTGAGGGAGAACAGTATGTACAGGGCTATATGGGATGCTAGTGTGATTTGATTCTGGTGCGTTAATCAGGCGACTGGGAAAAGGAGCAGAAGGTGGCCAGGGGTTCTTGCAAGTAAGTTGAAGTGGGAAAGTTGTTGCTTCAAGCAATGCAGTGACTTCTAAAAGTTTAGTCTGTTTTCATAACAACCACATAAAATAAGTATGGTGTTTGTGCTCACATTCTAATGGACCAGGTAAAAGCTGATATTACTACTGAACAAGGCAGATCCCAGGATGGAACCTGGTTTGATAAATCCTAACTTTTATTTTTTGCTTAGATACATGGATGAACAGTCACAAAACTGCTGATAAACTTTTAACAAAAAATAAAACATAAATTAAATGAGAAAAGATTAACTGTATTACACCACTCCTTCATCTTTACTGATATATACTGAATGTAAAGATAACATAAGTTACAGAATCTACCTTATACTCTAACGTTCACAGTAAGTACACGGTCCATGTAAACCATGATGAAATGGGGTCAGACACCCCACACTCTGAAACGATGTAATGGATGCTACCCAAAACATCTTCTGTGGATTTCCCTTAGACGCTTGTCACACTATGCGACAACTGATCACACTGAAACTCTGATTTTCACACGAGGGTTTCCAATCTCCTCTCTTGAAGGACATGTCTTGAAATCTTCTCCCAAACAAGCTTTTCTCAGATATTTTCACTGAGGATTCACATCCATGATTTCAATCTCTATTCCGGTATTCCCTTGTCCTGGATCTCCATATGCTCTCAAGTTTCCACACAATCTCTCAGGTACCCAGCCACACCAATAGAAAGAACATCACTGCCTCATAGGTTGGATACTAAGGTATCTATCTCTGTGGGTTTCTGGCTTCTCACCCGGCTGACTTTAAATTTGGTGTCTACAGCTATCACTTTAATTCAGAGCCCTATCTCTGTTTTGATTTGATTTGATTTATTATTGTCACATGTATTAGCATACAGTGAAAAGTATTGTTTCCTGCATGCTACACAGACATAGCATACCGTTCATAGAGAGGTAAATGAGAGAGTGCAGAATGTAGTGTTATAGTCATTGTTAAGGTGTAGAGAAAGATCAACTTAATGCAAGGTAGTTCCATTCAAAAGTCTGATGGCAGCAGGGAAGAAGCTGTTCTTGAGTTGGTTGGTAGGTGACCTCAGACTTTTGTATCTTTTTCCTAACGGAAGAAGATGGAAGAGAGAATGTTCGGGGTGTGTGGGGTCCTTAATTCTGCTGGCTGCTTTTCCGAGGCAGCAGGGAGTGTAGACAGAGTCAATGGATTGGAGACTGGTCTGTGTGTTGGATTGGACTACATTCACGACCTTTTGTGGTTTCTTGTGGTCATGGGCAGAGCAGGAGCCATACCAAGCTGTGATACAAGCAGAAAGATGGCTTTCTATGGTGCATCTGTAAAAGTTGTTGAGAGTCGTAGCTGACATGCCAAATTTCCTTCGTCTTCTGAGAAAGCAGTGCAGCTTACTTTAACTTCACCAAACAAGATCTTGTTCCTTTGACTTCACAGTCCCCCTGGTACCTTCCTCTGTCCCATTCCCTGTTTTCTGGGACTTTCTTTTCTTTCGATTGAGACCAGCTTTCTGTCCCTGTGCATTATCCTGCCTGTTCTAGCAGTGCCTGTGGAACGTTCCTTGCCTCTGGGTTACCTGACTCAAACTGCTCTTGATGTCCCAATGTGGGTCTCTGGTTGCGAAGCAACAGCTTAGTTTTTTTGAAAACAAACACAGTAATTGCTTTTATGTTGTAAAACCTTATTACACTGCAGGCATCTAAACCCACATACTTTCAGACGACCTTTTTTAACATGAAGCTAAACTGAAGTTTTAACCCTTTGCTTAAATGTACATCTTCATCCTGACACATAATAAAAATATAAATTACTTAAGTTATCTCTATTTCCTAACACAGTGCGATTGTTTGGCTAAGAATGTCAGTGTTTAGCTGGGTTCCCTAGATTGTGAAATAACCTGATTTCAGAGTTGTTCAGAAGGACTGGGACACAGGGAGTGATAGAGCCTTTCTTGAAATGATTGGAAGATCGATTATTTAAAATAATTATTAGGATAGAAATGGTCATCTGTTTTTGAGTGTATTCTCAGCTGCCTTTCTTGCAGAATTCTGTGCTAATAGTGCAAGACAAGAGAAATTCTGTCCATTGTTAATTCTTCAATGACTTGGACCTTAGCACGACTGAGCGACTGACACTGATCATAATGTTTGAGTTTTACATTCTTTTCAGTCCAGGCATAAGCATCAGCTGACCTCAGTGAAACTAGCGGACCCATTCCAAACGCAAAAACAATTTTTAAACCTTTTAAAACATTGAAAAAAATCTATTTAACGTTTTTGCCACTGCACCATTGTTAGGTGTAAATATTGCGCCTTGTCATGTGATGGATTATACTAATGTATTGTGGATACAATAGATCCAATGGAGCAGGATGAATACAACTATCTTGAGCCGTCACCTTTATACATACTCCCAAACACAGCCTTTGTCAGCAGAAGTTGACATTCCCAGTATCAAAATCAGGGGGGTGTGTCCAATTGAAGCATTATGCTTTGGGAAACAGCACAATTAACAAACAAAGAACAAGGAACAAAGAACAGTACAGCACAGGAAACAGGCCCTTCGGCCCTCCAAGCCTGTGCCGCTCCTTGGTCCAACTAGACCAATAGTTTGTATCCCTCCATTCCCAGGCTGCTCATGTGACTATCCAGGTAAGTCTTAAACGATGTCAGCGTGCCTGCCTCCACCACCCTACTTGGCAGCGCATTCCAGGCCCCCACCACCCTCTGTGTAAAAAACATCCCTCTGATATCTGAGTTATACTTCGCCCCTCTCAACTTGAGCCCGTGACCCCTCGTGATCGTCACCTCCGACCTGGGAAAAAGCTTCCCACTGTTCACCCTATCTATACCCTTCATAATCTTGTACACCTCTATTAGATCTCCCCTCATTCTCCGTCTTTCCAGGGAGAACAACCACAGTTTACCCAATCTCTCCTCATAGCTAAGACACTCCATACCAGGCAACATCCTGGTAAACCTTCTCTGCACTCTCTCTAACGCCTCCACGTCCTTCTGGTAGTGCGGCGACCAGAACTGGACGCAGTACTCCAAATGTGGCCTAACCAGCGTTCTATACAGCTGCATCATCAGACTCCAGCTTTTATACTCTATACCCCGTCCTATAAAGGCAAGCATACCATATGCCTTCTTCACCACCTTCTCCACCTGTGTTGCCACCTTCAAGGATTTGTGGACTTGCACACCTAGGTCCCTCTGTGTTTCTATACTCCTGATGACTCTGCCATTTATTGTATAACTCCTCCCTACATTATTTCTTCCAAACTGCATCACTTCGCATTTATCCGGATTAAACTCCATCTGCCACCTCTCCGCCCAATTTTCCAGCCGATCTATATCCTGCTGTATTGCCCGACAATGCTCTTCGCTATCCGCAAGTCCAGCCATCTTCGTGTCATCCCGCAAACTTGCTGATTACACCAGTTACACCTTCTTCCAAATCATTTATATACATCACAAATAGCAGAGGCCCCAGTACAGAGCCCTGCGGAACACCACTGGTCACAGACCTCCAGCCGGAAAAAGGCCCTTCGACCACTACCCTCTGTCTCCTGTGGCCAAGCCAGTTCTCCACCCATCTAGCCACTTCTCCTTGTATCCCATGAGCCTTAACCTTCTTAACCAACCTGCCATGTGGGACTTTGTCAAATGCCTTACTGAAATCCATATAGACGACATCCACGGCCCTTCCTTCATCAACCGTTTTTGTCACTTCCTCAAAAAACTCCACCAAATTTGTAAGGCACGACCTCCCTCTTACAAAACCATGCTGTCTGTCACTAATGAGATTGTTCCGTTCTAAATGCACATACATCCTGTCTCTAAGAATCCTCTCCAACAACTTCCCTACCACGGACGTCAAGCTCACCGGCCTATAATTTCCTGGGTTATCCCTGCTACCCTTCTTAAACAATGGGACCACATTCGCTATCCTCCAATCCTCAGGGACCTCACCCGTGTCCAAAGAAGCGACAAAGATTTCCGTCAGAGGCCCAGCAATTTCATCTCTCGTCTCCCTGAGCAGTCGAGGATAGATGCCATCAGGCCCTGGGGCTTTGTCAGTTTTAATGTTCCCTAAAAAACCTAACACTTCCTCTCTTGTAATGGAGATTTTCTCTAACGGGTCAACACCTCCCTCCGAGACACTCCCGATTAACACGCCCCTCTCCTTCGTGAATACCGATGCAAAGTATTCATTTAGGATCTCCCCTATTCCCTTGGGTTCTAAGCATAATTCCCCTCCTTTGTCCCTGAGAGGTCCGATTTTCTCCCTGACAACTCTTTTGTTCCTAACATATGAATAGAATGCCTTAGGATTCTCCTTAATCCTGCCTGCCAAGAACATTTCGTGACCTCTTTTTGCCCTTCTAACTCCCCGTTTGAGTTCTTTCCTACTCTCTCTGTATTCCTCCAGAGCTCCATCTGTTTTCAGTTGCCTGGACTTAACGTATGCCTTCCTTTTCATTTTAATCAGATCCTCAATTTCCCTGGTTATCCACGGCTCTCGAATCCTACCTTTCCTATCTTTCCTTTTTACAGGCACATGCCTATCCTGCAGCCTTATCAATAGTTCCTTAAAAGACTCCCACATGCCAGACGCGGACTTACCCTCGAACATCCTCTCCCAATCAACATCCACCAATTCCTGCCTAATCCGGCTATAGTTAGCCTTCCCCCAATTTAGCACCCTGCCGTAGGACAGCACTCATCCTTGTCCATTACTATCCTAAAGTTAACAGAGTTGTGGTCACTATTTGCCACATGTTCCCCTACCAAAACTTTGACGACCTGACCGGGCTCATTTCCCAGAACTAGGTCCAGTATAGCCCCCTCTCTAGTCGGGCTATCTACATACTGTTCCAAAGAACCTTCCAGTACGCATTTTACAAATTCCTCCCCGTCCGGACCTCCAGCTCTAAGCACTTTCCAGTCTGTGCCAGGGAAATTAAAGTCCCCCACTACAACAACCCTATTTTTTCTGCACCTATCCAGAATCTCCTGACATATCCTTTCCTCCACTTCCCGTGGGCTGTTGGGTGGTCTGTAGTACACCCCCAGCATAGTGACTGCACCCTTCCTGTTTCTGAGTTCCACCCACAGCGACTCAGTACATGACCCCTCTAAGTTGTCTACCCTCTGCACCGCGGTAATATGCTCCTTAACTAATATCGCTACTCCCCCACCTTTTTTAGCCCCTCCTCTGTCTCGCCTAAAACACTTATACCCCGGAATATTCAGCTGCCAGTCCTGTCCTTCTTTTAACCAAGTTTCCGTCACCGCAACCACATCCAAATTCCGCATTAGCATGAAGGCCCTAAGTTCGTCTGTTTTACCCGTTACGCTCCTCGCATTGAAGCAGATGCACTCCAGACCTCCAGGCCCACTCAGGTCCTCCTCCTCCAGAGTGCTCCTCTTCTTAGCTAGCCTTGCCCTGGCCCCCAGCTCAACCCCAGCCTCAGTATTTACTGACCTACTGTTTTGTTCCCCACCCCCCTGCCACACTAGTTTTAATCCTGCCGAAACACTCTAGCAAAACTCCCAGCCAGGATATTTGCTCCCTTCCAGTTAAGGTGTAACCCATCCTTTCTGTACAGTTGCCATCCTGACTTGAAGATTTCCCAGTTATCTATGAATTTAAAACCCTCCCTCTTGCACCAGTCCTTTAGCCACGCGTTCAACTGTAGAATCTCCCTGTTCCGAGCCTCACTTGCACTAGACACCGGGAGCAGTCCAGAGATTGCTACCCTGGAGGCCTTACTTTTTAGCCTAGCACCCAACTCCCTGAATTTCTCTCGTATGACCCCCCTGCTCTTCCTACCTACATCATTTTCACCAATGTGTATAATCACATCCGTTTGACTACCTTCCTTTTTAAATATGCTTCCTACCCTCTCGGAGACATCCAGTACCCCGGCACCAGGGAGGCAGACTACCATCCTGGATTCTCGTTCACTCCCACAGAAGCGCCTGTCCGTGCCTCTAACCATTGCGTCCCCCACAACTATCGCTCTCCTAAACCCCTTCTTTCCCTTCCGGACCCCTGAGCCTGTCTCCGTGGAGGCGATCTGGTCCTCGTGGCTTACCCCTGGAGGGTCATCCCCCTCCACAGAATCCAAAACAATATACCTATTTTGGAGGGGGACAACCACAGGGGATCCCTCCACAGACTGCTCACTCCCTTCCCTTCTCTCATCTGTTGCCCATCCCTTTCTTTTATGGGAGACTGCCACTGGGGTACTTTCTGTCACATCACCCTTCTATTACCCCTCCTAACTGTGACCCACGTGTCATCCTTCCGAGACCCTGGTGTCACTACCTGACTATAACTTTTATCTATTACTCTCTCATTTTCCCTGACTAAACTGAGTTCATCGAGCCTCAGCTCCAGCTCCCTTACACGATCCTTCAGGAGTTGCAGTTCCACACATCTGGCACAGATATGGACTTCCGGGAGGCAAGTTGTCTCCAGGAACTCCCACATCCCACACCGAATGCAGTATACTGGCCTCCCACTCATACCAGCCATGTCCTTTTTAGTTTTTGGGAGATAAAACAAAAAAAGGGGGTGTAACAGAAGAAAAGCAAACAACCTTCCTCGCCTTCGCCGAAGCCCTGTGAGCCAAACGTGGGGGAAGAAACCTTTTGCTGGTATTTTTAACTTTAAATGATCAATCTATTGGAAATATTTCATAGAATCCCCACAGTGCAGAAGGAGGTCATTCGGCCCATCAAGTCAGCACTGACTTTTACCCAGGTTTACCTTGTAATCCCTCATATTTACCCTGCAAATCCCCATAACCTACATATCTTGGGGCAAATTTGGTATGGCCAATCAGCCTAACTTACACATCTTTGGACTGTGGGAGGAAACTGGAGCACCCAGGAGAAACTCACATAGACACGGGAGAGCATGCAAACTTCACACAGTCACCCAAGCCTGGAATCGAACCTGTGTCCCTGGCGATGTGAATCAGCAGTGCTAATTAAGGTGGATGAGGAGTGGCATCAGAATTATACTATTTTTATGCATTGTTAATAATATAATAATTAAGATATTATTTCCAGGTCATAGACTGACCCGACTGAAGAAGGAAAATATTGGCTGGAAATATAATAACACTTTTTTAAAACGAGTTCATGATACCTGTACTTGGTTTGTGAATGTTCAATTTTTAAAAAAATTTAGGAATTTGACTGCTCGGTTTTCTGCTGATTATTCATCTTTCCTTTGCACGTTTCATTTGTTTACTGTTAGCTATTTAGATATGAATAATAACAACAGATGGTTATATCTGCCAATAAGATTGCATCCTTTGTGGTGTGACACCCTGAGGTGCGTCCTTCTGAGTCCATCATTTGAGGCACATAGCCTTTGAATGGCAAAACTTTTAATTATGTAAGTAGATAATTAAGGATAATTAAGGACTCCACGCACCCCGGACATTCTCTCTTCCACCTTCTTCCGTCGGGAAAAAGATACGAAAGTCTGAGGTCACATACCAACTGACTCAAGAACAGCTTCTTCCCTGCTGCCATCAGACTTTTGAATGGACTTACCTTGCATTAAGTTGATCTTTCTCTACACCCTAGCTATACTGTAACAGTACATTCTGCACTCCCTTCTTTCTCTACGAAAGGTATGCTTTGTCTGTTTAGCGCACAAGAAACAATACTTCTCACTGTATGCTAATGCATGTGACAATAATAAATCAAATCAAATCAGATACTCATGGTATATTAATGGGTCGCAGAAGCATTTTAAAAATACTTGTTGCAGCTGTATTGTTAACTAATTTGTTAATTGGATTTGGGAATTGTCAACAGATTGAATGCAACTATCATGTGACACTGACTACTTTTTAGAGAAATGGAGACGGCACTGGAACCAAACTTAAATCAAATGTCTGTGTGAAAAAAAGTAGAGACTAATGCAACTTTCGTTAATACTTAGCTATCATTCATACCTAAATACCTATACATGATACTTTGAATTAAAATGTTACTCCCAGTGAACCCAACCTGATGACTTGAATAACCCAACAGAATTAAATAAATAATTAATAGACAAATAATTAGAATTAGATCAAACAAAGCCATTTATTAAAACTTGTACACTGCCACATTCTACACTGTATTATGAAAATAATGCATACATGATATTTACGTAAAAGGAAAAAATAATATAGTCATAATGGAAAAGCAAAATAAAGTTAAAGTTTATTTGTTAGTCACAAGTAAGGGTTACAATAACATTGCAGTGAAGTTGCTGTGAAATGTCACCACACTCCGGCGTCTGTTCGGGTCAATGCACCTAACCAGCACGTCTTTCAGAATGTGGGAGGAAACCGGAGCACCCGGAGGAAACCCACGCAGACATGGGGAGAACGTGCAAACTCCACACAGACAGTGACCCAAGCCAGGAATCAAACCCAGGTCCCTGTGAAGCAGTAGTGCTAACCACTGTGGTAAATTGTTAAAGATGACTCTGGCCAATGACGAGGGTCCATGAAGCAATGACATGAGCTTATTTTACTGAACATTTATTTGCCCACAACAGTGAAACTAAATTCTGCATTTAATTAAGCCTAAAAAATTCCAACTTGCATATCCTGTACCTAACAAACATTGGTCATTGGAACCTACATGAACAGAGAAACCAACAAAAGCATTCTCTTTAAATATGTCTCTTACTGATGGTCAGTTCAGTGTCTGACTCCGAGAGACTGCATGCCATTTAAGCAACTTTTCTAACTGAGCTTTGACAATTGCTCTGTCGGTAACTGTCCATTCTGGAATAATGCTGAAACATCTGAGCTAGGGCTCTGGAAAAGGCATTACATTGGCTTTAACATCTCTTGGAGTAGCTAAAAGAAAAATAAAAGTAGCCAAGGTTTTGATGTCTGCTCACTATCTAGTGATTCTTGGTGAAATGTGTTTGAATGTTGGGTAAGGATAGGAGTACTGTCGCCATAGTTGAATAGTCTGCTAACCTTTCCCATCTTAAACTTACAGACTGAGAGTACCTACTGTTTTTGGAACCATGTCCACTGGATGAGTTGGCATGTTTAGGAAAGTAAGTGAAGGGGCAAAGAAACCACTTGAGTCACTGCTGTTGACCCAAATTTTCTATTTCTGCTCCGTGTTGACTGGGAGGAAATATGCAGCCAATTTAAACTACACTTACATTGGGACCATACACCAGCTGCACTCAAATTGGATGAAGGCCTTACAAAGTGAAGACAGGAGGCCGGCCTTTGGCTATCGAGGGAAGCAACTCAAGTTGGGAAATTTTCCGACTCACCAGACTAGCCTCAGTAAAAAGTTCCCTCAGTCACACAATTTCCATTTGAGGGGTGGGGTGAGGGGACAGAGTCGGGCCTTCCAACCCTGGAAACAGAGGGCCTGATTTTACCATTTTCATTCTAAGTGCTGAATCTGGGCGTAATGCAGATCCGACTTAGAAATCTGCTTTCAGGCGCCCCCATACGCACTCAGCCATCTCCAGTCCCACTCGTGCTGTGGGCGGGGCTTAGCGCGGCTAAAACGATCGGAGCTCTGAACTGCACATGCGCAGTTGGAAATAAATTTGAAAAAGCGCGCCCGTGTCAGATCACTCCCGGACCGCAGAAAGCAGAGAAAGTGGCCTGGGAGCGAAAAGCGGGAGTGATGGCCCCCACAGACGTCACTGTCCCCCTTATCCACCCCCCCACTACCCAGACACATCACTGTCTCCTTATCCACCCCCCCACTACCCACTGACATCACTGTCCCCATTATCAACCCCCCCTACCCAGACCGATTGCCACCCCTGCCCCCCCTCCCCCCCCACCGATCGTCCGCAGAGTGCCTGCGGATCCCCCTGCCCCCCCCCCCCACCAGAGATCCATCTCCCCCCCCCCCCCCCCCCCCTCCGCCCCACCAGTGAGCAATCGGGCCTCCCCCCTGCACCATACACCCCGACAATGATCTGGCCTCACTCCTCCCCCCCCTGCCAGAGAATGGTCTGGCCTCACTCACCCCCCTCCCCCCAGACAACGATCTGGCCTCACTCGCCCCACCCCGCCGTCCCCGCCGGAGGAACATCTGACTCGCCTCCTCCTCCCTCCCCACCAGACAACGATCGGCCCTCCCCCCCGCCAGAGATACATCTGACCCGCCTCCTCTTCCTCCCCCCCCCAACCAGAGAATGATCTGACCCACCTCCCTCCCCCCCCCCGCCCCCCCCAAGTACTGATCTGAGTCCGAGAGCCGTTGGAAACACTGAACGCACTCTTCAGCAGCTGGAGCGCCCGATTCAGACTTTTATTCAGCAGGTCCATTACGGCGCGGTTCCAAATTGGCAAACGTGGTGATAAAGGCGGAAATGCTGATAAAGTTGGGCGGGCAGTTCATTAATTCAATTTAAATGCATGCAAATGCATTTAAATCGCCGTTGCACCCGTTTTGGGCGCGAATCGAATCACCACCATTCCCGGGTTTCGGTAAAGTGGCAATCTGCGCGGACGCGGGCGCGGATCGCGTTAATGGCTTCACACCCGACTTTACCACGTTTTCACGCCCGCAATGGTAAAATCGGGCCCAGAGTGTAGGTAGACAAGGGATAGGCAGGTGCTGAGGCAAACTGGTTAGAAGGCCAAGGTTTAATGCTTGAAATTGCAGGGACAGGATTCTGGGTTCCTATTCGTCTCCACCTTTCAGCAGTTTTACACTGGGATGCTGCAGAAGGCTGTGGAGGCCATGTCACTGTGTGACCTTAAGATAGAGATAGATAGGTTCTTGATTAATAAGGGGTTATGGGGAAAAGGCAGGAGAATGGGGATGAGAAAAATATCAGCCATGATTGAATTGCAGAGCAGATTCGATGGGCCAAGTGGCCTAATTCTGCTCCTATGTCTTATGGTCTTATATGGGTGTCATGATGTGGAGATGCCGGCGTTGGACTGGGGTAAACACAGTAAGAAGTTTAACAACACCAGGTGAGCGTCTCTTAAGGCCCTGCAATCTCTGGAAACCATGCCCTGCCCAGAACTATCTCAAGATCCCACTTGTCCCCCTAGTGACCCTGGAGGCCTTCCCTACCCTGGGAACTTTAACACTTAGCGGAGTCTCTGGTTCCCAGGACATCGGTTCTGGCAGCTCCATGCAGTGCCTCTTCCAGCCACTGCTGCACTGTTGCTGGAGAGTCTGGAGAGCTGCTGACCAATCAGATTGACTGGAAGCTCTCTAAGGCAGGACTTTTTCATGAATGAGAGGCAGAATTCCCACCTGCAGCTACTTAATGCTCACTCCAGTGTGAAATGGTTGCGGGACACTTGGAGTTGGCAGGGAACCTTTGGATGATAGGAAGTGAGACCTCACCATCTTAAAAATTCAGGCCAGCAGTTTAAGGAGGGAGGACACCATCAGCTTCTCAAGGCCAATTTGGGATTTCCAAACCAATGACACCCACATCCCATGAAAGAAGAAAAGGTTGGCACAATTAACGTGGTTGCTATTCAAAACTCAAAATGATGTAGTAGCCCAGTTTACTGAAACATTATTGCATTGTGCTGTACAATTGCTGGGCTGCCATAATGTTTTTCACAGAAGAAGGGAGAGTAAATTAAAGGCACACAGCAATAACTAGTTTCTATTGAGTCATTGAGGGTTAAGCTTCAACTCAGCAGGATGTGTGGCTTGGAGAGACTAAAGACCATAAAACCCTGAGTGAGAATAGATCATTTGGTGCATTCAACTTAGTTCATTCAGAAGTTATGTGCATTATCTTGTCACAGATTGCTTTCCCCATTACCTCAGAATCATAGAGCTATAGAATCCCTACAGTGCAGAAGGAGACCATTTGACCCAGCGAGTCTGCACCGGCCACAATCCCACCCAGGCCCTATTCCCATAACCCCACATATTTACCCTGCTAATTCCCTGACTCTACAGTCAATTTAGCACAGCCAATCAACCTAACCCACATATCTTTGGACTTTATCGGCACGGTGGCACAGTGGTTGGCACTGCTGCCTCACAGCGTCAGGGATCTGGATTCAATTCTGGCCTCGGGTGACTGTCTGTGTGGAATTTGCACATTCTCCCCCTGTCTGCGTGCATTTCCTCCAGGTGCTCTGGTTTCTTCACCTCTGGGGATCAATTTTTAGAAGGCAGGCATTTGTAATCTAATTGGGGAATACACCCTGCCGACTCAGAGAGCCCTGCTGCCATTTTATGCTCTATTAACCATTGATTGGCATAAGGCAGGACCTCTGATCCTCAGTCCCCTTCTCTTTTTTGGATGTCCCCTCCCACCCCACCACCAAGCTATTCAACCCTGCTGTCAGCCTAAAATTTGAGGCTGGGTGGGAAATGACCTTAGGTGTCCAATCATTGGCCACTTAATGGTCTCAGCTGGGACAAGGCTGGGCTTGTGTCTGAGGCCTTGCTTGTCCCTGCATGAAATTGCTGCATGGTCAGAGTGTGCGAGAACCCAGAGGGAATCCCATCCCTTCATATTTCACACTTGCCCCACTCCACCTAAAATCCTAGTGGGGAAATGTAAAATTCTGGCCTATGTGGAGCAAGAACACCCACCGTGCTGTTTGGGAGTGTTGAAGGGTGTTGGGTTACAGTTTGGTAGGTCTGAAAAAGTCTTTATAGTTGTATGTAGATTAACTTTATGGAGGAATTCTCCCATCCGGGAGATTAAGCTCTGTGGAGGGGGTGGGAATGTGGAGTGTTTCCCGCTGCGGAGTTTGGCAGGAAAGCACACATTTCTTCCAGTCCCGATCTCTTCATTAAGCAACCATGTGTTTTGCACTGTGTTCTGTGGTGGGACAGGCCTGATGGCATGCAGTCCACTATCCTAGCCAGACGCCATATTGAAAAGTCCAATATCACTGACCCACTATTGAAGAAAGAAAATGAAAATGGATCATCAGGACCATTCTGAGGCCAGAAGATGGACCTAATGAGAAAGAAGATGGATCTCCAGGAACATTCTGAAGCTGGAAGAGCGATCCCCTCCAGGACTCCGAATCTAGAAGTTTCCCTGACCCAATGCTGTGGTGTTCCAGGGTCCAGGGTTGTCATCGGCCTCCATCCTGAAATCTGGAAGCAGGTATTTTTCAGGTGAATTCCCATATCTGCACACTACGTTGTTCCAGATGTGTTTCACAGTGGTATGTTTTCCCAGTGGCGCCGTGGAGAATCGGGGACGGGTGATTGGGCGTTTATCTACATCACATCAGCGGGATGCAATGAGTTTAATGCCAGCCTCCAGTGGGTTTCCTGATACACCACAGCGGGCACCAACAGAAGTTCCCACTGAAAATTCACATCAGCATGAAACTGATTTTTGGGTCTTCCCACCAAATTCTTCCCTTCTCCCATTGAACTCACCTTGGGAGAATTCTGCTTGAAGTCTTCATTGACTCTTGGAACTAATTGCAAATATATCGCAAAGGGTGCATGCTAGGTGTTGTCTCAATGATTGCTGGTACACACGGTCCTGTCCAATACCAGTCTGACCTTGGGTGTGGGTCATGTGCTCTCTTACATCACTGTGTAGATGCTACTGTACTCAGTCCCATATGAACCCTAAGTGGACCAGACCGGCATATTACATGGAGGGAGTTGCAGGTTTTTGAGCCAGTGATAGTAAAGGGATGGCGATATAGTTCAAAGTCAGGATGTGTAGCTTGAAGGGGAACTTGCAAGTGGTGGTGCTGCCATGCATCCGTTAGTCATGTCCTTCAAGATGGTAGAGGTCATAAGTTTGTGAGATGCTGTTGAAAGAGCTTTGGTGAATTGCTGCAATGCATCTTGCAGATGGGACACACTGTTGCCACTGTGCAATGGTGGTGGACGGAATGAATGTTTAAGGTGGTGGATGGAGTGCCAACCAAGTGGGCTGCTTTGCTCTGGGTGGTGTTGATCTTCTTGAGTGTTGTTGAAGCTTTGGGGAGTTAGAAGATTAGTTAGTAGCCTCAGAATTCCCAACCGGCATGGTGGCACAGTGGTTAGCACTGCTGCCCTACAGCGCCAGGGACCTAGGTTCGATTCCCGGCTTGGGCCACTATCTGTGTGGAGTTTGCACATTCTCCCCGTGTCTGTGTGGGTTCCCTCCAGGTGCTCTGGTTTCCTCCCACAGACTAAAGATGTGCTGGTTAGGTGAATTGGCAATTCTAAATTCTTCCTCAGTGTACCCAAACAGGTGCCACAGTGTGGCGACTAGGGGATTTTCGCAGTAACTTCATTACAGTGTGAATGTAAGGCTACTTGTGACTAATAAATAACTTTACTGTAACTCTAACCTGCTCTGGTAGCCACAGTATTTATATGGCCAGTTCAGTTCAGTTTCTGGTCAGTGATAACCTCCAAGATGTTCATAATCTCAAAATGGAGACATAATGGCAAAACTAGATCAATATTGTCCTGGCTGGATGTCCCTGTTTTCATTGCTTCATTGCCCTCACACCATAGCTGCACCACAGCTTTCTATCTTCTCATATAATTGTATTGTTGCTGGGCTCAAATCTTTCACAACCAACATGGGCAAAGTTTTTGTCTGTCTCAGCGCTGGATCCAAAAACTCTTTGCTGTGATAGCAAAAAAGAAAATCCCACAACGTTCTGCAATCATTTAAAAAAGAGATGCATTGCTTGCCTGAAATATAAAAATTTGCCTTCACTTAGGCTGAGGATGGCTTCAAAGGTTTACAGTTGTTATACACTCTTTGTGACCATCTTTCAATTCTGAAATATTGCAGTGGCACTGAGGCATTAAAATTCATGTCAGAAAAATCAATACCAGTTCAATGATAATTATTCTGGATTATTAACTTTCCCTTTGCTCATCAAGATGAAGAGCGTCAAAACTGAGCAATTTTCCACCTTGTATTCAGTGTCAGCATCAAATACTCCCAAGTTAGACATTAGGTAAGATGCTGAATTAAGCTTTTTGCGCTATGGTAACAGTGCTCGTTGTGAATATATCTTGTGTGGCACCGGATAGAGGCGGAAGAAATGAGTAGTGAGAGAAGGATACAATATGCAGGTAATATTCAGCTTTGCTATTTAGTAAACTGGTAGAGCAGATTAGCCCCCCCTGTTAGAATAACATTGGCAGTGAAGAATCGCACGGGTTCCAGAATAAGTGGACAATCTGCTCTGTCAGCTATTGCTCAAGTGGTGAAGTTGAAAATGATTAGAACTCCCTCTATCCATCTATCTAGTCATAACCCTGTGTGCAACTGTCATGTCAACTTTTCCATTATAAATATCTATTCATGGAAAATGCCTTTGTAAGCTTGTCACTCTGTGATTACACTCTCCTGTGACATTAGTTTTGTGCCCCCAGATTCTCAGCTAATACTGCAACAAAATGTATACAATTAATTCTGCTTCTCTGTCTTTCCAATTGCCCAAAGTTTAGTTATTAACAATGCAAAATTAAAGTATAATGTCAAATGAAGGAAAATATATGAAAAAATGAAGGCAGAATTTCATCTGTGTTTTCTACTTCAGTTTTCTCCTGCCCTAACACTACTTGACCTGAAGATTACTCATGGTCTTGCCTCTGTGTGTAAACTGTGTCAATGAATATTGAGTAATATTGTACTAAAAGTGTTGTACGGGACTTATAATACATTAAAACTCTTTAAATGGGGAGAATCTTCGGGGTGCTCTGGTGCAGAGGGATCTGGGTGTCCTCATTCATGAGTCGCAGAAAACTCGCATGCAGGTACAGCAGATAATAAAGAAAGCGAATCAGATGTTGGCATTTGTAGCCAAAGGAATAGAATATAAAGGTAAGGAAGTATTGTTGCAACTATACAAGGCATTGGTGAGGCCACACCTGGTGTATTGTGCACAGTTTTGACCCCCGTATTTGAGGAAAGATGTAGTGGCATTGGAGGCAGTTCAGAGGATGTTCACTAGATTGATTCCAGAGATGAGGGGTTTGTCGTATGAAGAGAGATTGAACAGTTTAGGCCTATACTCTCTGGAAATTAGAAGAATGAGGAGAGATCAACTTGAGGTATTCAAGATGATAAAAGGTATGGATAAAGTAGACATGGAGTGGATGCTTCTGTTGGTGGGGCATTCTAGAACGGGAGGTCATAGTCTTAGGATAAGGGGTAGCAAATTTAAAACAGAGTTGAGGAGAAACTACTTCTCCCAAAGGGTTGTGAATCTGTGGAATTCGCTCCCAAAGTGCAATGGATGCTGGGACAGTGAGTAAATTTAAGGAGAAGTTAGACATTTTTAATTGGTAATGGGTTGAACGATTATAGGGATAAGGCAGGAAAATGGGGATGAGGAGCATATCAGCCATGATCGAATGGCGGAGCAGACTCGATGGGCCAAATGGCCTAATTCTGCTCCTATATCTTATGAACTTATGAACTTACTACTTGAACATTTGCAATTGGAATTCCAAGGATAAACTGCTAACACCTGTCTGTTATACCTGAGTGTATAACCACTGGCTGGTGTTCTGATGGAAATTTAAATGTTTAAAGTTGATTTATTAGTGTCACAAGTGGGCTTATATTGACACTGTAATGAAGTTACTGTGAAAATCCCCTAGTTGCCACACTACGGTGCCTGTTCGGGTACACTGAGGGAGAATTTAGCATGGCCAGTGCACCGAACCAGCATGCCTTTAAGACTGTGGGAGGAAACTGGAGCACTCGGAGGAAACCCTCGCAGACACAGAGAGAATGTACAGAGTCCGTACAGACAGTGACCCAAGCCGGGCACAGTGAGGCAGCAGTGTAGCACCTGATAGAGGCCTGTGCCACCGTGTCGCCCAACAATGATCCGTTAGTATTATTCATTACTCCACTGGGAGATGTTCTATTATCTCAACCTTATGAATCATGCAATGCTTTATGGAAATAGTTTCTTTCCTATTTAATTCTCAGACGCTGATTTTAACTCAGAGCAGGTTTTGTGTGGTCTGGCGTATTGCTTCTCTAGGATCAAATTAAATCGCACCAATCAGTTCCATCCATTACAGTTGGCAAGTCAATGAGAATCAGCAAAAAGAATTGATCATGCCAGAACTCGTTTACTGAGATCCAGCAAGCAGCAAACTGAATGTTGGGATTGGTCTCACAATTACGGTATCGGTGAGAGCCAGCGGCAAGTGAGGTCGACGCTTTCCTTGAGACCCAGAGAAGCACTCCTGCTCCTTTCAACCCCACAAGAAATGTCATTTCAAAACAAAATAATACATTTATTGGCCTTCTTCTGGTTAATTTGTTGCTGGGTAGATCTGGTGGGTAACTCAAGCTTCTTGCTCAAGCTGGTGAGATATAATTGCAACATCCTGATGACATCATTACCACCCTAACACACATGTTAAAACTGGAGTATGCAAAGATGTTCACAGAAATTAGCAACCTGCTCAGTTGATTAGGTTAAAATTGCAATGAGTCCGTCCCAGCAGTTTCAGTGTGAGCAAGTGACTGGGGAGTTTTGGAACACTCCATTTGCCCAGTCTCTGCTGGTGGTTAGGGCTGAAAGCATCCCATCGTGTAACCAAGATTGCTCATGTCTAGAATAAAGGCATATGTGTAAGTAATAAACTTAGCCAGTGAATTGTTTCCTGCACCTTGCAGTACCTTCACTCAAGGCTTTTACCTCATGTAGCGGAGGCTGGAAACCTTTCAATCTATAAAAGTTATTTGGATGAACACTTGAAATATCATAACATTCAAGGATATGGGACAAGAGCAGGAAAGTGGGACAAGTGTACCTTTAGTGGTAGAAATTTTCGGTGCAGACTCGATGGGCTGAGGGGCCTTTTCTGCGCTTTATGATTCTATGACTCTATGACTATGACTCTAGTTACTCATCCTGTCCTCAAAAGCCTGGGATTTATCTGGATATTTTTACATCGACAGTTGGCAAGAGGTTTTAACCACAGCTGTACATTCACAATTTGCATGACCTCCTAATGTTCTATGCATCAACAAAAGTGTAAGGGTTTTCTGCTTCATTCTGTGAGAATGTATTTGTTATCCAGCGAGTTTGGAAAAAAACTTTTAAAAATGTCATAACTTTTGTTTAAAAATCATTATTTACACAAATTAATTGCTATTTGTGCTCTTGTGAATTCTTATAGACAATCAAATCATCAGGCAGAGCTGTTTGAAAAGCAATGCTTGCTATTGTGATTAATTAGGTGATGTTTAGAATATGAAACAATGAATGTTTGAAAATGGAATTTTCAAAAATCCATAATTTCCTTATTTTGTTTATACACATTCAGCTACAAAAGTTCTCTCTTGTGAGCCATCTGAAGTCTCTGTGAATGTGAAAACAGAAATTTGCTAAGGGAAGAACTTTTGAGCTTTTTATGAGAGAGATTTTGTTTGTGGCAATTCATGTTTCGTAAAAGCTGCGTAGGTAAACAAACTCAGTAATAGTGCACTTCCTTTGATTCTGATACACACTGAGAACTGGCAAGTGTTGGGCAAAATGGTCGGGAAGTAGCTGTCTGTGCAAATGACATGGACAGAATGGTGGAAGAGGCTGGTGGGTGGTGCCATAGTGGGAGTTACTGTCTAATGGTTCAAAAGGATTTGGGAAAAGTTTGGATCCCATTCCTTTTGGCCTCCTTCCTTGCCTGTTCCTTCAGTGGTGCTGGACTTCAGCTCATCAATGTTGCAAAACCTTCTCTTCAGTCCAACTGGATCCCAGAACACTTTTGCCTGGACTTTGACTCTCCCACTACTTTCTCAGATTCTAAAATTCCCTTTTACTGCTCAAAACATCTATGCCTTCAGTGTTTCTAGAAAAACTATACTCCCAGAACCAGAGACCTCCCTCCTCAATTTCCAGGATCACTCTATCAGAGCTTTCAGCTTCCAGGGCCATCCTTTTGTTTTCAGAACCTCCTTTCCAAAGTTTCTAGAACCCTGGGACACACATCCATTCCTGTGCTCCCTGAAACTGGTGTTCTCTCAGATGCTTCTGGGCACTGAGATGTCATTCCACTGCTGCCACATCCTTAAAAAGCTGCATATTACTCAGGACTATTGATAATACAGCACAACATAACACTGTGTTCTTAATAAAAACTTTTCACATATATAATGATCTGGTTAGAGACCATCAAGATAAAAATAATCTGAATACCTCATCTTAACCAATAGAACTATACCACAAGATGTTACTTTTTATTAACACAAAAATCCTAATTTTATATGAATTACTTAAACAAAGCAAGCACTATTAACTTAACAATATGTTAATAACTATGTATGCTATGGCAGTATGGTGGCACAGTGGTTAGCACTGCTGCCTCACAGCGCCATGGACTCAGGTTTGATTCCTGGCCTCGGGTCACTGTCTGTGTGGAATTTGCATGTTCTCCCCGTGTCTGCATGGGATTCCTCCGGGTGCTCCGGTTTCCTCCCACAGTCCATAGATGTGCGGGTTAGGTGGATTGGCCATGCTAAATTGCCCCTTAATGTCAAGAAACTAGCTAGAGTAAATGCCTGGGGTTATGGGGATAGGGCCTGGGTGGGACTGTGGTCGGTGCAGACTCGATGGGCCGAATGGCCTCTTTCTTCACTGTTGGGATTCTATGATTCTATGCACTCAGCTTTACTTCCTCCAAGAATTCTCTTACAGGCACATCAATCTTTAAAGTTATTTACTTTTGTAGGGACCACCCTATAAGTAATGGTACATTCCTCTGAGAGAATTTTCCTCAGCTCCAGCTATTTTCAGAGCTAAAACTTTCATTCCTGGCAGGCTAAGGTAGAGTTAATCAGGGTAGCTGATGAGGTTTGACCGAGGAGTTGCCTGATGCAACTTTTCAAAGCCATTTCAGCCTGTTGGTGCAATGCCTCATCTTGTCAGCTTGGATCTTGCTTGTCTCCCTTGTGGGGACCAAGAATTGGATTCAATTGGAATTTGGATTGAATCAAAATTTGGAAACACGTAAAACTTTCATTTGCCCTCTCCTCATTGTGGAGGCCTCAGTGCCTTGTTACTTTGCCAATACTTCCACGCTAATTCAGCTGATTATTTTCTTCTGCAATAAGACACTGTGAGGCCCACTGTAGATTGTCCCACTAACTTCAAACTGGACAAAGTTCCAGGTTTTGTTCCCTCACAAAATTGCAACTAGAAAACTCTCCCTGCAAACACCTAGATAACCCTTACTAAGCTGCACCCATCGAAGTAAACCTACCTGCAATTTTATAATTTGCTCTCTTCTGTTCTGACTTTATTAAACAAGCACCAGTCACCTTTTGAACTGCTGTGTGTTTAGGTGTTTCAGCAATCTCTAAAACCCAGCATTTTATTACCGTAATGTTGTAGCACAAGGCATCATGATGAGGAAGCCTTGAATCACAACAGTGATTTATTGAAGGAAAGATAAAACTATATATAGTAAGCACAATGTTGGTGCGGGTCCAGTTCCACCGACACCTGGGCTCACGCTAAAGGTTCCCTCCTACCAGGACCAGTGCCCCCAACAACCAATAGGTGACAGTTTCCATTAGTCCTCCTGATAGGCCCCACTATTGTTCCATGACCCACTAACACCTACAGCTTAGAGAGGTCATGCTACCACACTTACTAGCTGTTAGCCTCTTAAGGCACCATGGCCCTAATTTTATACCTGGAATAGGCTCCAAACTTGCTTAAATTGCATTTATCCTATTTTCTACAACTAAACTTTAATTCTTAAATAAAAAGATTCATAGAATCATAGAATCCTACAATGCAGAAGGAGACCATTGGGCCCATCAAGTCCACACTGACCACAATCCCACCAAGGCCCTATCCACATACATTTACCCTAGCGAGTCCCCCTGACACTCAGGGACAATTTAGCCTGACCAATCCACCTAACCCGCACATCTTTGGACTGCGATTATATTCAAAAAAGGTACATTCTAAAATGCATAAACCAAGAACTACATGTTTGTGCCATAGGGAAGAAATACCACAGGAAATCTGTGAAAAAATAAACTTTTTAAATGTATATTATTTATACATTATTATGTTACATTATACATTTAAACATTGTTATTTGACTGGTCATCTGTTTATTGCACACCTGAGGATGAAATGGGGGCATAGGAACAGGAGAAGATCATTTTAGTCTATGCTGCCATTCATTTAGGTTATGGCTGATCTGTATCTTTAAAAAAGGGAGTGTTTTTTATTATGCAATAGACAAACATGAACAAATTACATATGGATAGAACATGGCTTTGATTTCTTCTCTTTCCTTCAGTTAATGGGAATAATCATTGAACAGGAAAATTAGTGATGTTTGAGCTGAGGGGGAAACGCTTCATGATGCTCTGGTACACTGAAAACAACTATCTTACAACATCTGCGCTACATGCAGACAAACTGAATGGGAATTAATATGCTGCCATGAGCTCATCTTCAGTATGGCAGTCAGTCAGTTCGAGAATACCCACAACAACTGCATGGGCAGCTAATCACACTCTGGGCAGGTGAGGAAAATCTAGTCCAACTGCAGAGCAGCTGCATCAACCCTCTGAAAATGGTTTCGCAAAATGATTTCACAACTGTCACAATGGCCGAACTTTTATTGGCCCGCCAGCCAGTGGAATCGGAGCAGGCGAGGGGTGGGGTATAGGAAGGTCCATTGACCTTAGGCGGGATTTTACGGTTTTGAGAAAAGTGAGGCTGTAGAATCCCGCCCAATATTCCTAAAATGCCCCTTATTATACTCCTTATACACCTCTGATTATGTGGCCAAATTCTCCTCCAACTCGATTTTCAAGTTTGCTGATGATCCCACCATAGTGGGTCGCATCTCAAATAATGATGAGATAAAGTACAGGAAAGAGATAGAGAAAGGAAAGAGATAGGTGAGAAAGATCAACTTAATGCGAAGTAGGTCCATTCAAAAGTCTGATGGCTGCAAGGAAGAAGCTTTCTTGAGTCGGCTGGTACGTGACCTCAGACCTTCGTATCTTTTTCTCGACGGAAGGTGGAAGAGAGCATGTCTGGGGTGTGTGTGGTTAGGAAAGAGATAGGTGAACTGGTGCGATGACAATAATCTCGCTCTCAATGTCAGCAAAAAGAAGAAGTTAGCCATCAACTTCAGGAAGTGTACTGGAGGACATGTCCCTGTCTACATCAATGAGGGTGAAGTGGAAATAGTCGAGAGCTTCAAGTTTTGAGGTGTCCAGATCACCAACAACCTGTCCTGTTCCCTCCACGCCGACCTACAGCTAAGAAAGCCTAACCAATACCTTTACTTTCTCAGAAGACTAAGGAAATTTGGCATGTCTGCTACGACTCTCACCAAATTTTACAGATGCACCATAGAAAGCATTTATTCTGATTGTATCACAGTTTGGTATAGCTTCTGTTCTGTCCAAGACTGCAAAAAACTACAAAAGGGTCATGAACGAAGCCCAGTTCATCATGCAAACCAGCCTCCCATCCATTGACTCTGTCTACACTTCCTGCTGCCTCAGAAAAGCAGCCAGAAGAATCAAGGACCCCACGCACCCCAGACATGCTCTCTTCCACCTTCTGTCGAGAAAAAGGTACAAAGGTTTGAGGTCACGTACCAGCCGACTCAAGAAAGCTTCTTCCTTGCAGCCATCAGACTTTTGAATGGACCTACTTTGCATTAAGTTGATCTTTCTCTACACCCTAGCTATGACTGTAACACTACATTCTGCACTCTCTCTTTTCCTTCTCTATGAATGGTATGCTTTGTCTGTATAGCACGCAAGAAACAATATTTTTCACTGTATGCTAATACATGTGTTAATAATAAATCAAGTCAAATCAAATCAAAATGATAAACTCCAGTAAGTTACTTGACTGCAAGACATAAGAAGCAGTAATGTTAATCCTGCACCTCCCCCACCCCCCAACTCCCCCCCCCCCCGGTCACTCCCCCCCCCCCCCCCCCCCCACCCCCCGCCAAGACCCAGGAGCCTCAGCCATGGCCAAATGGCTGCTGGAATGAATCACTGGCCAAATAATTTGGCTTTCCATTTTTGTTGAATAGAATTGAAGACTATTAACTATACTGGAAACAGTAACGTAGGTTTTATGTTCTAGGACTTTTGATCCAGAAAGTGAGTGGACTACTCACCTGTGGACCTGAGTTCAAAACCAACAATGCCAGCTAGTGAATTTAAATTTGTTTATTGAAATGAATCTAGGATAAAAAGTTGCTATTGATAATGATGGCCATGCAACTAATGTTTACAAAAGCTCATCTGGTTCGCCAATGTCCTGAAGGAAAGGAAATTTGCTGTCTGCATCTGGTCTGGCCTATAGGTTAATCGAGACCAACAACAACATGGCAAACACTTAACAGCCCTCAGTAATAGCCCAGCAAACCATTCGGTTGCCAAGAAGGTAGCTCACCATCACCTTATCAAAGGGAAGTTTCGGGTAGCTATAAATGCCAGTAATATCTACATCTTGTGAATGAATAACATAAAAAAGCAAGCAAATAATTCCAATACAAATTGTACAATCGAGTGGAAATAGTATTTGTTATATCAACACACTCTTGAGACTTTTCACTAAAAATGAACTACATTCTAGCTGAAAATCATTTGTGTAGAGTCAATTTGTGCAGCATCAGTTATCAGATTTTGAGAGGTGGATAAATATACAAATGTATATCTTCTAACTTGATATTGTTGATATTAATCCAATATATTGACATTGTTAAAATAATGTGAATAAATGAATTAATTGCTAATTTAACATTATTGTTGTCTTACCCCCTCGTTCCCCCACCTCCAGCAAACGTCCCAGCAAGAAACAATAGACCGCAAAACATAAGCAATTTATTGAGGAGTCAAACCACAGTAACCTTTCCATCTTTGTCTGCCTGTACTGCAAAGATTAGGACTCGATATTGAAGAGAGAGTTGACATCTTTCTGTTGATTCAAGGCTTGGAAGTACCTGTCACAAACTAATAACAAGTGAGATGCTTTCCATTATTTGTAAAGCCAAAAGAACAAAGCTGCCAGCCAGCTTGTGATTGATATCCATGTGCTTATCCCTCTTTTCCACCCATGCCCACAATTGTTGTTATCTTTCTTTCTGGTCAGGTGCAGTTCTTCTCTTTAACAAACTCTTTATCATCACTATAACATGAGTTTTAAGAACACAATGTTTAACTAAAAGAAGTTAATTGGAGCCAAGAAACATTACATCAAACTTGCACTTAATGTGACTAAAAGCTGTTGGTGCTATTATTAGTGCAAAGGAAAATGGAAATGTTCTTCAGCTGACACCTGCAACTCGATGAGTATTACAAACACATCACTATATTGTGGTTATTGTAGGCATGATTTGGCTGGTCCATAATGAAGGAACCATGTTTAATTCAGTAATGATAAAGAGAATAACTTTACTGGATAGTTAATTGGATTGATTACATTGTGCTCACTCATTGGCTGTCACCTACTATTGCTCATCTAAATGCTTAATGCCTCCACTGCACCACTATCTGAGATTTCGTAGTTTGAATAGAAATTTTCATTATTTAGTGTCAAATATAACTGGAGTACAATTAGCTGTTGTTTTGCATTCTACCTTACACAAACACTCCAGCCACATAAAGGGAGTGATAACTCAATTGTTGGTGGGTTCTTTTATTTGAATAGATGAAACTATATTCAACAATATCTGGGAGGTTGGTTAACATGTCTGGTCTGTAGGATTGCTCTTATTATCTGCCCGATGATTACATGAGAGTATAGGTCACATCTACTCTGGTGATGTGAAGCAATTTTAGATACACCCCCTAAATGTATACCACAACATCCCCCTTTTTCTAACTTAAAGATATACCCCTAAATAACTAAAGATATTCAGATTAGATCAAAATAAAACATGTTTTCTCTTTATAAATACAATAATTCAGATGACAAACTTATCATAGAATAGAATAGAAACCCTACAGTACAGAAAGAGGCCATTCGGCCCATCGAGTCTACACCGACCACAATCCCACCCAGGCCCTACCCCCTTTTCCCTACATATTTAACCCGCTAATCTACGCATCCCAGGACACTAAGGGGCAATTTTAGCATGGCCAATCAACCTAACCCGCACATCTTTGGACTGTGGGAGGAAACCAGAGCACCCGGAGGAAACCCACGCAGACACGAGGAGAATGTGCAAACTCCACACAGACAGTGACCCAAGCCGGGAATCGAACCCAGGTCCCTGGAGCTGTGAAGCAGCAGTGCTAACCACTGTGCTACCGTGCCGCCCGAGTCTCTGATGTATAATGGTGATGTATATTGGCTTGCTGATATGTCGAAACTTGGTTACTATGAAGTTGTTTTGCAATTGCTTTATGTTCTCACAATCCTGGTTGTCTGTAAGAGTGCTTGGATCGTATCTTAGATTGTGTTCTACTTGGTCGGGGTTTCTTTTTCTAGTACTCTCCTGATTTGGCGTCTGTTTCTGTGCAATGTCATGCCGTTAGGTGTTCACACTTGATATGAACCTAGGGCCTGAGCAGATGCTCATGCTTTCTGTAGGATTCCATGTTCCATTGGTTGTATTCATACCTTTTGTCCAAAGGTTAAGGTGGGTCATTATTTGCCCCCATGCTGGTCATGTGTGTTCTTCATCATTCCCTGTTTTTCAATAAAAAGATCTCATTCACCTGGATATAATGATGAATAGAGACTGGGAAGAGTTATTTGCATTTGTCTACTGCACAATAATTCTGGCGAATGAAAGGTTGGACTGAGCATTGTTGCTCTAAGCTGTGACATTGTGACAGGCAAGTCCTGTTTAGCTTGCTGGAATTTTATAATTAATGACTTTATGGCACATATCTTATGTTCCACCCTGCCATTGGACCTGAAATAGGGTGAATGGGCGGCATGGTGGCACAGTTGTAAGCACTGCTGCCTCACTGCGCCAGGGACCCGGGTTCGAATCCCGGCTCGGGTCACTGTCAGTGCAGAGTCTGCACGTTCTCTCCATGTCTGTGTGGGTTTCCTTCGTGTGCTCTGGTTTCCTCTCATAGTCTGAAAGACAAGCTGGTTAGATGCATTGGCCATGCTAAGTTCTCTCTCAGTGTACCCGAACAGGTGCCGGAGTGTGGCAACTAGGGGATTTTCACAGTTACCTTATTGCAGTGTTAATGCAAGTCTACTTGTGACACTAAATGAACAAATAAACTAATAAATGATGAAGTAGTATGGTCAACTCTCCACTTTCTCCCACATCACATTGAACAGTTTTCCAGTATCCCAAAGTCCATTGTTCAAATCAACCTCTTGTGGGGCCCCCAATAGGCTAAGATTTGAACTCAATCTGTCTGCCACAGCTGTGCTGGATGTATCGTGTAACTGCTGGATAATGGGAAATTTTAAGAAATAGTCAATCATAACCAAGAAATCATCTCCATGGAGACGGGAGAGATCAGTTGCAATTCTGGGCCACGGATGGGCAGTGAGCTATGCTGAAAATTTCTGTGTAGGGGGAATTGGCTCCAGGTCACAATATCCAAGCTCTGACTTTAGATCACTATTAGCTGAAGAATGATACCTGATATGAAAAATGGCTTTAGGGATGTGAAAATGAAAAATAAAACTTGAAAGAAAAATAACTCAGCCACACAAGAAACAAAAATGTGACAATTTAAAAAGAAAAATCAGTTATGGGACGTGGGCATCGCTGGCTAAACCACCATTTATTGCCCGTCCCTGGTGGCTTTTGAAAGGATGGTGGTGAACCGCAGCTGGCTTTGGTCAGCTATCTTGTGCACCAACCATTGGGAATCCATGTGGTGGGCAGGACTCTCCAGCATGCGTAGAGGGGCCTTCAGAGGCAACCGCAGGCAATGACTTGACCAAGAGTGGTCCTTCGGATACAAATACTGCCCCTCGCTTCTCTCCCTTTGAGACTGCAATGAGGAGGCTGGTGATTCACTGTCTGCCTCATTGCTTATAGGATAGGTGATGGAGAAGAATGTGATGGCAGTGCTGGGTTCACCAAAGGCAGGAGCAGGGTCCTCAAGACCAAGGGGCAGCAGGGCCTCCTCCACATGCAGAGGATGAGAGCCATCGTTCATCGGCACACCAATTGACCCGGGGTCTATAGATGGCGAATGTGCTATCTGCAGTTGAGCAAGGACCAGTTTCGCTGATGCCGACACATGTCAAAGGATTTGGTTAAGCACATATGCCACTTTCTGGAGGATTTGGTGCCATGGGGATTCAGAGGGCATCCACTGCCAGAGTCTATGGCAGCGTTTTTTCCCAGGGCTCCACTGGGGACCTGTGTGTGATCTTGCAAACCTCCCCACAAATGTATTCAGGTGCTCACAGATGTCATTTTTGCCAAGACACACAACTTTGTCAACTTTGGCAGGGATCAGGCGAGCCAGGTGAAATAACTCCTCAGAGTCTGGTGTCCCTTCACCAGATTCCCTTTACTCACAGACTCAATTCCACTTCTAAACGTGCTTCTAGTACAGTCAGAATCTGGAGTGTCAGTAGACTTGACACTCCCATATTTATATATAGGCAAGGCTCCCTGATTGGGCAGGCAACTATGACCTCAATCAGGGAGCTCATACTCCAAGAGAACAACCACATGGGCCTAGTTGAAGTCATTACACCTTTACTCCCTAAGTCCGAGGAACCTCGGCAGTTTGCAAGCCGTATGGGTATCTTGCGCTGTTTCGGCGCTGTGCCCGGATCCTCCAACTTGGTGTCTGATGTCGGGAGGAGTGTATCTAACAGCGTCCATCTCTAATGATGCGAACATCGGAGTTCTGGTTCGCTCCCTTCCTTGGGCAGCAGAGACGTAGCCGCACCTTTGTCGACCGTGTCCATTTCGGACTCCGAGGTCCCAGCTACGGGTGACGGAGAGGCAGGGCTGGCCGGCCTAGGAGGACTCGTCTATATGGACTTTAGTAAAGCGTTTGACAAAGTCCCTCATGGTAGGCTGGTGAAAAAGGTTGGATCTCATGGGATAAAGGGGGAGGTGGCTAGATGGGTGGAGAACTGGCTTGGTCACAGAAGACAGAGGGTGGTAGTGGAAGGGTCTTTTTCCGGCTGGAGGCCTGTGACTAGTGGTGTTCCGCAGGGCTCTGTATTGGGACCTCTGCTGTTTGTGATTTATATAAACGATCTGGAAGAAGGTGTAACTGGGGTGATCAGTAAGTTTGCGGACGACACAAAATTGGCAGGACTTGCAGATAGTGAGGAACATTGTCAGAGGCTACAGAAGGATATAGATAGGCTGGAAATTTGGGCAAAGAAATGGCAGATGGAGTTCAATCCTGATGAATGCGAAGTGATGCATTTTGGTAGAAATAATGTAGGGAGGAGCTATACGATAAATGGCAGAACCATAAAGGGTGTAGATACGCAGAGGGACCTGGGTGTGCAAGTCCACAGATCCTTGAAGGTGACGTCACAGGTGGAGAAGGTGGTGAAGAAGGCATATGGCATGCTTGCCTTTATAGGACGGGGCATAGAGTATAAAAGTTGGGGTCTGATGTTGCAGATGTATAGAACGTTGGTTCGGCCGCATTTGGAATACTGCGTCCAGTTCTGGTCGCCACACTACCAGAAGGACGTGGAGGCTTTGGAGAGAGTACAGAGGAGATTTACCAGGATGTTGCCTGGTATGGAGGGGCTTAGTTATGAGGAGAGATTGGGTAAACTGGGGTTGTTCTCCCTGGAAAGACGGAGGATGAGGGGAGACTTAATAGAGGTGTATAAAATTATGAAAGGCATAGATAGGGTGAACGGTGGGAAGCTTTTTCCCAGGTCGGTGGTTACGCTCACGAGGGGTCATAGGTTCAAGGTGAAGGGGGGGAGGTTTAACACAGATATCAGAAGGACATATTTTACACAGAGGGTGGTGGGGGCCTGGAATGCGCTGCCAGGCAAGCTGGTGGAGGCGGACACACTGGGAACGTTTAAGACTTATCTAGACAGCCATATGAACGGAGTGGGAATGGAGGGATACAAAAGAATGGTCTAGTTTGGACCAGGGAGTGGCACGGGCTTGGAGGGCCGAAGGGCCTGTTCCTGTGCTGTATTGTTCTTTGTTCTTTGTTGTTTGTTCTTTGGTTCTTGGCCCACTGGTTATAGTTGGTTCCAAGATGAACTGTGATTTTGAGGCCTGCTCCTAATCTAGATGTTTTCTCTGGATGGCCTCACCCACGTGTATTTTGTAGGATACAGGCTCAGTCCTAGAGGCCACTGTTCCCGGTAACGGAAACAGGACTATTGGCGCATCATTCTTTACCCAAATTCTTCCACCAGCCTTAATTGTCTCTCTCGGCTGCTCTTGTCGTGGCCTTTGCTTCTTGTTGCTTTTCCACCTACCTCCCACCCCAGGTTTGGGAAGAGCAAACTTTATCTGCTCGTCTGTCCATGAGAAATTCTGCGAGAATTATTCCCGTACTGGCTTGTCCTGCATAAAGATAGAGTGTTGGTAGGACGTGTGTCAGGTAGACGATAAGGATGCCTGGCATGTGTGGTTGGTGTTTGGGGCCATGAATGGGATTAGGACACGACCCCGGAGGGAAGATGAAGGTGTCTGTGAGGGAGAGCGAGTGATAGTGACCCTTGAGCTGGCAGTGAGTGAGATCCCTATGGATGTGTGATGGGTGTGTGAGCGTGTGAGTGTGAATGATGAGAAGAGTGACTTACCCTGGCAGAATGGAGGAGATCATTCGTCCCCTTTTGGCACTGGTTGGCTATCCTCTTTTGGAGTGTGTTGGCATTGACCATAGTTGCCACCGCTTGCCATGCTAGATTGGTGCCCTTGCTTGCTGGTCTTTGCCCAGAGCCGGGGTAGATGACATTGCGGCAGATCTCCAGTGCATCTAGTCGACACTCAAGGGGAGGCATGTTTCCCAGCTTTGGCAGCCACCGGTTCCCGGCAGCTTCCTGTTCTGTGAGGAATGCTGGCTTTATGCAGGCGCAGCTTTTAAATATAGCTTCCGGGTTACTGAAGGTCACGGTGGGCCGGGTGAATCAGAGGCCACCCCCCAGAGATCCAATAGGAAAGCCGTGCTTCTGCATTTTTAAACAAAGAGCCACATAATAGGACAGAAAAAACTGCCACTGGCGTCAGCGGGTCACATGCCGTTTGCACTGGATGATTCTGTTTAAAACGAAAGATGAAGTTAAAAGTTTAAAGTAAAGTTTATTTATTAGTCATAAGTAAGGCTTACATTAACACTGCAATGAAGTTACTGTGAAATTCCCCTAGACCCCACACTCCGGCGCCTGTTCGGGTCAATGCACCTGACCAGCACGTCTTTTAGAACGTGGGAGGAAACCAGAGTACCCGGAGGAAACCCACGCAGACACAGGGAGAATGTGCAAACTCCACACAGACTGTGACCCAAGCCGGGAATCGAACCTGGGCCCCTGGTGCTGTGAGGCAGCAATGCTAACCACTGAGCCACCATGATTTGCATTTATGCAAATACGATATTATGCATTTATGTAGCACCTTGGGACAACCCCCCCCCCCCCGCCAAAAGCTCTTTACAGCAAATGAAATACCTTTGAATTATAAACATTGTTGTAATGTAGGTAATGTGGCCTCCAGTTTGTGCACAGCCAGCTCTCAAAACAACGAGCTGATAATGGCCACAAAATCTGCCATTAGCGATGTTGGTTGAAAAATAATGGTCTGTACACCGAGGGGTCCTCCCTTGGTTCTCTGGGGAGCACACCCCCAGCTTTGCCAGTCTTTCCACTTAGCTGAGGTCTCTCTCTCCTGGTGCTAGTAAATCTCTGAGGCTTTGGCATTCTTCATTAAGTGCGATGCTCTGAATTGGACACAGTACTACAGGCCTATCCAGTGATTTCTAATTGTCTGAGATTTATGTTTTGTATCCATGGTTTTTACATGCAGTGATTCATTTGGCTCATGACTTTTCCAACATAAACTCATTTAATTATGAGGTCCCATTTAACTCTTGGCTCATACCAGAGGTAACAAGGACTGAATGGGAAACAGTTTTATGATCATGTAACTACAATTTTATTACACTATTTCTACATGGCTAAGGACAAAATAAATGGCAGCATAATTATCACAAAGGGAGCTATATTTTCTTCTGGAAGCTCTAATATATTAACTGCATATAATAGAATATACCGTAACTTGGGTCAGTAATAGTTGTACAGCATCACAACCTGATCTAAGTTCAGTTTAATATCGCAAATCAGTAACATTCAGTTTCAATTAAGATGCATGCTTGGCAAGATTAGCTCTTTCTAATTTACGCAGCAAAGTAACCAATAAAACTGCTACTGTTGCAGTACAAGTATTTATCTTGGATGATGATACAAAAATAAACAACTACTTTACTTGGTATACCAAGCATATAAAATATCTTATTTGTCTTCTGTCCATGACATCTTTGTCAGGCTCTCCTGAGTTCCTACCTATGCCTAACCTTTTATTCTGCTCCACCTTCTCCAGCCCACTTTCCAACTATATAACCCATCACATTTCTGCCTCTCTTCAGCTCTGAAAAGGAATCATACAGACTCAAAATGTTAACTGTTTCTCTCTCCAAAGATGCTGTCAGATCTGCTGAGCTTTTACAGCCTTTTCTGTTTCAATTTCAGATTTCCAGCATCTGCAGTGTTTTGCGTTGATACAAAATGTCTTACTATGTAATGCGTTGTTTTAGTTTCTTGGGTACAGTTTAGCGAGTCATTCAAAATTTTCATCACTCCTGTTCTGTCCTCTTAAACTTCAGCTCACATTCTGCATGCATGCATACCGTTACAGTATAATTTGTTCTTCTAAAACCCTTCTGCGTTAAGGCACTTTCCGCTTGAAGGCCTGAATTCCTACGAATTGAAACGTATAAAGCTGATTCATAGAGTTAGCATATGTTGAATTAGCAATTGTCCTTTTGTTGAACTGAATGCTGAAGGATGTAATTGATGCTCATTTTATTCTCCTGATTGTTCTTAAAGGTGAAAAACCCTGATGCTAACTGGTCCAAGCTACTTGCTTCACCCTCCACTCTATGTCTACATTCTCATCATAGCCACTCTACCAGTCTCCAATGCTAAACTTGAAGCCCAGTGAACTATGGAAGCAGTACTGCTAATGTAGGGAATCCCCACTCCTGGCTCCCGTTCACTAAAAACATTTGCCTTGTAAGGAGTGGGCAGAAATGCTGCCCTTGGTACAGAGACTGGGAAAACCCCAGAAATGGCAAGAGTTAAGAAGCAATCGGTTCACTGCAGCTTTCTGGTGATTTAAGGCAATTTCCTGCTGAAAACCAACAGAACACTCACTGATTTTTGGGACCTCTATTTTTATAAGACCTAAATTTATGAAGAAGAAAAATTAATTAGAAAGTAAAAAGAATGTATCACATAACTAGAATCATAGAATCCATACAGTGTGGAAGGAGGCCATTTGGCCCATCAAGTCTGCACTGACCACAATCCCACCCAGGCCCTGTCTCCAAAACACCATGCATTTACCCTAGCTAGTCCCCCTGACACTAAGGGGCAATTTAACATGGCCAATTTAGCATGGTTAACCCGCATATCTTTGGACTGTGGGAGGAATCCAGAGCACCCGGAGGAAACCCATGCAGACACGTGGAGAATGTGCAGACTCCGCACAGACAGTGACCCAAGCCAGGAATTGAACCCAGGTCCCTGGCGCTGTGAAGTGACAACGTTAACCACTGTGCCACCGTGCTAAGTACTACAGCTGGTACTTTAAACTGTCTTTAACTTAGACACAGTGGGGTCATTTTGATTTTGTGTCATAATGTAAAACAGTGACGGTGAATCAGGAGAGATGTAAGCCTAGTTTGCACCATCACACAAAGTCACAATCTACCCCAGAGACTGTGGCTGGTGCTTAGCTGCATGGAGCTCCACCTCACTGCATATGGGATGGTGGCTTTGTAGTCATGTCACTGTGTTCATAATCCACAGGCCCTCAACTAATTATCCCATCGATATGAGTTCAATTCCCATCACAGCCACTGGAGAGTTTAAAATCAATCAATTAAATAAATCTAGAACATCAGATAAAGGCCCGAGGATACGGAGTCACTTTCTCACCAATCTTTGTGCCCCTTGATTTCTTTAAAGTCAAAAAATCAAACTTTCAGCTTTGAATATATTCAATGATTGAGCACAGTCCTCTGGGCAAAAGAATTCTAAAGATTCCTAACATTCTAAGTTGATAAACTGCATCCTCATCTCAATCTTAATTAATTGACTGCTTATCCTGAGACGAGGCTCCATAGTTCCAGATGCTCCAGCCAGGGGAAACAGCCTCTCAGCATCTATCTTGTCCAGAAAACTATGGCTGGAATTTCATTCACACGAGTGGGATTCTCTGGTCCCACTGCAGTGATCAGAGATTTGGCTGAGCGCTGAATTCTCCGTCCTCACTTGCCGCGGCAGTGGGATGTGAACAGCCAGAGAATTCAGGTCTATCTGTTTTAACGAGATCACCTCTCATTCTTCTAAATTCTATAGCATATCGGCCCAATTTACTCATCAGAGGACAACCCTCCCATCCCAGGAATCAATCCAGGGAATCAGGTCATGCTTTTTCTTTCTTTGATAAGGAACCAAAATTGCATTAGGTGTTGTCTCACAAAAGCCGTGTACAATCGTAGCAAGGCATTGTTACTTTTGCACTCCAGCTGCCTTGAAATAAAGGCCAACGTGCCATTTGACTTCTGGGCGTTTGCTATTTTGGCATGCTAATTTTCTCTCTTTCTTATATGAGGATGTCCAAATCTCTCTGACATCATCAGGACCACAAAATCCACCCCCACCACCCACCGCCCCCCAACCCCCAGAGTATTCTGTTTAGTCTCAGTCTCCTTACTTAAGGGGGTGTTATTGACAAGGTCAGGAGAGAACTGCAACCCTTGTACCCTTTTCCTTACTGTCCATATTCAGTGTGCTTTTGGAGAAGAAGATGTATGTTTCTTAGCTCCAGAAATGTGTAGTCAATTTAAATGACAACAGCAAGCTTTGTGGGTTTAAATAAGGAAGGTTACTTATTGAAGCATTCACCCTGCAAGTTAAATACTACAACATACACACACACACGCACACACACACACGAAAAAGGTACAGTTTACAAGTGGTAAACAAAACAATCATTCATAGTTCACACGTTTGGCCTGACATAGGAAAAATGGTCATTATAGGCCTGGCGTAGGCTGCGTTTCACTCTGTAAGGGTAGTTTAGGTGGTTTCAATAATGGTAGCCATATATCGGGGATTATTGGAAGATACTTTGAAGAGATGAATGTTCAACAGATCGCAACGTTTCTCCTTACCGGGAGACCAGGTTTCTTCACATGTGGTTTTGGAATAGGATGTAACAGTCTCCTGGACCATGGATTTTATTACCTTTGGCTGCTGCTAAGATTCTCTGCGGCCTGGTTTAGTTTTTCTCTGGCTCTTGAGAATTTGTTTTCTGAAGACAGATTTTGTCATATGATCATCTTCCATTTTCTATCCAGAATGATCTGGAAGTTGAAAACTATGGCTACACAATGGAGGTAATGGATGAGTTGTTCACACTTACGCAGGATGAATTGCTTTCTGCCCACTTCTCATTGTTAGTATTCAAACACGGAGACGTGGGGTTGGATTTTCATAGTGTTGGAATCATAGAACCATAGAATCCCTACAGAGCAGAAGAAGGCCATTTGGCCCAATGAGTCTGCACCGACTTTCTGAAAGAGCAACCCACGCAGATCCTTCACCCCACCCTATCCTCGTAACGCAGCACATTTACCATGGTCAACCCACCTAACCTACACATCTTTAGACTGTGGGAGGAAATCGGAGCACCTAGAGGAAACCCACGGAGACACAGGGAGAAAGTGCAAACTCCACACAGACAGGCCGGAATTTAACCTGGGTCCCTGGAGCTGCGAGGCAGCAGTGCTAACCACTGTGCCACTGTGCTGCCCTGGACGGTTGGGGGTGATGCTGTGGAGGTGCAAAAATGGAGTCTGTGGCCCAATTCAGGGAATCCTGACCCCACTCCTGGTGCCCCCAATTTTCACTAATGCAGGTTAAGGGTGTAGTCTGGTGTGGATTGCGAGCCTACACCTTGCATTCCCGATCTTCCCAGCTCCATATTGGAGATCGGCATATCCATAATTTTCATGGAGCTGTGCTTGCTTTTGAAGGACTTGTAGTTCATGGCCTCTCAGAAGGTTTGTGAACCATAGTCTGAATTAGGGACCTTGGGACAGCACAGTGGCACAGTGGTTAGCACTGCTGCCTCACAGCGCCAGGGACCTGGGTTTAATTCGCATCTTGGGTCACTGTCTGTGTGGAGTTTGCACATTCTCCCCTTGTCTGTGTAGGTTTCCTCCAGATGCTCTGGTTTCCTCCCACAGTCAAAAGAAGTGCAGGTTAGGTGAATTGACCATGATAAATTCTCTCTCAGTGTATCCGAACAGGCACCGGAGTGTGGCGACAAGGGGATTTTCACAGTAACTTCATTACAGTGTTAATGTAAGCCGACTTGTGACTGATAAATAAACTTTAACTCTTGAAAGTTATATTTAAAAGGTCTTACCCATACCCAATGTGCCACGTCCTTGGGGGCATTGTATCATCATCTGGGGAACAATAATGAATGTCTTCTCAATTACCTGAGATCTTGTTGTAGTGTGGCCTGTGATTAGCTGCTATAAGTTTGAAATATAATTCCAGCGTTTCATTCCTTTCAAAAAATTATCCATCAATGTTTTGCTTGAACTATAAATTTACAAATAGTAGCAGCCATAGAGTCATAGAGGTTTACAGCATGGAAACAGGCCCTTCGGCCCAACTTGTCCATGCCGCCCTTTTTTCTTTAAACCCCTAAGCTAATCCCAATTGCCCACATTTGGCCCATACCCCTCTATAGCCATCGTACCCATGTAACTGTCTAAATGCTTTTTAAAAGACAAAATTGTACCCGCCTCTACTACTACCGCTGGCAGCTTGTTCCAGACACTCACCACCCTCTGTGTGAAAAAATTGCCCCTCTGAACACTTTTGTATCTCTCCCCTCTCACCTTAAACCTATGCCCTCTAGTTTTAGACTCCCCTACCTTTGGGAAAAGAAATTGACTATCTAGCTGATCTGTGCCCCTCATTATTTTATAGACCTCTATAAGATCACCCCTCAGCCTCCTACTCTCCAGAGAAAAAGTCCCAGTCTATCCAGCCTCTCCTTATAACTCAATCCATCAAGTCCCGGTTGCATCCTAGTAAATCTTTTCTGCACTCTTTCTAGTTTAATAATATTTTTTCTATAATAGGGTGACCAGAATTGCACGCAGTATTCCAAGTGTGGCCTTACCAATGTCTTGTACAACTTCAACAAGACATTCCAACTCCTGTAGTCAATGTTCTGACCGATGAAACCAAGCATGCCAAATGCCTTCTTCACCATTCTGTCCACCTGTGACTCCACTTTCAAGGAGCTATGAACATGTACCCCTAGATCTCTTTGTTCTGTAACTCTCCCCAACGCCCTACCAGCGTTGACTGAGTTCAATCTACCAAAATGTATCACCTCGCATTTGTCTAAATTAAACTCCATCTGCCATTCATCAGCCCACTGGCCCAATTGATCAAGATCCTATTGCAATTGGAGATAACTTTCTTCACTGTCCACTATGCCACCAATCTTGGTGTCATCTGCAAACTTACTAACCATGCCCCCTATATTCTCATCCAAATCATTAATATAAATGACAAATAACAGTGGACCCAGCACTGATCCCTGAGGCACACTGCTGGTCACAGGCCTCCGGTTTGAAAAACAACTCTCTCCAACCACCTTCTGGCTTCTGTCAAGAAGCTAATTTTGTATCCATTTAGATACCTCACCCTGGATCCCGTGAGATTTAACCTTATGCAACAATCTACCATGCAGTACCTTGTCAAAGGCCTTGCTAAAGTCCATGTAGACAACATCAACTGCACTGCCCTCATCTACCTTCTTGGTTACCCCTTCAAAAAGCTCAATCAAATTTGTGAGACATCATTTTCCACTCACAAAGCCATGCTGACTGTCCCTAATCAGTACTTGCGTCTCTAAATGCCTGTAGGTTAGAAAATGTACATATGAAACACAACCTATCAGACTTACCACCACGTGACTATTCTGAAGCCTGCAGCAATGCCTCAGGCAACACTCTGCTCTCGTGTCTAATTATATAGTATCCTGTTTCCTGTGGAAAATATACCAATCATGTCACGATTTGGCCGCAAGGAGAGATCATACTCCTATTTTCCCAATATCTTGGAACTTACTCAAGATGCTCAGATTTCCTTCAAAATTAATTCATCTGGTTTTAATATAAAAAATTAAAAACTTTTTAGCTCCAGGTGGAAATGTCTTAGTGTCTTGCAGTGCAAGGTCATTTTATCCCCAATGCTCATGTTTCAACAGAAATGATTCCTATATCTCTTCTGTGCTGTAATCTCTGTGATTCTAAGACTGCACTCGGAATTGATGATAATGAGTTTGCTACACAGCAGTGTTGCTCATGCCATTCACAAAATATGCAAATAAGTGCCTCTGGGTACTCAAAATATATGCAGAGGGACACTTAAAATCAGAGAGTGAAGGGGAGAATGGGAAGGAATAGTACTGCTATGTCAGACCAATCTGAGGGCTGGCTGCAATTTCATTGATAACTGATTTAAACATGAGAACCATAGGGGTGGTGTGTAATGTCTGAGCCTTGGCTCTTAGTGCTGTATTTTAAGGGTGGGTGGTGGGAAGCAGCGCCCTGGGAGGAAAGCCAGCCGGCCGCCTGTGCACCAGAAAGAAGTCCACTCTCCAGCAATAGCATGCTGTTGATTGGCTAAACTGGTCAGAGTGGGACTTTAACCCTTCAGTGGGAGAGTGTCCCTCCCTTGGGGGCTGCCAGACCAATCACATTTGTCATTTAACTATTAAGTAACTGCAACATTTGTAAGACCATTGTAAAATGTCTGAAATATTTCCTTTGCTGTATTGAAGCATCTCAGAATGCTACTTGATGAATGTAAAGAACCTGAATATTTTCTAATAGAATCCCTACAGTACTGAAGGAGGCCATTCAGCCTTTCAAGTCTGCACTGACCACAATCCCACCCAAGTCCTATCCCCATAATCCCATGCATTTACCCTAACTATTCCCCCTGACAATAAGTGGCAATTTAGCATGGCCAATCCATGCAGAAACTGTTAGGGAAAGGCACTAATGAAAAGTGGAACTTTTTCAAGGAACAAATACTGGGTGTCCTTGATAGGTTTGTCCCTGTCAGGCAGGGAGGAAATGGCCGAGTGAGGGAACCATGGTTCACAAAAGAGGTGGAATGTCTTGTGAAAAGGAAGAGGGAAGCTTATGTAGGGATGAGGAAACAAGGTTCAGATGGCTCGATTGAGGGTTACAAGTTAGCAAGGAATGAGCTGAAAAAGGGGCTTAGGAGAGCGAGGAGGGGACATGAGAAGTCCTTGGCGGGTCGGATCAAGGAAAACCCCAAGGCTTTTTACTCTTATGTGAGGAATAAAAGAATGACCAGGGTGAGGTTAGGGCCGGTCAAGGACAGTAGTGGGAACTTCTGTATGGAGTCAGTAGAGATAGGCGAGGTGATGAATGAATACTTTTCTTCTGTGTTCACCAAGGAGAGGGGCCATGTTTTTGAGGAAGAGAAAGTGTTACAGGCTAATAGGCTGGAGGAAATAGTTGTTCAGAGGGAGGATGTACTGGCAGTTTTGAATAAACTGAAGGTCGATAAGTTCCCTGGGCCTGATGAAATGTATCCTAGGATTCTTTGGGAGGCAAGGGATGAGATTGCAGAGCCTTTGGCTTTGATCTTTGGGTCCTCACTGTCCACGGGGATGGTGCCAGAGAACTGGAGAGTGGCGAATGTTGTTCCTCTGTTTAAGAAAGGGAATAGAAATGACCGTGGTAATTATAGACCGGTTAGTCTTACTTCGGTGGTTGGTAAATTGATGGAAAAGGTCCTTAGGGATGGGATTTATGACCATTTAGAAAGATGCGGATTAATCCGGGATAGTCAGCACGGATTCGTGAAGGGCAAGTCGTGCCTCACAAATTTGATTGAATATTTTGAGGAGGTAACTAAGTGTGTTGATGAAGGTAGGGCAGTTGATGTCATATACATGGATTTTAGTAAGGCGTTTGATAAGGTCCCCCATGGTCGGCTTATGATGAAAGTAAGGAGGTGTGGGATAGAGGGAAAGTTGGCCGATTGGATAGGTAACTGGCTATCTGATCGAAGACAGAGGGTGGTGGTGGATGGAAAATTTTCGGACTGGAGGCAGCTTGCTAGCGGAGTGCCACAGGGATCAGTGCTTGGTCCTCTGCTCTTTGTGATTTTTATTAATGACTTAGAGGAGGGGGCTGAAGGGTGGATCAGTAAATTTGCTGATGACACCAACATTGGTGGAGTAGTGGATGAGGTGGAGGGCTGTTGTAGGCTGCAAAGAGACATAGATAGGATGCAAAGCTGGGCTGAAAAATGGCAAATGGAGTTTAACCCTGATAAATGTGAGGTGATTCATTTTGGTAGGACTAATTTAAATGTGGATTACAGGGTCAAAGGTAGGGTTCTGAAGACTGTGGAGGAACAGAGAGATCTTGGGGTCCATATCCACAGATCTCTAAAGGTTGCCACTCAAGTGGATAGAGCTGTGAAGAAGGCCTATAGTGTGTTAGCTTTTATTAACAGGGGGTTGGAATTTAAGAGCCGTGGGGTTATGCTGCAACTGTACAGGACCTTGGTGAGACCACATTTGGAATATTGTGTGCAGTTCTGGTCACCTCACTATAAGAAGGATGTGGAAGCGCTGGAAAGAGTGCAGAGGAGATTTACCAGGATGCTGCCTGGTTTGGAGGGTAGGTCTTATGAGGAAAGGTTGAGGGAGCTAGGGCTGTTCTCTCTGGAGCGGAGGAGGCTGAGGGGAGACTTAATAGAGGTTTATAAAATGATGAAGGGGATAGATAGAGTGAACGTTCAAAGACTATTTCCTCGGGTGGATGGAGCTATTACAAGGGGGCATAACTATAGGGTTCATGGTGGGAGATATAGGAAGGATATCAGAGGTAGTTTCTTTACGCAGAGAATGGTTGGGGTGTGGAATGGACTGCCTGCAGTGATAGTGGAGTCAGACACTTTAGGAACATTTAAGCGGTTATTGGATAGGCACACGGAGTACACCAGGATGATAGGGAGTGGGATAGCTTGATTTTGGTTTCAGATAAAGCTCGGCACAACATCGTGGGCTGAAGGGCCTGTTCTGTGCTGTACTGTTCTATGTTCTATGTTCTAATCCACCTAACCCACACATCTTTGGAGTGTGGGAGGAAACTGGAGCACCTGGATGAAACCCACGCAGACACAGGGAGAATTTACAAACTCCACACAGACAATGACCCAAGCTGGGAATTGAACCCTGCTCCCTGACGCTGTGAGGCAGCAGTGCTAACCACTGCCGCCCCCATGGTTCCCATGTGTGAAGGTCATTTTGAAATGTTTGTAATGTTCTCACAGATTTATGAATAAAGTATATTTTTGGGGAAATAAACATCGGTCATCTGCTCTTGCAGTTCTAAAAGTTGCTCTGTGGTTTTTGAGCATTTATTACAATCCTTTTAGTTTAGGATTCGAGATGCTGCTGAACAGTACGTACATAATCCATTGGGTAGAAAACTGAAACTGTGGCCTATGAATCAATCTTGAATGACAGAACCTGATAAAGCCTCTTGCTTGTTTGGGGTGAAATCTTCATCTTTGTCTATATAACATAATCATTTTTTTGTCCAGGGTCCTATGCTGGGATATAGGAAATGCTAGTGAATTAGTGTCCAGCAAATTGAGGGAACCTGTCTTTAAGGATATTAGTTTTCAACACTTGGTGCTTAACACAGCGTATAACCACAGCCAGCTTTGCAACCTTTTGCACTACTAATGAGTTGCATTGTCATGACTTTTACTCGATTATTGATGCGTCACTAATGGTCTTTCTGAACTATGGATGAACAATACGTGCAGTTTGCTGCTGTAAGGAATCCATACTGAAACACATGAGAGACCTGAAACATTCAGTCTTTCGAAATTACAACATTAATCAGAAGTGTTACCACCCATTGCGGTATCACTATTCCTTCTTGCTAACAGTACCAGAAGAAAAATTCTAATGTCCGGAATTTGCTCTATAACAGTCATGCCATTGTTACACGGTTGTTGTGCTGGAAGGTTAGTCCCATTCACTTGCAAAAGGAGTTGTGGGGTTGGGGAGGGGGGTATGCATTGATGTGAAAATTGGCTTAAGTGTGAGATCATTATGTTCCATACTGTGGTAAGGTGGCACAGTGGTTAGCACTGCTGCCTCACAGCGCCAGGGACCCGGGTTCGATTCTTGGCTTGGGTGACTGTCTGTGTGGAGTTTGCACGTTCTTCCCGTGTCTGCGTGGGTTTCCTCCAGGTGCTCCGGTTTCCTTCCACAGTCTGAAAGATGTGCTGGTTAGTTGTGTATTGACCCAAACAGACGCCAAAGTGTGGTGACCAGGGGAATTTCGCAGTAACTTCATTTAAGTGTTAATGTAAGCCTTTCTTGTGACTAATAAATAAACTTTAAACTTTGGATGCGATATTGAGTTGTGCGTAGGGTTCCCTATCTACAGAGTTCACTGAAATGGAAGACAATGATTTTTTATTGGGGAAATTGATGAACAAAATGCCTGCTTGGATTTGTCTAACCAACGATGTTAAAAATAAAGCACAACAAAAAGTAACTGACAGTCACAAAATAGAAATAGATTCTGAAATAATGAATAACGAACTCCCTTTTGAATAACACTGGTTTATTTTTTTGATTCAGAAGCAGTTTTTTTTTAGAAAGAAGGACCATTGCTGACAAATGGCTGGCTATCACTGTTCATCTTAAGCGTCTATAATTGTATTTTCTACTTGTCCCACATTTAATGCCAATGCTTTATTAAAGGAGACTGCCACACTTCCATTATCTGTTATGTTTTACATTTCCATGGTTTAATATCTCTCTGTTAGGTTCTATGCATGTAGGGTTATAGGAAATGCTAGATATAAAAAAAGGTCCAGTTCAGTTTCTATCACCTGATAGTTACATGATACAACAATAATTGAATTATTAACTAATCCTGGGAATCAATCTCTATTAACTGATCCAGACAAAAGACGCAGCTTTCAGAACTGTACATCCGAATCTACCTGTTCTTTCCAAGCATGCTACGCTTACCAAGCATTAAAGTTAAAGTTTATTTATTAGTCACAAGTAGGGGTACATTAACACCTAAATGAAGTTACTGCGAAAATCTAGTTGCCACACTCCGATGCCTGTTTGGGTACACTGAGGGAGAATTTAGCATAGCCAGTGCATCTAACCAGCACGTCTTTCGGACTGTGAGAGGAAACCGGAGCACCCGGAGGAAACCAACGCAGACACGGGGAGAACGTGCAGACTCCACACAGACAGTGATCCAAGTTGGGAATGGAACTCGGATCCCTAGCGCTGTAAGGCAGCAGTGCCAACCACTGTGCCACCCCAGTCAAGGAGATTTTTGTGGGGGGTGGGGGGCACAAGTACACAAAAAAATATTTTCAACATATTTTACAAGTTTTTCCCTTAAAAAGAATTCTTCCAAACATGGCAAAGCTATTTTTTTCCTTCCAAAATGTCTCCTTTTCCAGTTCAGAGGTGAGGGGCACTGTCCTATTGAGGGGGATGTTCTGGGGGGCAATATTACTCATATATCATATCACAAAATATTATTTTCTGAAATAAATCTAATTTTCATTGGACTGAATGAATGAATCATGTGTCACTATGCACCTTGTTCCATAAATCCCTCCTCGAATCAGGGATTGCCTTCTGAAGACCCCTTGATTCCACTATCATACAATTAGAGGTTAGACAGTACAGCCAAACTGGTAAAGGGGCATGGGCTTCATTGTAAAGAATGACTAGTGCCACATAACCTCAGTGAATATCTAAGACAGTCCCAATATTTTTTAACAGTAACCATTATTTGTTCGTTGGAGAGAAGCTTTTCACTTTTCCACCATTATGTCTCCATCACATAGTGCAGGCAGCAAGAGACCTCACCAAAGCTTGCTATATTGTTCTGTTAACTCAGATTTATTAGGAAATTAGTGTATTCTCCTAAAACAGGACTTAAAATGAGACCTGTTTATAGCAGGTAGCACAATGTGGCAGCTTTTTCCAGAAGGTTTGTTCAATGTGCTGACAGCCAGACGAGAGTTTTAGGTCTCAGCTATTTATGTATCTTCATGCAAAGCACACCAACATTTTAGTTTCAATCACCATTGTTACAGCTGGAGCACGTAAGATAACATAACCCTTGAGAGATTACTTTCAGTACCCAGATTCTGGATTGTAAAGAACACACATGGACAAGTACCACACAAAATGAATAACAGCTTAAAAGTACTTTACTATCCCCCCAGTCGTAACAGAGCTTTGAGGCATTTTTATGTAAGCCCATTCCCATCAATTGCATATGTGAAGCACTCCTGCAGTTAATGATACTCTAATATAAAGTGGTGGTGCTCTACAAATCTGTTTGGATAGGAGAACTGCATTATTTTAGGTTTCCTGACCTGGTATCAAGTTTTCACTTTAATGTAAAAACACAAAGGGGTCCTGCGATAACTCAAGGCAACTCGGTATGGCAGGTATAAAATAAGAAGATTTATTCAACAAGAAGAAACTATTTACAACTAACAGATTTGCAACACAGGTCTGCTCCTAACAACTCCCCAACTCGCTCTGCTGGCTTCCAGCCCCGGGGATGCGTGCCCTCGCTGCCGATTGGCCAAGGTTCACACGCTTATGCTCCATTGGTTCTGGCTGGTCACGTGGTGCACGGAGGATTGCCTCTTATAGGGCCCACGTTACCAAAGGTCCCTTTTTTATGCCCCAGAGAATTGTGGGCCTTTCAACAGAGCTTGACCAGAATTAAGGCACCAAATAATAACCAGAGGCAAGCAATGCTGGGAAGATCTTGGAGACAATTTTAGATTTGGATGGACACTGAGTGGGATGATCAACCACCGGCTTACTTCACCAACGAGAGACCCAAACAAGTTTGCTGATTGAGCCTTATTAAAATAAAGTTGGAGAGCTGTCAACAGTAAAAGACTACTTGCTGATAGGAGTTGAGAGTCGGTGGGGGTTGGGGGGGTGCGTGGGGGGGTGGCGGGGGTGGGGGTGCAGAGGGTATGAGTCAGGTAATTCAGCATCAACTTCGCAGAGCCAAACCTCGAGGACAATTTTGATGAGGTGGGCACGGGAGAGACGGGGTGGGTGCGGAACTATCGGCAGGTGGGATGATTTATGTGGAAGCGGAAAGGACAGTCATGCTCCTTCATGTCCCACAAACAACTTCAACAAACCAACCTTTAATGTTTGGAATGATGATCAGCACTTTCTTTCATCATTTATGTGCTGTCCTTGGTGACATCATCCACAAGCAAGGCGTTAGCTTCCACCTATATGTTGGTGTCATCCTGCTTTTGCTTTCTCACTCAATTTGCCATCCATTTACACGTGGACTTCGTAACGTATGGATAAGTTTTATTTTTCTCCAGCCTAATACCTGCAATATCAATGGCACTGCATTTAGCTCCCAGCAGGATGTCTGGCAGTCCTCTGGAATCATAAATGTTCCCAGTTGCTTCCTCTTGTCCTTGTATGCTACCTGATCCCAAACTGAGTCTCTCATATCTGATGAGTTACTTTCTTCCACCTTAGAATACTGCGATAGCCAGACAATATCTTTCCTTCGTCACTGCTGAGATCCTAGCTAACACTTCAAGACTCAAGCTTCTCATGGTTAGCCAGATGCATCCCTTGAAAGTTTCAACTTGGCTGGAAAGTCACGTTATTACAGACAGAGGAGGAGAAATAAACCAAAACCCCCAATTCTCTTCCCTCCTGTCTGTGATCAGCATGCTTTGTTTTTAATAAGGTAAATGTGTTGTGTTTCTAAACCCCATTAGTGTGTGGTCAATTCAAAAGTACTTTTGTGGGTTTGAACAAAAAGGATTACTCATTACTTATACACAACCACCCCAAAAAGTCAGTGAGATGTCAGTCACAAATTACACACTCTGGAATTAAGAATCTACTGATGACCATGAAACCATGGTCAATTGTCGGAATAACCCATTTGGTTCACTTATGTCCTTTAGGGAAGGAAATATGCCATCCTTACCTGGTCTGGCCTACATGTGACTCCAGAGCTACAGCAATGTGGTTGACTCTCAACTGCCCCTCTGAAATGGCCTAGCAAGCCACTCAGTTCAAGGGCCACTAGGGATGGGCAGCCAGCAACACCCATGCCCCATAAAAAAAAGCACCAGAAAGATACAATTAAGGAAGATTGTGCACTTCGACGAGGATAAACCTAAAGAATAGTTAACAGTTCAAGTGTTTTTGAGAGTCCAATGAGGAAGAAAGCTTTCCCCACTCTTGAATTGGAATTCAGGCTAAGTGCGGATGGCTGGGGGATGGATATCAAGATTACTTCACAGAGAAGACTGTTCAGCAGGTCAAGAGGTCAGGCGTTCATGGCAGTTGTGCCAGGAGGTCCAATTTCTTTCCTGGTGAACTCGAAGTTTTGGAATCAGGCTGGGAAGCTTTTCGTTTGAGTGTTTTTAAGACTCCCAGTTCTTCAAAGACAAAGGTAGCACAGCCATTCCGTTCAGCTATAGACTTGTCAGTGTTATTCTGCAGACTGAACTCAGGTCTCGTCTGAGTTTTGGGATAAGAGGATTTCAGTATCAGTCAACCAGTTGTAGTCTCACGGTCAACAACCATTCAATAGAAGTTAGATGGTGATTTTTCATGTTTAACTTGTGAATGACTAATCTTGTTGGCTTTCCTTTGTTACACGGAAAAACCTGGAAGTGTAGAATTCATTAACTCTGCTTTGGAGTAAACTTTGAACAATGGCAAGCATGAATTCCACAAAGCAGTGCTATTTAGGCATGTCCATTCCAGGAGGAGATCCAAGCCCAGTATGATTCAATTCTGAACTCTCCAGAAGCTTGATAGTCTCTGTTCCAAAGGTCACCTGACCCCCCTCTCCCCTTGGAAACCATCTTAACAGTTCATCAGTGTCCATTTTAAAATAAAGTATGGCACTTCCAGAAGATTCCATATGTGTACAGTCCATGTTTAAAGTTAGAAGTATGAGATGCCATAACACATGACCTGTGCCCAATCTTAGACAGAGCTCCAGGCGCTTATCGTTGACAAGCTTGACTGGATTTCTGTATGGAAACAAATGACAAAATATTCATCCTCTTGTAGAAATCCCCTTACCCGCTCGACCTTTGCAATCACTTCAGCTGCGTATTTCTCCACACAGTTTCCTAACACCATCAGGAACACCATTGGTGATCATTCCTTCAGCCATGATGGCACTGGTCTCGGAAACGTCCTCTCCATTTACCCATTACCCTCTGCAACCTTTCATGCTGTTTTCAAAAGTCTGCTTTAACATTCCTTCCTTTATGCTAACACCTGCCCTCAAACATTCCCACATCCCTCCTGTCCAATGACCGTCCACTTCTGCAAAGTGTTCTGAGACATTTTTCACCAAGTGAGGGGAGCTGTACAAGTGAAAGTTTTTGTTATATTACTGGGCCTGAAGAGGCTATTTTGTGAAAACCATAACACTCGCTCGATTACTAATAGTTGAAAACATTTTGTTTGAAATTTCAAACTTGTCTGATTTAAGTTGTTTAGTAAGTCTTAAGACTGGCAGTAGGTACAATACTTATGACTTTCACATTCACGGCATTGGATGTTTCAGATCTCTGTTCTCGATAATAACAATCCTTCATATTTGACATCCAGACTACATTATCTACCCCAGTAAGTGACTCATATTGCCAATACTTAGAATAAAAATGTGAATCAGCACAAAATTGCTTATAAGACTATTTCTGGAGCATACTTATCATGTGATTTGTTATGTGACAAAACAATCACAAATCTGTACAGCTAGATGATTGCGCTTGGTGATTCAAAATTCTTGACTAACGCACAGAGGCCAACTGTTCAGTATATTGAGAACAATCTCTAGTATTTACCCAGGTTCAAACATTTCTAATTAAAGAGCTATCAATGATCAATTAAGTTCAAAGACATAATAGAGCATTGCCATAAAAAGAATTATTTAGTTTGTTGCAACCTCAGAGACACACCAATCTCTGCAGACAAGACCAGGCAAGGGGGTTGGATATAAATCCACCTTGGGTGGTTGCAGAAGTGAATCAGTCGCCCACTTTAGACTCCATCCGACTTTCTTTTCCACTGACTGATTGGAAAAGAAAACAGGATGCAGCGTTGACAGAGGCTGTTGCCCCATTTACATTGCCACCCGGGATGGATTTATAGCCCGAAAAATCAGCTTCCATTTTAACTTGGGTTCAAATTTGTTTAGTGAAACTATTTTTCAAATCAATTTATCGAGATATAAAAAGACCAAATCATCAGAAACCTCACTTTTAGGGAGTGCCCACCATTTGAGCACTTAACTTGATCATATCAAATTTTAAAAAAGCTTTTAGCTCTTTCATATCCCACTTATATAATCAATAGGGTCGCTGTGATAATTATGACATTAACTCTGAGGCCTTGGATTACTAATGCTTCAGAGGTGCTTCTTGTTAGAAACCAAAGTAAACCTTTTAGAAACTGGTTACTGTGTGGTTCAAAGATTGGATAGTGTTCAGCTCAGAGTTCTGTGCCTTGGTATGACAATAATTGCTGTAGTAAGCTGCATTGTTTGTTTGTTTGAAAAGCTTCATACATTTTCCTTTAAGTGCATTTTTTTCCAATTACATTCAGAGTTGGAAGAGCTGGAACTTAGAGATACATTTAAAAGTGAAAGATAGAATAGTGTTTCTGACAAAGGCTGCCATAAATCTTTCCCCTTCTGTTCTCTAAACACTTGTACATTCAAATTTTTTAAAATTTCCGCCTTTGTAGCTGCCTCCCAAACTCTGCTCAACTTGGGGTAATGAATCAGAGTTTAGGTTCAGCTCCTGATGAAAACCACACGTAAGAATGATAATGTTAGACCTGTAACCAACCTGTAAGAGGAATTTTCTCAGGTATCCCCTGGGGTGCTCTGTATTTGTTGAACCTCACTCAACCAATACATAGACTGCGAAAGACAGCATATATTTAAAGAATGAAAAGGAATTTATTTGCTAATGCATGCATCAGGAGAGAGACACAGTCATTGAGGGTTGACTGTCCTCTCTGACCTAATATTGCCTGGTAAAATTATTATATTATTCTGAACATTTCAATATCCCGCCTCGTCTTGTCAATCAGACTGGAGGGCCCAATCACAACATCACACATTATTACCTCAGCCAATAACATTCCATCTGTCAACAGGAATAGGAAATTATTAGCCTATTGCCCATGTAGGTCCATTCCCCTTTACCTAGGAAACCTAACCCACGTCATTACCAGTAACCAAGGCCATAACGAACACCTGTGATATTTAATTGGTGAAAGGAGTCACTCTTTTGCTGGAACCTGGGCCTCCTTTATCGGCTTGAGAGACTGCTCCAGCCTCACTACCCATGAACAAATCCACTCCCTCACATACCAGGCCTGTGATTAAACTTGCCTTTCGCATATCCAAAAACAGATAACAGAAGCTGCTTTTCTGTGCTCCATTGTTATAACAGAATTTGGCCTGTCTACCACTGTGTTTCCCATCATGCTGCATTCAGAACAAAGTTGGCCAAGGTGCACAATACAGGATTGAAAATACAGCTTAAGCTTATAACACTTGGTTAATTTGTGGACATACAGTTTATAACACCTTTTCAATTTATAATACCTTTGCATATATTGTTCCAGGCACATTGTGAATTCTTACTATATATGTAAGGCACTTTATAATTACCTTAACCTAGTCTACTTATTATGGTAAAACTAAAATGAAGAGCCTGATACTAGAATTCTATACTACCCCCCATCACAACCCTTCAAACCTCAATCACTGCTCAAATAATTAACCCTGAATAATTCCACTAGAGATTCCTCAGGAAAACATCTATTATTTGGAGGCCTTCACGTTTTCCAGTGTTCAAAATCTCATTTCGCCAGCTCACAGTGAACATAGCACTCAAAACAAAACAGCTCACATTTGCAATGTTACATGAGTGGCTTTTTTGAGAAATCAAAATGTCACATCTGTGCAATAGGAAGCAATCTTTTAAAATAACAGATAACAGATGTTGTTGGGCAAATGTTGACTACTTTGCCCTTCCTCTAAACCATGCCATACTGACCATGGAAATGTTTGATGGAGCCTTGTACAGAACCCTCTAATGTGCATCTCTACTGTATCCTAGATGACTTTGGAATACAAATACAGGTGCAGAGAACAAAATCTACAGGAGGCTCCCCTTTCCAGGAGTGACATCTGTAATCTGATGAAACATCTGAGGTGAGAGAGACTATCCTTGACATCAAGGCAACGTTTGACCAAGTGTGACACCAAGTGCCCGAGCAAAACAGGAGTCAATGGGAATCAGGGGAAAAACCCTCTGCAGGGTGGAGTCATACCTGGAACAAAGGAAGATGGTTGTGGTGGTTGGAGGTCAATCATCTCAGTTCCAGGATGCCACTGCGGGAGTTACTCAAGGTAGTGTCCTAAACCCAACCATCTTCAGCTGTTTCAACAATGACCTTCCATGCATCATTAGGTAAGAAGTGGTAATGTTCACTGATGACTGCACAATGTTCAGCACCATTCATGACTTCTCAGATATTGAAGCAGTCCATGTCCAAATGCAGCAAGACCTCAATAATATACAGGCTTGAGCTGATAAGTGGTAAGTAATATTCACCCCACACAAATGCCAGACAATGACCATGCCCACAAGAGAGGATTTAATCATCACCCCTTGACATTCAATGGTATTACCAACTTTAAATCCCGCATCCTGGGGGTTACCATTGACAAGAAGCTGAACCCAAACAGCCAAATAAATACTGTGGCTGCAAGAGCAGGTCAGAGGCTAGGAATGCTGTGGCTTATAACTCACCTTCTGACTCATCAAAATCTATCTACCATCCACAAGGCACTAGTCAGGTGTATGATGGAATACCCACCACTTGCCTGGATGAGTGCAGCTCCAACAACACTCAAGAATCTCAACACTACCCAGGCAGCAGCCCATTTGCCTGGACTGGACATTCACTCCCTTCACCATTTGCGAACAGTGGCAGCCATGTGTATGATCTACATGATGCACTGTAGGAACTCACCAGGGTTCCTTAGACAGCACCTTTCAAATCCACGGCCGGACTCATCTAGAAGGACAAGGTCAGCAAACACATGAAAACACCACCACCTGGAAGTTCCCCTCCAAGCTGACTTGGAAATATGTCACTGTTCCCTCATTGCCACTGGGTCAAAATCCTGGAACTCCCTCCCTAAAAGCACTTGGGCACAATTAAACCACATGGACTGTAGCAGTTCAGGAAGGTAGCTCACCACCACCTTCTCAAGGGTAAGTAGGTATGGATAGTAAATACTGGCCTAGACAGTGATGCCCACATCCTACAAATGAAAATTTTAAAATTCCATGAAAAATTCAGGTACATTGCTTCTCACGCATACAGTTATAGAATCATAGAAACCCTACAGTGCAGAAGGAGGCCATTCGGCCCATCGAGTCTGCACCGACCACAATCCCACCCAGGCCCCACATATTTACCCGCTAATCCCACTAACCTACGCATCTCAGGACTCTTAAGGGGCAATTTTTAACCTGGCCAATCAACTTAACCCGCACATCTTTGGACTGTGGGAGGAAACCGGAGCACCCGGAGGAAACCCACGCAGACACGAGGAGAATGTGCAAACTCCACACAGACAGTGACCCAAGCCGGGAATCGAACCCGGGACCCTGGAGCTGTGAAGCAGCAGTGCTAACCACTGTGCTACCGTGCCGCTTATGGATTTTATTTTACTGAGAAAGCTTGAATCAGGAGCAAACCACAAACTATTTTAATTAAAAACCAACACTCCTGTTTCAGACGTAAATTGGGTAATACAGGACACAAACAAAAATGAAAATATAAAATTAAAATACCTGCCTGTCCTAAGAGGCCTATTTACTCTGAAGACCACTAAAAGAGAAAGAAGCATTTTAATTTTATTCCCCCAGTGTGAGTCAGTGACTGATCATTCCTGGCATCTAGGCAGCTGTATACATGGCTGGTCTACTGATCGACGCCCACCTTCATCTTCATTCTACTTCCCCTCCTTAGTGTTCTCAATGTCAGGCGATTGTGTTGCGCAGGGCTGTTGTTCTGGACACCCTCATTGGCGTGTACTGAGGGGCGCTCTGGGTCTATTTATAAGCACCTGAAGTGGACCTTCAACTTACTGATGGCTTGTTTAATGTCAGGAGACTCACTTTCTCGTGGATTGTGTCTCATTGGTGGGGCTCCTGACCGGTTTCAAGAGCCAATTTTGAAACCCCCTTTCTCCTAAAAGCCAGCCCCGCATTTTGGTTCCTGACAGGGAGAGGGTTGGAATTTGAATTGCTGCAATACAGAAGCATCCCAGGAATGCAGGCACATTGCATAGAGCCCTTCTGGTGGTTTCACACGAGCAGCACATTGATGGAGTGAAGTGCTCACAAGCACTCTCTAAAATGTATTTGCAGAAGAATCGGAGAAAGCAGCTGTGAGTCTTTATTCAAATTGGGCAATCAGAACTTCAAACATCTCCAGCTTAATCACATTTTCCATTTCACTGGCGAGCTTTCCAAAACCTGAGAAACCTGCACTGGGTAATTTACATTCAAATCATTGCGGAACTCTCTTCACCAGGACACAACATAAGAAGTAGAAGCAGGAGTAGGCCACCAAGCCCTTCAAGCTTGCCCTGCCATTCAATACGATCATGGCTGATCTACACTGGCCTCAACTCCTTTTCTGTGCCATTTTCCATAACCTCGATCTATCGAATATTTATGCACCTCCACTTTAAATACTTCTAATGATCCAGTCCCCACTACCCTTTGGGGCAGAGAATTCCAGAGATTCACCACCCTCAGCGAGAAGAAATTTCTATGCACCTCAGTTTTAAATGACCATCTCTTTATCTTTTAGCTATGACCCCCTGTTTGAGACTCTTCCAGTAGTGAAAACATCTCACCATCTACCCTGTCAAGCCCTGTCAGGATTTTATACATTTGAATAAGGTCACCCCTCACTCTTCTAAACTCTAAAGAATACAAATATGCATCATTCGCCTGTGGTATTGATCAATGAGTGGGAGGTTCATTTTGTCTCCTCTGGAGGTCACCAACATCACAGATGTTAATTCCATTCACTCTACGTGATATCAAGAAATGGCTGAAGGCACTGGATACTGCAAAGGCCTTGGAACCTGACAACATTTCGGCAATTGTACCAAAGACTTGTGCTCTAGAACTATTTGTGCCCTTAGCCAAGCTGTTCCTGTGCAGCTACAATACTGGCATCTACCCAGCAATGTGGAAAATTGCCCAGATATGTCCTGTCGACAGAAAAGGGACAAATTTGATCTGGCCAATTTCCACACCATTAGTGTACTTTTGACCATCAGCAAAGTGATGGAAGGTGTTGTTGGCAGTGTTATCAAGCAGCACTTACTCAGCAATAGCCTGCTCACTGACACTCAGTTTAGGTTCTGCCAGGGCCACTCAGCTCCTGACCTCATCATGGCCTTAGTCCAAACATGGACAAATGAGCGGAACTTGAAGGGAGGTGAGAGTGACTGTCCTTGGCATCACGGAGTCCTAACAAAACTGAAGTAAATGAGAATCGGGGGAATTCTCTCCACTGATTGGAGTCACAGATAGTACAAATAAGATGGTTGTTGGAGGTCAATCATTTCAGTCCCAAGACATCACTACAGGAGTTCCTCGGGGTACTGTCCTAGATCCAATCATCTTCAGCTGCTTCATCAATGATCTTTTCTCCATCATCAGATCAGAATTAGGGATGTCACTGATCATTACACAATGTTCAGCACCATTTGCAACTCCTCAGATACTGAAGTAGCCCATGGCCATAAGCAGCAAGACCTGGACAACATTCAGGCTTAAGCTGATAAGTGGCAAGTAATATTCACACCACACAATTGTGCCAGGCAATCACCATCTCCAGCAAAACAGAATCTAACCATCGCCTCTTGACATTCAATGGCATTACCATTGCTTAATTCCCCCTACAATCAGTATCCTGCCTGCGAGTTACCATTGACCAGAAACTGAACCGGACAAGCCATATAAATACTGTGGCTACAAGAGCATTTTAGAAACTGTGGATTCTGTGGTGAGTAATTCACTAACTGATTCCACAAAGCCTGTTCACAATCTACAAGGCACAAGATGGAGTGTGATGGAATTTTCATGGATGAGTGCAACTTCAACAACACTCAAGAAGCTCAGCACCATCCAGGACAAAGCAGCCTGCTTTATTAGCACCCTATCCACCACCATAAACATTCACTTGCTCCACCACTGACACGTAGTGGTAGCTGTGTGTTCCATTTACAAGATGGACTGCAACAACTCACCAAGGTTTTTTCAACAGAACCTTCTAAAACCATGACTTCCACCACCTAGAATGACAAGGGCAGCAGATGCATGGAAACGCCACCATCTGCAAGTCACACACCATCCTGACTTAGAACTATGTCACTGTTTCTTCACTGTCACTGAGTCAAAATCTCGGAGCTCCCTTCCCAACAGCTCTGTTGGCATACCGACACTACAACTTCCGCAGTTGAAGAAGGTGGCTCACCACCACCTTCTCAAGGGCAATTAGGGATGGACAATAAATATTAGCCTTGTTAGTGACGCTCACATCCCATGAAAGAATTTTAAAAAAGATATCCTCTGTGATAATGATTGACCCCTGTTATAATGAACATCCCAATGATAATGATCAATCCCCATGATATTGATTGAGCCCTATGGTTCTGATTGCTCCACTACCCACCGATTCCTGTGATAATGATTGACCTCCTCCCTTCACACTGACTGACCTGCCTCCATGGAGCAGGCTATTTTCACACAGCCAACTGCACCTTTGTGAGAATGCAGTCATCAATTTTGAGTTAATGGGAATTTTATGGTTTTGATCTTTTTACCTGCCCCTAACCCAGCCAACTATGGTAATTAATATTCCAGCATAATGATAGCAAATAAGATCAAACTTTACAGCTTTTGAGTGAGATATCCATCTTGGAAATAAATTATGTTGAACTGAGAAAAGCTTAACGTTGTTGTCTTAGTCTACTAATAACTGAATCGCCCCAAAATAGTTGCATTTATACAAATTAAGGATGCTGTTTAATGATTTACTAACCATTTAATTGTGCTGAGCTGTATAAAAATATCTCAGGTATGAATAATGTACTGCACTCAGTATGCTTCTGTAAACTTGCCAACTAGTAATTCTACTCTTTAATTTCTACATAGAGCCTTAGGTTGAATTTCATCCCAGGTGGGGACCTGACCCATTATGGTGCTCGGTCCTCATCATAACAACATTAGAATGTCTCATTTTACTAACCCTCTTTCATAGAAATCATAGAAACCCTACAGTACAGAAAGAGGCCATTCTGCCCATCGAGTCTGCACCAACAACAATCCCACCCCAGGTCCTATCCCCACAATCCCACACATTTACTCTGCTAATCCTTCTAACCTAGAAATCCCGGGACACTAAGGGGCAATTTAGCGTGGCCAGTCAACGTAATCCGCACATTTTTGAAATCTTTCTTCTGCAACATGTCATTCCTCAGCCCCCTATAGATTAACACTGCTGCCTCACAGCACCAGGGACCTGGGTTTTAATCAAAGAATCCCTACAGTGCAGAAGGAGGCCATTTGGCCTACCGACCTTGTAGCAACAACAATCCCACTCAGGCTTTATCCCAGTAACCTCATGTATTTACCCTGCTAATCCCCTGATACTGAGGGACAATTTAGCATGGCCAATCCACCTAACCTGCATATCTTTGGACTGTGGGAGGAAACTGGAGCACCCAAAGGAAACCCACGCAGACACGGGGAGAATGTGCAAATTCCACACAGAGAGTCACCCGAGGCCAGAATTGATCCCGAATCCCTGGTGCTGTGAGGCAGCAGTGTGAACCACTGTGCCAGAATATATTAATGCAACAGCTTCCACAGTCTAAAAATAGTAAAATATAAATTGCGAAATGTTTCAGTTGCCTGAGTTAACCCAAATTCTGACAGTTCTACAACAGGAGGTAGTGAGGGTGGGAGTTAAAATTTTGAAGTAATTAATGAAGATTGGGGAGGCTCTGCAGAACCAAAAAAAGTTAAAAAGTTAAGTTAATTTATTAGCCACAAGGCTTAAATTAACACTGCAATGAAGTTGCTGTGAAATTCCCCTAGTTGCCACACTCCGGGTCAATGCACTAACCAGCACGTCTTTCAGACTGTGTGAGGAAACTGGAGCACCCGGAGGAAACCCACGCAGACACGGGGAGAACGTGCAAACTCCACACAGACAGTCACCCAAGCCGGGAATTGAACCCGGGTCCCGGGCAAGTGAGGCAGCAGTGCTAACCGCTGTGCCACCATGCCGTCCATATCATCAAAGAGGGGTAAGCGAAATCAATTGCCTTCAATAATTGGAAAATGAACAGATTTAATAATCAAAGACAACATTTCATTTGTCGAGTTAACGCTTACAGAAAGATCTCACCTCACCAATTTCACAAACTTATTTTGAGGATGAGGGAAGTTACATCACTTTACACACCTGGACTCCCAAAAGGCTTTTAATAAATGACTGCATGAGCGACACAGCAAACTGAGATCTATTTTAAAAAGATTGATTCTCATCCAGAGCATGAGCTCTACTCACGGATGTACCAATTGAAGGTAATTAAAAATAAATAGGAACCGTTGCAGCATAATAACCCAGTCTATCACTATTGCCTCGAGTATGTCAAGTGATTCCCTGATGGTTGCCTTTGTCAGTTTAAAAAACATTGGAAAATCTAGTGATGCAGAGATCCAAGCAACGCAAATGACTTCTTGGAGATTTCCGGTGGAGACAAATTGTGATGTGCTTCATTTCTAGCTGATGGAGAAAAAAATCTTGTTTCAGTTGTGAGTACATTTCAAATAAATCTTACTTTCATAATAGATACTTCCAGACTTTTTTCTCTGAGACCATCAGTGAATCATTCCCAATCTCAGATCTGAGAAGGCGATTGATAATTAGGATTTCTGTAAATAAGTAAAAATAAAATGTCAAGATATTGTGTACTTAGAAGCAAGGAGTGGTGAGGAAGGAATGGAGCCTGGTTAACCAGTCCATAGAAGCACAGAAAATAGGAGCAGGAGTAGGCCATTTGGCCATTTGAGCCTGCCCTGTTCACTATAATCACAGCTGATCATCCAACTAAGTAACCCGTTCCCGCTTTACCCCCATTTCCTTTAATACCTTTAGCCCCAAGAGCTATATCCAACTCCTTCTTGAAAACATATAGGCCCGGATTTTACCAGCACAGCTGCCCGAGACTTGAAAGATCGCGCCTGAGGCCAATGGGGAATGCTGTTCTGTGAGCCTTGCCCGCCCTGATTTCGGGGCGTCGGTGTCGGTAAAATCAGGACCAAAGGGCAGAATTGTACGAGATTTTTTTTCTCAGTGTCCAGCTGGTGTGAAAATGGGAGAGTTTCTGATCCATTTTTTGGGCAGGTTTTCACTCCCAATTTCATGGACTTTGACATTGAAAATATGGGCTAGACCATTTCTAGCCACTAGAGGCAGTAGGCAGGCCTTAATTCACCAGACAGCCTGCAGCTCAGATCGGAGCCACAAACTGCACATGTGCCGAGAAAGCTAAAAGACAGCAGCTCTCCTGACAGAACCCCCTGGGCCAGGTACAGCCTCCTCCTCACTCCCACAGACATTGGGGATATCCCCCAACATTACTGACCCCTTTACCCCACCGCTCAGCACCTCCCCCACCCCCCCCCCCACCCCGGGACCCCCTTGCTCATGCCACCCTCATCAAAACCCTGGCCGATTGCTGAGTGACATGTCCCTCTCTCTCCCCTGGCCCCGATCACCACAGAGGCACATTTCTGAAAGGCACAATTGGATCAGCCTCCACCACATTCACAATCCAGATCCTAGACCGATACTGTAAGAAAAAGGTTTTGCTGATGTCACCCTTTGTTCTTTTGTCAATCATATTAGTTACCCCAACTCTCAAACCTTGCACCAATTGAAACAATTTCTCTCTATCTACTATGTCCAGACATCTCATGATTTTGACTACTCTACTGAATCTCATTTCAACCTTCTCTTCACTATGGAGAACAGTCTCAGCCTCTCTAATCTAATCACGTAACAGATGTTCCTTTTCCTTGGAACGATTCTCGCAAATCATTTCTGCATCCTCTCTAATGCCTTCACATTCTCCCTGAAGTGTGGTGGCGTGAATTGGATGCAATAGTCCAATTAACTCCAAACCAGTGTTTCATAAAGATTCGCCATGACTTCCATTATTTTGTACTCTTTACTTCTATTTATAAAGCTTAGGACCCTTATGTCGCATTAACTGCTTTCTCAATCTGACTTGTTACCTTCAACAACTTGTGGACATTTAACTGTAGGTCCCTCTGCTCCTGCACCACCTTTAGAATTGTATACTTTATTTTCTAAAGTATACCTTACTGTATACTTTATTTTTCCACTCCGATGAAGGGTCATCTGGACTTGAAATGTTGGCTGGAATTTTACTGCCATGCCCACCCTGCAATCGGGTCGGGTGAGGTGCACAAAATGGAATTCTCTGTTGGCTTCAGGCAGGATTTTACGAGTCTTGCCTGAGCGAGGTCTCTATTCTCTATGTTATCTCTATTCTCTCCCCGTAGATACTGTCAGATCTGCTGAGATTTTCCAGCATTTTCAGTTTTGGATTCAGATTCCAGCATCCGTAGTATTTAGCTTTTATACTTTAGTTTATATTACCTCTCCTTGTTCTTCCTACCAAAATGTATCACTTCACATTTCTCTGCATTATAATTTATCTGCTACGTGTTGGCCCATTCCACTTTCCTGTATAGGTCCTCCTGAAGTCTATCCCTATCCTACTCAATTCACAATACTTACAAATGTTGGGTTGTCCCCAAATTTAAAAATTGTCTCCTGTATTCTGAAGTCTAGGACATAATTATCAATCAAAAAAAGCACTGTCTTTTTAACCCAGGGACTTCAACTTTTCTGGCAACCCTGTTACGTTGCATTTTAGCAAAAGCCTTTTGGAAGTCCCTATACATTAAATCAACCGCATTACTCTCATCAATCCTTTCTATTACATCATCAGAAAACTCAATCAAGTTAGTTAAATATGATTTGCCTTTGACAAATCTGCACTGACTTTCCTTAATGAATCCACATTTGATCCGGTGACTATAGTCCCGGATTACAATTTCGAAAAGCTTTCCATCACCATGGTTAAACGGATTGGCCTGTAATTGCTGGGCTTATTGTTAAACTATTCTTGAACAAGGGCATAACATTTACAATTCTCCAGTTCTCTGATATCACCCCGGCACTGAAGGAGAATTGGATGATTATGACCATTACATCCACATTTTCCACCCTTATTTCCTTCAGGATCCTCAGATGCATTTGATGCAATCCTGGTGACTTATCAACTTTATTAATAATAGCTTAATAATACCTGCTCTTTGGGTAGATTTAAAGAGGTTAAATGAGTGGGCAAAATATTAGCTGATGGAATATGATGTTGGAAAATGTAAACTTACTCTGGTAGGAAGTCAGTTTCTCTCCTAGTTCCCTAAAATCTGTCTGCATTTCGAGTTTGGGGCGCCCTTTAACAAGGAGACCCCAATCTCTCTGAAGTCAGGTTTGCTGGCGTCTTTAGGCCCCATCCCTAGAAAAACATGTCTCCTTCAAACAAATGGCAAAGTGTGTGGGGTTCTCGTCAGAAAACCTGTCTGTTTCTCTGGTTGAACATGCTGGTTTTCTGACTGAACCTTGGACACTTTGCTATTTTTGGGAAAATCTCCGCCCAGGATCATCACCTTGAATAAATGCTACTCTCCACTCATCAGCCCAAACATGAATGCTGTCCATGTCTTGCTGCATTTGGGTATGGACTGGTTCATTACCTGAGAAGTTGTGAGTGGATCTGAATACTGTGCAATCTTCAACAAACATTTGCACTTCTGACTTTTGTCCCATGTACCTTGGTACCTTCAACCAATAGAAATCAGTTGATCTTGTTCTTGAAAGTTCCAACTGTGCTAAATCTACAGAAATTTAGGGGCATCAATTCCAGATTTCTAGCCACATGAATGCCCTAGCTCTCATTTCAAGTTTATGTCCACTGCCCCCTCAACCAGAGGATAAGGCTTCTCAGTATCTACACTATTGGATTCTCTTATTATTTACACTTTAATCAGGTCACCCCTTAATTTTCTATACACGAGTACCTACAAGATAGTGCTCCTCGAGTTAGGCTGATCGTAACCTTGTCCTTACCTTTTAAAACAGCTAAAGTTTATTTATTAGTCACAAGTACTCTTACATTAACACTGCCATGAAGTTCCTGTGAAAATCCCCTAGTCGCCACACTCTGGTGCCTGTTCGGGTACACTGAGGGAGAATTTAGCATGGCCAATTCACCTAACCCACACATTTTTGGACTGTGAGAGGAAACTGGAGCACCCAGAGGAAACCCACGCAGACACAGAGAGAATGTGCAAGCTCCATACAGACAGTGACCCAAGCCGGGAATTGAACCCGGGTCCCTGGCGCTGTGAGGCAGCAGTGCTAACCACTTTTACAAAGATTGTGCTGACAGGCTATAAGCAATATGAGAAATCTTTAATTAGCCACATTTAAATATAAAAATTATCCCTATTGTATCATTAATATTTAATTCCAAATTAGAAGCACAGTATTTATGCCCTGCATGTTTCATTTTGACAGCTCTTTGATGTCTAGTTGCTAGAAACTTAATTTGCACATTGAGCCACTTCTGATTAGAAGGATTTGCTGAGAATTTATCTTAATAATACTATACCCTCCAAGTTTTGGAGTAGGATCTGAGATGCAAGTTATTGAAGTTGACACTGGCTTCCTCCAGCATTTGTGTTTCATTTCCTTTTCTTGGATTTTATCTGAATACAAACTGCAAATTAAAAATACAGCAACCCTTACAAATCTCCAGCAGTGCCAATTAATCACAGTTAACCTCATTGTTTCATGCATTAGTTTCTTTATTGACTAACTTTTTAAATTTATGAATTGGGTAAGTTAGGAAGGGAGGAGACAGCAAGGTAGGAATGGGATACAGAGAGGGACATGTCTGAATAAGATCTGCATGGTGAGTCTTTTTTCTCTTCATTTTTGCCTACTACTTCTTACAACTTTTTGTTTTCAACATTGACAAAGGTTAACACTGGCTTCAGATGCCCTTTAGTCTTACCAAAGGCCGTACATGTTAGGCCTTCCTAACATTTAAGTTATTGTAATGTTATAATTGGGCCACAGCATAAACTCGAGTATGAGTCTCCCAATGCGCAGGGTTCCAGTGGCAGGGTTGACTGTTATTTAAACTTGCCTGGGCTTTTAACCAATGTTGATGCTTTCAGTCATATTGTGTTACTGAGTTACATAAGACAAACAGTATCCTTATTTCAACTAATAATATGAACAACTCATAGAAAAGCTGCCTATTTATGAAAGTGGTTGTGACAATCATATGAATCTGCAGGCAAATGATGAGGTAGCTCAGCATTCAACCTCCTGTTTGATGGCTGATGAAGTGAAGGTGGTGGCTTGTGTGTGATTGTGGAAACGGGTGGCACTATCTCCATAGGTCAACATTGTGGCAGGTATGGAGGGAATTAGAAGCAGGTTGAAGGATCTGGCCTTCATTGTCACTGGTTGTGCCAGCCTTTTTAGTTGCATATTAGCTGCAAGACTCCTTGCAGGAGATGGCACAATTTGCATCTGCCTTTTTCACCAAAGGATGGTCTATGGATGTCAGAGAGGAGTTGGTGTGTGGTACTTTGAGGGGTATTGTCGAGCAAACTACGTTGGCTCTTGAATCAGCCAAGAATAGCTTGTGCCCTGTGTGGTGAACCATCGTTGGTTCCCACTGTGGGGTTGTTCTAATGTTGTTGTTGGGCTAGGGTGTTCACACTGTGGGATTGTTCTAATGTTGTTGTTGGGCTAGGGTGGGATTAATACACCTGTGGTTGTTACTGTTGTGGCACATCCCAGTCGGGCTCCGCCTCCTGGGAGAGGTATAAGACCCTCTGCTCGGGCGGGACCTCGTCAGTCTGGGGTGGTGTACTTACGTTCTAGTAGTTCCATTGTTAGGCAATAAAAGCCTTCAGTTACCGAAGCCTTGTGTCTTGAGTTCAATTGACGTGCATCAATTTTATTGCCTAACACTAAGCTCTCGACGGAAAGGAGAGTATGGAACAAATCTTAAAGCCAGAGTGTCTGACGCTGGATCCACGTGCAGTGGGCGCCTCTAACACTTTCGACCACTGGCTGAAGTGTTTTGAGGACTACCTGGCAGCCTCCGCAGCGGTCATCACAGATGACGACAGACTCCGGGTCCTCCATGCGAGGGTAAGCGACACTGTCTACCTCGCGATCCGTGCGGCCACCACTTACCCGAGGGCCCTCGAGCTTTTGAAAAAGCGCTACACGAAACCTCCCAATGAGATCCACGCTCGTTACCTCCTCGCTACACGACGTCGGCAGTCGGGCGAAACCATGGAGGATTACGCCAATGAGCTCTTGCAGCTTGCCAGGGGCTGCGACTGCAAAGCTGTGTCGGCTGAGCAGTATATGTATGACCTCGCCCGAGATGCGTTTGTGGCAGGGGTAGGGTCTTCGTACATCCGTCTCAAGCTGCTAGAAAAGGGGAATCTCAACCTGACCCAAGCTATGGAAACGGCTGAAATGCTTGAGGCGGCGTCGAAGAGCTTGGTCCTGTATCCGGAGGACCACGTGGAGACAACGTGGCAGGAGCAGTCACAAATCCCTCCTCGCCCCACGGGCTCGAAGTGCAGTGTTATGGCGTGCTCCCATGTAGACCCGACGACGGCGGCAGCCCCATGCGGTCCGCGGTGCTACTTCTGCGGAGGAGCCAAGCATCCACGACAAAAGTGTCCTGCTAAAGCGGTGGTCTGTAATCAATGCGGTAAAAAGGGGCACTACGCGAAGGTGTGCAGATCAAAGCCCAAGAACGGCAGTGCAGCCTGTGACCCTTCAAAACGGGGATCATCACCATCGACGTCGAAGTACCCACGGGGTTCGTCCACGTGCGAGTCCAGGACGACGCCATTGTAGTCGACGGAGTCGGAGGAGGATGACCACCAGGAGTCGCTACGCTTGGCGCCCTCAACCATGTGCGATTCATGGGGGCGGCCATTTTGGTTGACGACGACCAGGAGCGACCAGCAGGGGTCCTCAGCATCGACCTCAGCTGCCTGCAGTGACGTTCAAGGGCCAACGGTGGCGTCGATCACCCTGAACCAGGCTAAGCACCACAGGCTTGACTGTTCAATGATGGACATAAAGGTAAATGGTCGTGCAATTTATTGTCTGTTTGACAGCGGGAGCACTGAGAGCTTTATTCACCCTGACACTGTAAAGAGGTGTGGACTCCAGGTTCAACCTGCTAAACAGACAATTTCTATGGCATCACGGTCCCGGTCTGTCCCTGTTCAAGGATGTTGTGTGGTAACTCTGAAAGTGCAGGGCACAATTTACGAGCGATTCAGGCTCCTTGTGTTGCCGCATCTTTGCGCACCAATTCTCCTCGGACTAAACTTTATGGTCCACATGAAGAGTGTGATCCTACAGTACGGTGGGCCACTCCCTTCGCTGACAGTAGGGGACCAACTGCAGTCTCCAAATTGTCCAAAGCGCCCCGCATGCAATCTTTCTACATTAAAGATCACCACACCCTCTTTATTCAAGAATCTGGTACCAGGCTGCAAGCCCATCGCTACTAAAAGTAGGCGTTACAGCTCTGAAGATCGGATCTTCATCAGATCTGAGGTTCAGCGGCTCCTCAAAGAAGGGATCATACAGCCCAGTGTTAGTCCGTGGAGAGCACAGGTCGTGGTGGTTAAGAGCGGGAACAAACCCCGGATGGTCATTGATTACAGTCAGACCATTAATCGATATACGCAGCTGGATGCGTATCCTCTCCCGCGCATATCTGATATGGTCAATCAGATTGCGCAGTACCGGGTGTTCTCCACCATAGACCTTAAGTCCGCCTACCACCAACTCCCCATCCGCCCAGAGGACCGACACTACACGGCTTTTGAGGCGGATGGTCATCTGTATCAGTTTCTTAGGGTTCCATTTGGTGTCACCAATGGGGTCTCGGTCTTCCAGCGTGCTATGGACCGAATGGTGGACCAGAACGGGCTGCGGGCTACCTTCCCGTACCTGGATAATGTCACCATCTGCGGCCGTGATCAGCAGGACCATGACACCAATCTCCAGAACTTTTTACGCACTGCATCTCGCCTGAATTTGACCTACAACAGGGAGAAGTGTGTATTCCGTACGCGCCGGTTAGCCATCCTGGGATATGTAGTGGAAAACGGGGTCATTGGCCCTGATCCCGACCGTATGCGCCCCCTTGCTGAACTTCCTTTGCCCGCTAGTGCAAAAGCGGGTGGGTCCCCAACTACGCGGACAAAGCCCGTCCGCTTATTAAGTCCACGACTTTTCCACTCACGCCAGAGGCCCAATTGGCCTTCAAGGCATTGAAACACGACATTGCGAAAGCCACGATGCACGCGGTAGACGAATCCATCCCTTTTCAGGTGGAAAGCGATGCATCTGATTTCGCCCTGGCCACCACACTAAACCAGGCGGGCAGGCCCGTCGCGTTTTTTTCCCGCACCCTCCAAGGTCCCGAAATTCGGCATTCAGCGGTGGAAAAGGAGGCCCAGGCCATTGTGGAGGCCATCGGACACTGGCGCCATTACCTGGCGGGGAAGCGGTTCACCCTGATCACGGACCAGCGGTCCGTGGCGTTCATGTTCAATAACACGCAGAGGGGCAAGATCAAGAATTACAAGATCTTGCGGTGGAGAATTGAGCTCTCCACCTATAATTACGATATCATGTATCGTCCAGGGAAACTCAATGAGCCCTCGGATGCCCTCTCGCGCGGAACATGCGCTACTATGCAGGAGGATCGCTTGAACGCCCTCCATAATGACCTGTGCCATCCTGGGGTCACTCAGCTCTACCACTTTATCAAAGCCCGCAACCTGCCTTACTCGGTGGAGGACGTCAGGTCAGTGACAAGGAGCTGTCGGATTTGCGCGGAATGCAAACCGCACTTTTACCGACCTGACCGGGCACATTTGGTCAAGGCCACTCGCCCCTTCGAGAGGCAGAGTGTGGATTTTAAGGGCCCCCTTCCCTCAACAGATCGGAACGTGTACTTTCTTAACATCATAGACGAGTACTCCCGGTTCCCGTTTGTTGTCCCCTGCGCGGACACGTCGACTGCCACGGTGATCAAGGCATTCCGTGATCTTTTTACCCTGTTCGGGTACCCCAGCTATATACATAGCGACAGGGGCTCGTCGTTCATGAGTAATGACTTGAGGCAATTCCTGCTCTCATACGGGATTGCCTCTAGTAGGACCACGAGTTACAACCCTAGGGGCAATGGACAGGTGGAAAGAGAGAATGCTACAGTCTGGAAGGCTGTCCTATTGGCGCTGAAGTCCAAAGGTCTTCCAGTCTCCCATTGGCAGGAGGTCCTCCCAAATGCGCTTCACTCCATTCGCTCCCTCCTGTGTACGGCAACCAATGCTACTCCCCACGAGAGGATGTTCTCATTCCCTCGGAAGTCGTCCTCGGGGATATCTTTACCAGCCTGGTTGACATACCCAGGACCCGTCCTTCTGTGGCGACATGTAAGGGCCCGCAAGTCCGACCCCTTGGTCGAACAGGTCCACCTCCTCCACGCCAACCCTCAGTATGCCTATGTGGCATATCCTGACGGGCGAGAGGACACAGTCTCGATCCGAGACCTGGCGCCCGCAGGGGACGTAGCAACTCCTGTCGCTCCCATACCCCCAGTGACGAATCCCTTATCCCTTATTTCTTCCCCGGACGTGGCGCGGTCAGCACCGGGACCAGTGCTTAACAGTTATACTCCAATGTACAGCTTGCCTGAGACCCGGAGATCGGCGCCATCGCAGAATGTACCGGGATCCCCTGCACTACCGCTTCATCAGGGTCAACCGGCCTGTGAGTCCGCGAGAGGACAGCCGGACGCTGTTTTGGAGAGAACACCACCGCAAGCACCTACTCTGGTGTCACCGCCGGTATTGAGGAGGTCACAATGACGGTGCGGTCCTCCAGACCGTCTGGACTTATAATCTGTTGACTTTTTTTTAGTCTGTTTTCGCACCCCGCCGGCCTTTGTTCTCAAAGGAGGGGTGAATGTGGTGAACCATCGTTGGTTCCCACTGTGGGGTTGTTCTAATGTTGTTGTTGGGCTAGGGTGTTCACACTGTGGGATTGTTCTAATGTTGTTGTTGGGCTAGGGTGGGATTAATACACCTGTGGTTGTTACTGTTGTGGCACATCCCAGTCGGGCTCCGCCTCCTGGGAGAGGTATAAGACCCCCTGCTCGGGCGGGACCTCGTCAGTCTGGGGTGGTGTACTTACGTTCTAGTAGTTCCATTGTTAGGCAATAAAAGCCTTCAGTTACCGAAGCCTTGTGTCTTGAGTTCAATTGACGTGCATCACCCTGTCGTACCATTGATGCCATGACTTACTGCAATTGCTTTCCCTCATATGTAATATATATGTACACATGTGCACCATTTGTTTGTTTATTATATCAGGAACCAGGAGATCAAGGAGTCAGTGAAGATTGTAGAAGCATTGCAGAAAGAAGCTAAGAAGAAATGAAAATTGTAAGTCATTGAGAGAGAGAGAGAGAGAGATGACATGTGGTGAGGTAAGGGATGGAGTTGGAACTGTCAGGAAAAAGGAGAAGAGGAAGGCTAAAGCCCAGATGGATGGGTATGGTGGTGAGAAACTTAAATGCAGCAGAATTGGAAGAAGAATCATAGAAACATAGAATCCTACAGTGCAGAAGGAGGCCATTCGGCCTATCGAATTTGCACTGACCACAATCCCACCCAGGCCATATCACCATAACCCCATGCATTTACCCTGCTAGTCCCACTAACACTAAGGGGCAATTTGGCATGGTCAATCCATCTAACCTGCACTTCTTTGTACTGTGGGAGAAACCAGAATATCCAGAGGAAATCCACGCAGACATGGGGAGAATGTGCAAACTCCACACAGACAGTGACACAAGCTGGGAATCAAACCTGGGTCCCTGGCACTGTGAGGCAGCAGTGATATCCATCACTGTCAGAGGAGAGGGTTGATGGACTAGCATTGTGAAAATTCCATGTAAAATAGGAGAAACTGAAAGAAGAAATAAAAGATGATTTGATTGCTGTTACAACATGTTCTGGGATTTGAAGCTTCTCTTACTTAGTGTGGGGATTAGTGCAGTGACAACGAACAATTCTAATGCAATTTGCCCAACATGACTTCCCTCCTTTGCTCCTCCTCCTCCCACAGAAAGCTTAAATGTGTGTTGACTGTCCCAGGATTTCCATTGATTTTCAGGGAAATAAAAGTAGCAGCGCAACAATGATCACAAAAGGCTTACAAGGAAACATGGAAAAAGGCAAATGGTGGAAGAATTGCCTCACAAATGTTCACTGAACCTTGTTGGCACTTAATTCCGCACTGAGCTGACTGGCTAGCAACCTCCATTATATGTGGATGTGATTTGCACTTGGCTTTGTGCGTGTTGGAAAATTGGGCATGTGAATGTAAACATGTAAAACAAAATGACATTGTCCTGCTCCTGTTTCTCAAGCAGGCAGAAGTAAGCATGTGCAAATGTGTGTAATAGACCACGACCACTATTTCTGGTCAATTATGGCCAATAAGCTGGTTCATATAGGACCTGACAGACAAAAAGATTGCCCCATTTAACTTAAGTGTGTTCCAAAAAAAGTAATTACTGTATTGTGCAGTTGAATCTAAAGAAACATGCAACTGAACTTTATGAATAAAGCCATTTCTAAATCCCTTCTATTTTACAGAACTCGGATGCCACGATGACACAGTGGTTAGCACTGCTGCCTCACAGCGCCAGGGTTCAATTCCGGCCTCAGGTCACTGTCTGTGTGGAGTTTGCTCACTCTCCTCGTGCCTGCGTGGGTTTCCTCTGGGTGCTCCGGTTTCCTCCTGCAGTCCAAAGATGTGCAGCTTAGGTTGATTGGCCATGCTAAATTGACCCTTGTGTCAGGGGATGAGCAGGGTAAATATAGGGCCTGGGTGGGATTGTGGTCGGTACAGACCCGATGGGCTGAATGGCCTCCTTCTGCACTGTAGGGATTCTATGATTCTATGACTCAAACTCAAATGACCACACCAGCACATTACGAAAAAACTGTAAAAAGCTGGAAATAGGCATACTTATCCAAACTCTTTTTTCCCTGTTGGGGCTGCTTCTACCCACTGCCCACTCTCCCCAATAGCTGCTGCTAAACCCTTCCAACTGTTCCTGCCAATCCCTCCCTCCCAAAGCCCCCATTGAGGCTGAACTACTTCCTGCCTCAACAACTGACTCAAATGAGCGCCAATGCACAACTGACCTTACTGATCCTTGGACCTACTCATTCAGGGATCGATCGCCACAAATTTTTATTTCACAGTTTCTTGCAAAGGTCACAAGTTGATCGGCAATTCAGCAGCTTTTTTCAGTAAATGTAAGCACAGCAACATCCTATCTTTTATAAATGAACTTAATTTTTTGAGGCTTGAATTGAGTTGAGGCAGTATCACATGGAGAATAATAATGCAGTTGCCATGGAGATCAATGCTGATTTAATGTATGAGGGAATAATTTTGATACGAGGCCTACTTGGTAGGATTTGACAGTAATTTTGTTTCACTGTTTCCATAGCAACTACATCAAAGTACATTATCCTGGCAAATAGAACCATTGTGAAGCAATGACAGGGTTAATTACTTAGATGTGTTTAAATTAGCTGATAAAAATTTGCCAAGATAACAGACTTATTGTAATTTTGAGGTACAAAATCAGTCGTAAGAAAATCAGAATTTGCATTTTTGAATAAATATTTGACATCTTATATTCATTTAAAATGTGCAGACAAAATCTGCTGGATTAATGTATAAAGATCATAGGGATAAATGCAGTACCTCTTTTGTATTGAGGCACACAGACCGAGAACTGATTCAATTCCTTATTTGTGCATTGTTAGTTAATCTCAACCGAGGCAGTTATCGAGGTGCAATAACTGACTATAGCACCCTTGAAGTGGAGAAGAGCAATAGAAAAATCAGTCAGGGTTCCTGTTGGTGATTGCTTTTCAGTAACTTACACTTTGTGGATGCTGAAAACAGGATCTGGTTCAATTGTAATGCCCCTGCAGTGTGGTAGCCCTATTAGCTCTATCAAGAGTCAGGATGAATGTTGGAGGAATATGATGATATAGTTTGATGTTAGGACCTGTACCTTTTGACATTTTGATGAAGAGGAGGTCACTTGCTTCATCTCAAAGTTTGCAGATAACACAGAAGTAGAAAGGATGGTTAATAGAATGAATATGGGAAACATTAGACAAGTACAGGCACACTTTGCAGAGTTGGACCTTCAACCGAGGCCAAAACATTGTGTGACTTCAGGAAGAAGTTAGTTTTGGCTCTTGGGGCCAACGGGATCAAGGGATATGGGGGAAAGGGGGGAGTCAGGATATTGAATTTGATGATCAGCCATGATTAAATGAATAGCGGAGCAGGCTCGAAGAGCTGAATGGTCTACTCCTGCTTTTATTTTCTATGTTTCTATGTCAATTGGCAGATACAGTTTAATGCCAGTAAGTATAAGGTTATGTAATTAGTAAAATAAGAACTAAGATGTTATAGGATCAGTAGGAAAACACGAACCAGAAAAGATGACTGGTAGCCACAGTCAATAAAACTCTCAGTACACCCATCCAATGCCTGGCTGCTATCAAGGAAGCTAATTGGATGTGAGCTTATATAAAAGAGTAAAGTGTAGATTGAGAGCTGCTTTCTGCTGCAGTACACAGCAGCTGTAAGTTGCATCTGGAGTATCACGTACAGCTTTAGAAACTTCACTACATGATGTTGAGCTTACAAATGTGCAGAGATGAGCTAGTGGGACAATTAGAAGTCCTGCGGATAAACTATGTGTTCAAGGATAGATACACAGAGCTGGGACTTGGTGATAAAGCTGACATGGATATGATGGAAATATTCAAATTAATAAGGCTTAGGGATGTAATGGATCATCAGGGATATTTGATGTAATACTGGATGTTAGGCAGCATTACTACACTGAAAGGGTTGTCATTATTTGGGCTAACATATGCTGCAAGATTATCCCGATTCAAAGCATGGACATTAGATATTCGTACAGTTCAGTACCAAGAGCCAATTGCAGTCATCATATTCCCTATAATGCAGACTACACCGTGTTCTGTTCAGAATCTCGATAAATAAATAACATGCCAAAAAAATCATAATAAAGAGTCTTACTCCATACAGTGACTATTAAGACATGACATGAAACAAAACACAAGTTTTCCTCTCTCTACAGAAAGGGGACTAAAAAAACATTTGATCAAGGCCATTAGACCAAGTGCAGGTTCATTTACATAATGGACATGAATGAACAATATTATAGTTTCACAGTGAGGACAATCAATTGCCTCTTGCACCTCAGTGAAGGGAAAAAAATAAACAGCTTAATAACTCTTCAAACATGAGTAGAATGTTTCTGGGTAAGTTTTCAAAGCTCAGCTCTTTCAGACTTTTAAAGCACCAACTTGTTCTTGGCAACTCAGCAAAAAACTATCTCCCTTATCTCTATTGATCTTAATTTAGTTCCAAAGCATTGCTGAGCTCTATAATTCCAATTTGCCATCCTCTGCATTAATGAAGATCATTCCAATGAATAAAACTCACCATCCTCAGTCCTACAGTTTGAAGTGCCCCCTATCTATATTGATCTTAATTTAGCTCCACCACATTGCTGAGCTGTATAATTCCAACCAGCCACCTCCTACACAAATGAAGATCAATTTGGATACTCCAAGCTGCAGTCATTTCCTTGTTTAAATTGAGATGTGAGGTAAGTTTGATTCATAATTGCAACAGCAAGTCTGCCAAATTTGAAATTTGAATGGTCAGGTATGATTTGAGTGCATGGACAGCCTTGTTAAATGTCTCAGAGGCTATTCAGTCGCTAAAAAAACAATTACAAAGGCAACAGCAGGTTAACAGTTGTCCCGAGAATAGAATGGGCCAACCACCTTCCCGTTCACCTCACTGGATAAAATTTCAAGCCCATTTTCATTCACTATCATTAGTTAGAAAAACACTGGAGGAGCACGGTAAAGTTACGCTTATGTTTCAAGACCAGTAATGCAAGGAAATGTGAGTTCCAAACCCATGGGGGGAGTTGGAGACTTTAAGTTCAGTTTCTTAAAAAGAAAGACATTTGGAAATATGAAGTAACAATGAAGTTGCTAGATTGCCATAGGTGAGGGGGGGGGATTGGAGGTTGGATCACAGGAGAGGGGGAGTCAGGGGTTCAGACTGGTAGAGAGATGGTGGCCAGGGAGTTGTACTGTGAGAGTGGGGAAGTCGGCGGGGTTGGACCAGGTGGGGAGGGGGGTCAGAAGTGTTTTTGTTTCCTTCTAAATCTTTCAAAGTAACTGGCAGGGTAAAACTGGCAGACCCATCAAAGTTAGCAATTTAATGGCAAATTAGTCCTGAACAGGCAAACCCTTACACGGGAAATTTCTAGAGGGATTCCCCAGCACACCTTTGAGATACCACCCAAATGCGACACTAGGCCACCACCAAGTATTGGCCATTGTCTTTTAGGGAAGGAAATTTTAAATTCTTATTTAGTCTGGCCAGTATGTGAGTCCAGATTGCATAGTATATGGTTAACTCCTTGCTCCCATGTGAAGTGGCCTATAATGTAGTAAATCAGGGCAGAAAGAAAATGCAGCAACTCAGAATGTGAATAGGGCAAAGACAATAACAATAAAAGCTAGGCAATAGCTTATTCCATAAGTAAACAACTTGAAATGTGCACAGGATGCTTTTGTTCAACAAGTTTCCCTTCCTTTTATGAAGGAAATATCCCTGCTAGATTACATTTATTACAGTAATCCATGCAACCTCTATTCCTCCTCATCCACCTGTATTACATAGAAACAGGAGTAGGCCATTCAGCCTCTTACGCCTTCCTCACCATTCAACTGGATCATCATAGTTGATCTTTGACTTCAATGCCATTTTCCCACACTATTCCCATATTCCTTCATGTTTTTAACAACTGCAAATCTACCCATCTCTGTCTTGAACTTACACAACCACTGAGTCTCCACAGCCCTCTGGAGTAGAGAATTCCTGAGTGAAGAAGTTCCTCCTCATCTCAGACCTAAATAGCCTATCTCTTATCCTGAGACTGTGATCCCCCTGATTCCCTGCCAGGGGAAACCTTGCATTGACCTTGTAGTTCAATATTTGAACAAAGAACAAAAATTACAGCACAGGAACAGGCCCTTTGGCCCTCCAAGCCTGCACCAACCAGGCTGCCTGACTGAACTAAAACCCCTTACCCTTCTGGGGACCATATCCTTCTATTCCCATCTTATTCATGTATTTGCCAAGACACCCCTTGAAAGTCACTATCGTATCTGCTTCCACTACAGCCCCCGGCAGTGAGTTCCAGTCCCCACCACCCTCTGTGTAAAAAACATGCCTCGTACATCTCCTTTAAATCTTGCCCCTCGCACCTTAAACCTATGCCCCCTAGTAATTGACTCTTCCACCTTGGGAAAAAGCTTCTGACTATCCAATCTGTCCATGCCCCTCATAATCTCACAGACTTCCATCAGGTTGCCCCTCAACCTGTCGTTCCAGTGAGAACAAACCAAGTTTCTCCAACCTCTCCTCATACCTTCCATACGAGGGAACATCCTGGTAAATGTTTTCTGTACCCTCTCAAAAGCCTCCACATCCTTCTGATAGTGTGGCGACCAGAATTGAACACTATATTCCAAGTGCGGTCTTTCTTCTGGCTCCATGCATAGATTCCCTCACCTGTCCTTGAGTGGGCCAACCCTCTCCCTGGCTACCGTCTTGCTCTTTATATATGTATAAAAAGCCTTGGAATTTTCCTCAATCCTGCTGGTCAATGATTTTTCGTGATCCCTTTCAGCCCTCCTTACGCCTTGCTTAAATTTCTTTCTATTTTCCTTGTATTCCACACTTGTTTTGTATGTTCCTAGGTTTTGACCAGGCTCACAATATATTTTGTTATCCAAGGTTCCCGGAACTGGCCATACTTATCATTCATCCTTACAGGAATGTGCCGGTCCTGAATCCCTATCAACTTACACTTGAAAGCCTCCCATATGCCACATGTTGATTTGCCCTCAAATATCTGCCCCCAATCTACGTTCTTCAGTTCCTACCTAATATTGTTGTAATTAGCCTTCCCCCAATTCAACACCTTAACATGAGGACTACACTTATCTTTATCCATCAGTACCTTAAACCTTACTGAATTGTGGTCACTGTTCCCGAACTGCTCCCCTACTGAAACATCAACCACCTGGCTGGGCTCATTCCCCAATACCAGGTCCAGTATGGCCCCTTCCCTAGTTGGACTACCTACATACTGTTTCAAGAAGTCCTCCTGGATGCTCCTTACAAACTCTGCCCCATCCACGCCCCTAGCACTAAGTGAGTCCCAGTCAATATAGGGGAAGTTAAAATCTCCCACCACAACAACCCTGTTACTTTTACACCTTGCCAAAATCTGCCTACATATCTGTTCCTCTATCTCCTGCTGGCTGTTGGGCAGTCTATAGTTTACCCCCAATGTTGTGACTACACCCTTCCTATTTCTGGGCTCTACCCATATTGCCTCGCTGAATGCGCCCTCCGAGGTGTCCTCCCACACTACAGCTGTGATATTCTCTGTAACCAGTAGTTCAACTCCACTATCCTTTTTACATCCCCCTCTATCTTGCCTGAAACATCTGTATCCTGGAACATTAAGCTGCCAATCCTGTCTTTCCCTTACCCAAGCCTCAGAAATGGCAACAACATCATAGTTCCAAGTACTAATCCAAGCTCTAAGTTAATCTGCCTTATCTGTTATACTTCTCGCATTGAAGCAAATGCACTTCAGTCCACCAGACCCTCTTTGATTAGCAACCCCACCCTGCCTGCTCTTCCTCTGAGTCTTACTGGCCCTACTCTCTGGTTCCCCTTCAGTTAATTCACCTTTGCTTTGGTTCCCACACCCCTGCCTAACTAGTTTAAATCCTCCTGTGTGACACTTGCAAACCTCCTGGCCTTTGCTTAACAAACAATTACCAATCTCGCACAGGACTGGTAAACTAAAAATAGATTTCGCTTATTTGAAGGTATCGTACAGAATTGCTCAACAGGCAGGTTTAATATAAAGATTCAACATCTATTGTTAATACGAAAGAGGAGCTACAATTCCTCCAAACCTCATGCTGCTAGCTAAACTGAAAGCTCCTCTGAACAATATCTGCTTATCAATATCCAGGCTACTTACACATTGGTATATTCTCTCATAAGGTGATATCACAACATTCCCTTCTGTCCAAGATAAAACTACATACATTACCCATGAAAATACATATTAATATATTAGAGTGGTTTCCAAAACAAATATTTACACAAAAAATGTATCTCAGTTCAAGAGTTTAAAGATGCAAGAATTTAAGCGTTTGAGTATGTATAATGTACAACAATCTAACAATGATAATCTAATAATCCTCCCAGATCTTGTAATGGTATGACCTTCCTGAGGTCTAGACTTATCATTTGGGTTTTCTTGGCTTGTAAGTATGTTAGTACCTTGTGTTTTCTTGGACTTCTGATTGTTTTCATGATGTTCTTTCATAATTTCACTCTAAGTCCATCCTTGGATGTGTTTGAGATACAGTTGGACTGCTCCGTGGTATACAGTTCTACATCAACTCGCTCGTTCCTTCTTAACATCACTCCATTCGGTGTTGTGACCTTATGGGATCTAGGTTCATTTCACACTTTGGATACTTTTTCTGGTAGCCTGGTATGATGTATGAGTCAAACCTTTTGTCCCACATGCAGACTAGGCAATTCCACACCTGCATGTTGGTTGTGCACCATCTTCATTCTCCCTTGTTTGTCGAGAAGTTTTACTTGTATTTCAGAGAAATGGGACAGGTGATGACTCGGAAAAGTTATCCTAACCAGCCTTCCAAACATTGATTGATGTTGGTGAGGGTAAGTCAATGTTTAAAGGTGTTACTCTTAAATCTAGCATAGTGATATGGAGATCTTGTTTTGTTTCACTGCATTTTATGATTAATGGCTTAACAGTGCTAACCATTTGATCAGTGAGAGCATCAGAACTGGGATAGTATGGCAAGGTTGTCACCTAGATTGTGCCCCCTTTATCATACATGTACCTAAATGGTCTGCCAGTGTACAGTGGCCCATTGTCCGATATGATCTCTTCAGGTGTACTGATGGAGCTGAACATTGAATTGATGGGCACCTTTGAAGTTCATCCTTTAGTTGTCTGATTATTGGAAATTTGGAAAATATAGAAACATAGGGACAGGAGTAGGTCATTCAGCCTATCGAGCCTGCTCCGCCATTCAATACGATCATGACTGATCATCTAATAAAATGCCTTTTTCCCCACAATAACCCCATATTTTTTTTATGTCATTGATATTTAGAAATCTGTCAAATCTATAGTAAGTAAGTTTATTTATTAGTCACAAGCAAGGTTCACATTAACACTGCAATGAAGTTACTGTGGAATTCCCCGAATCACCACACTCTGACGCCTGTTCGGGTCAATGCACCTAACCAGCACATCTTTCAGAATGTGGGAGGAAACCGGAGCACCCGGAGGAAGCCCACGCAGACAGGGGGAGGACGTGCAAACTCCACTCAGACAGTGACCCAAGCTGGGAATCGAACCCAGGTCCCTGGTGCTGTGAGGCAGCAGTGCTAACCACTGTGCCACCGTGCCACCCTATTTTAAAGATACTCAATGACTGAGCTTCCACAGCCCTCTGAGGTAGGGAATTCCAAAGATTCGCAACTCTCTGAGTTGAAAAAATTCACTTCACTATCGTTGTTGACCCCTGGTCAATACACAGTATATCTTGCTAGGTGCCTTGTTCCCGCTATGTCCATATGCCCCTGGTGTAACTGTGGCAATATGTCCTGGCGAAGAGCTTTGCGTGCAAGCACCTATTTACCTTCAAAGCCTCGCCTCTTAAAATCCCTATTTCATTTCCATATCGCCAAAATCAGTTGAGGGTGTCTGGCTCTTACATAGAAGAAAATAGGAGCAGGAGGAGGCCATTTGGCCCTTCGAGCCTGCTCCACCATTCATTACGCTCATGGCTGATCATCCAACTCAATAGCCCTAATCCTGCTCTTTCCCCATAACCTTTGTTCCCATTTGCCCCAAGTGTTATATCCAGCCACCTCTTGAAATCATTCAATGTTTTGGCATCAATTACTTCCTGTGGTAATGAATTCCACAGGCTCACCTCTCTTTGGGTGAAGAAATGTATCCTCATCTCCATCCCAAATGGTCTACCCTGAATCCTCAAACTGTGTCCCCTGGTTCTGGACTCCCCCACCATCAGGAATATCCTCCCTGCATATATCCTGTCTAACCCTGTTAGAATTTTATAAGTCTCTATGAGGTCCCCCTCGTTCGCCTGAACTCCAGCAAAAACAACCCTAACCTAGTCAATCTCCCCTCATACATCAGTCCCGCCATCCCCAGAATCAGCCTGGTAAACTTTCGCTGCACTCTTGAGAGAGCAAGAACATTTTTCCTCAGAAAAGGAGACCAAAACTGCACACAATACTCTAGGTGTGGCCTCACCAAGGCCCTATATAATTGCAGCAATGCCCCCTGCTCCTATATTCAAAACCTCTCGCAATGAAGGCCAACATGCCATTCGCCTTCTTTACCGCCTGCTGCACCTGCATGCTTACCTTCAGTGACTGGTGCACAAGGACACCCAGATCCCATTGTACACAATCCTCTGCCAATTTACAGCCATTCAGGTAGTAATCTGCCTTCTTGTTTTGCTTCCAAAGTGAATAACTTCACATTTATCCAAATTATACTGTGTCTGCCATTGATTTATTCACTCATCCAGTCTGTCCAGATCATTCTGAAGGATCTCTGCATCCTCGTCACAGTTTACCCTCCCACCCAAGTTGGCATCATCTGCAAACTTCGAGATGTTACATATTGTTCCCTCATCCAAATCATTGACATATATTGTGAATAGCTGGGGTCCCAGCACAAGTCCCTGTGGCACCCCACTAGTTACTGCTTGCCAATTTGAAAAGCACCCATCGACTGGCTCCCCCTTATCAACTCTACTAGTTACATCTTCAAAGAACTCCAACAGATTTGTCTAGCATGATTTCCCCTTCATAAATCCATGCTGATCCTGCCACTGCTTTCTAAATGCACTGCTATAAAGTCCTTGATGATGGATTCGAGAATTTTCCTCACTACCAATGTTAAGCTTACTGGTCTATAATTCCCTGTTTTCTCTCTACTTCCCTTTTTGAATATTGGAGTGACATTAACTACCCTCCAATCTGTAGGGACTGTTCCAGAGTCTATAGAATCCTGGAAGATGACCACCAATGCATCCACTATTTCTAGAGCCACTTACTTGAGTACTCTGAGATGTAGATCATCAGGTCCTGGGGATTTATCCACCTTCAATGCCATCAATTTTCGCAGCACCATTTCTCTACTAATATTGATCTCCCTCAGTTCTTCCCTCTCACTAAATCTTGCAATCTCCAACATTTCTGGCATTTGATTTGTGTCCTCTTTTGTGAAGACAGAACCAAAGTATGTATTCAGTTGCTCGGCCATTTTTTCGTCCCCTATTATGAATTCCCCTGTTTCTGTCTGTAGGACCTACATTTGTCTTCACCAACCTCTTATCTCTTCATGTATCTATAGAAACTCTCAGTGTCAGTCTTTATGTTCCCTGCAAGCTTACTTTCGTACTGTATTTCCCCTTCTTAATCAATCCCTTGGTCCTTCTTTGCTGAATTCTAAACTGCTCCCAATCCTCAGACCTATTATTTTTCTTGGCCAATCTATATGCTCTTCCTTAGATTGGATACTGTCCCTAATTTCCTTTGTAAGCCATGGATTGGCCCTCTTACCCATTTTGCTTTTGTGCCAGACAGGAATAAACAGTTGTTGCAGTTCCCCCAAGTGTTCCTTGAATGTTTGCCATTTCCTATCCACTGTCATCCCTTTAAGTAATTCTCCCCAATCAGTCAAAGACAACTCATGCCTCATATCCTTATAGTTTCCTTTTTCTTAAGATTCAGCACCCTAGTCTCTGAATCAACTACTTCACTCTCCATCTTGACAAAAAATTCTACCATGTTATGGTCGCTCATCCCCTGTGGGTCTTGTACAGCTAGATTGGCAATGATTCCCTTCTCATTACACAATACCCGGTCTAAGATGGGCTGCTCTCCAGTTGGTTCCTCCACATATTGATCAAGAAAACCATCCCATTTACACTCCAGGAATTCCTCCTCTATGCATTGTGGCTAATTGTGGCCCAATTTATGTGCAGATTAAAATCACCCATGATCACCGATATTCCCTTATCACATGCATCCTAATTTTGTGTTTAATGCCATTCCCAATATCACCACTGCAGCTTGGGAGGTCTATATATGACACCCACTAATGTTTTTTGCCCCTTGGTATTTCTCAACACTATCCATACAGACTCCATGTGGTCAGAGCTAATATCCTTTCTCACTATTGTGTTCATTTTCTCTTGAACCAGCAGTGTCACTCCACCATCTTTTCCTTTATGCCTGTCCTTCCTAAATATTGAATACCCTGGGACATTCAATTCCCACCCCTGGTCACCCTGCAGCCATGTCTCCGTAATCCCAATTATATCATACCTGTTTACATCTATCTGCGCAATTAGTTCATCCACTTTATTGCAAATGCTCCACGCATTAATGCACAGAACCTTTAAGCTTGTCTTTTTAACATTGTTTGCCTTGCTCCCAATATTTTTCTCTATAGCTCTGTTTGAACTTTATCCTTGGTTTCTCTGCCTATCACTTTTCTTATTCCCTTTTTTACCTCTTGTTTTGTCTTTGCTCCCTATTCTTGCCTCCTATCAGGCTGACCTTCTACAATGACTCTCCATAGAGATGCAACAAGATTTGGACAATATCCAGGCTTGGGTGAACAAGTGGCAAGTAACATTTGCGCCACACAAATGCCAGGCAATGACCATCACCAATAAGAGACACTCTAACCACTACCCCTTGACATTCAATGGTGTTACTGAATCCCCCACTGTCAACATCTTTGGGGTTACCATTGACCAGAAACTCAACTGGACTCACCACAGTGACTACAAGAGCAGGTCAACTGTGACCAAACAGCCACCTAAGATGGCAATTTACAAAAGCACACTGGGATAATTGGCCAAGTACAGAAACAGACAGGCTGCAACTTAAAGGACAGAGATAAAACAGGCTACAGCTCAGATGACACACAGGAAATAGGCCATCCCAAAGAGAATGGATATTCTCTGGTCAAACATACTCGTTTACCAGACAAAGGAGAGCCTTAACCCTTTATTTGGGAGGGAGGTATGTGACCTACGTAACTCCAGCACCTACAGGCATGGCCAGTGGGTATGCACCCAGAGGTGGGTGTGGCAGCACCTGATTGGACTCTATCGATCAGGGTGATTAAGCCCTGATCGATTGATTGACAATAATTAAAAGACCGCCCAAAAGGGTGCAAAACCAATGAGGGATAAAATGTTCTGTACAACAAAAATCTCTCTCTCTCTCCAATGAACGACAACAACGGTGACCATCACCAGCAACAACCAGCACAAGGAGAGCCACCACACCAAAGGAGGAAGGAAGACCAGAGCGAGAATATCAGACCAGACCAAAGGACCAGACTATGCAGATGACTGCAGAGACCAACACGCGCATAAAAGCCAATATCTGCCTGGGGACTTGCCGGTCACGCAAAAGTTAAGTCAAGGTCTAGTATTGAACTTGAACTTCAGTATTCTGTACATAATTGAGTATTGATTGTGTGGGTGATTAATAAACGTGTGTGTGAATAAATATTACTGTCCTAACAAGAAGTCGACTCACGATTTTTTGTGCACGGTTTTTTAAAGTAAAAAGTTTATTTATTAGTCACAAGTAGGGCTTACATTAACACTGTAATGAAGTTACTATGAAATTTCTCTAGTTGCCACATTCTGGTCAATGTACCTAACCAGCTAGTCTTTCAGAATGTGGGAGGAAACTGCAGCACCCGGAGGAAACACACGCTGGCACGGGCAGAATGTGCAAACTCCACACAGACAGTGACCCAAGCTGGGAATCGAACCCAGGTCCCTGGCACTGTGAGGTAGCAGTACTAATCTCTGTGCCACCATGTTAAAGCAGACTGTGCGGCAGGCGCAGCAACACCATTGACTAGAAACTCAACTGGACTCGCCACGTAAACACAGTGGCTACAAGAGCAGGTCAGAGGCCCGGACTATTGCAGTGAGCAATTCACCTCCTGACTCCCCAAAGCCTACAAGGCACAAGTCAGGAGTGTGATGGAATACTCCCCACTTGCCTGGATGGGTGCAGCTCCAACAACGCTCAAGAAGCTTGACACCATCCAAGACAAAGCAGCCTGTTTGATTGGTACCACATCCACAAAAAATCCACTCCCTCCACCACTGATGCTCAGTAGCAGCAGTGTGTACTATCTACAAGAGGCACTGCAGCAATTCACCAAAGATCCTTAGACAGCACCTTCCAAACACACGACCATTTCCATCTATAAGAACAAGGACAGCAGATACATGGGAACACCACCACCTGCAAGTTCCCCTCCAAGCCGCTCACCATCCTGACTTGGAAATATATCACTGTTCCTTTGCAATCGCTGGGTCAAAATCCTGGAATTCCCTGCCCAATAGCATTGTGGATCAACCCACAGCACACAGACTGCAGCGATTCAAGAAGGCAGCTCACCACCACCTTCTCAAGGGCAACCAGGGATGGGCAATAAATGCTGGCCAGCCAGCGACGCCCATGTACAAATGAATTTAAAAAAGTCTTCATTCATGGATCATTTACGGTTTCGTCCTGAAGGTGGCTGTGCTTGTGTTGACCAAAATTCATTAGACTGACTTTGAGTAAATCTTCTATATCGAAGTCTATGTTGACTACTTGTAAATAAGACACCACATCCAAATTCCTGTTTGAATTTGGTAACCTGTTCAGTGTGTTAAAAGCAATTATTTTGTCACCAGATTTGTAAAGGATTTCAAAGACACAGCCGTGTATTTTTATCAGAAGTTGTTGTAATCTGGATGGCACTCTTGTCAGTGGCTTATAGATCGCAGAATCCACATAGTGCAGATGGAGGCCATTCAGCACTTTGAGCCTGCACTAACAACAATCCCACCCAGGCCCTATCCCCGTAACCCCATGTATTTACTCTGCTAATCTCCCTGACAGTAAGAGTTTTAACAACACCAGGTTAAAGTCCAACAGGTTTATTTGGTAGCAAATACCATTAGCTTTCGGAGCGCTGCTCCTTCGTCAGATGGGGTGGAAATCTGCTCTCAAACAGGGCACAGAGACACAAAATCAAGTTACAGAATACTGATTAGAATGCGAAGGGATTCGCATTCTAATCAGTATCTGTAACTTGATTTTGTGTCTCTGAGCCCTGTTTGAGAGCAGATTTCCACCCCATCTGACGAAGGAGCAGCGCTCCGAAAGCTAATGGTATTTGCTACCAAATAAACCTGTTGGACTTTAACCTGGTATTGTTAAAACTCTTCCTGTGTTCACCCCAGTCCAACGCCGGCATCTCCACATCAAATCTCCCTGACACCAAGGGGCATTTTACCATGTCAACCTAACCCGCGCATCTTTGGATTGTGGGAGGAAACCGGAGCAGCTGCAGGAGACCCACGCAGATTTGGGGAGAACGTGCAAACTCCACAGAGAGTGACCCGAGGCCAGAATTGAACCCGGGTCCCTGCGTCACTGTGAGGTAGCAGTGCTAACCAGTGTGCCATCGTGCTGCCCTTGCGCCAAATCATTTCCAGTGGTTTGTGGTCCGTTTCAACAATGAATTGTTTACTGAATAGCTATGTGTGGAACCTTGTGATATCAAAGAGCAGAGTGACTGTTTCACATTCTATGTTCAAATAATTGGATTGCGCTCGTGATAGACGTTTGGAACCAAATGCAATTGGTTTGCCATTTTGTATAATGCATGCTCTTAACCCTTTTTCAGATGTGCTGACCTCTAAGATTGCCTCTTCCCTTGGCTTGTAGCATTGTAGAACAGTGCCTATCCTAACAATGTCTGTTCAGCGCCTCAAATAAGTGTTGATGGCTCTCCTTGCCGTACATTTGGGACATCCTTCCTTAGCAGGTCTCTAAGTGATGTCTTGTCAGCAATGCTGGCTATGTATGTTGCTAAGAAGCTGAAAAATTGCAGGCATCTCTGCAAGTCCTCTTTGTCTTGGGGAGTACGTAATGTGGAGATGCCGGTGTTAGACTGGGGTAGGCTCAGTAAGAAGTCTCACAACACCAGGTTAAAGTCCAACAGGTTTATTTGGTAGCACGAGCTTTCGGAGCGCTGCCCTTCATCAGGTGAGTAGGCATGCTTTATCTTCGAGGTTGCTGTGTCAGGATGGATCCTGGAACTCGAATAGTAATTAGAAAATTAATCTGACCCACATTCATCCAGCATTTCTTTCAGTTGAAGGCAAGTCTTTCGCAAGGAGCCGCTGCCATCAGTGAGTGTAAATTTTGCTCATGCTTTCCTTTTGCTTTATCTATCGTCGGCAATGCATACACATCCAGGGATAGTTTCTGTAATTCTGTACACATGCTGCTGGCACAGATCCTGACTGTTGGATAAACCAAAGGGTAATCTCTGGAAGAAGTATCCTCCAAATGGTGTCCTGAAAATAATGATTTCTTGAGATCCCTCTGCCAAATGAACCAACCAATATTCATGTTTAGCGTACACCTTGGAGAAAAACCTTGCTTGAACTTAGGATTCAATTCCTCTAATGTTGGAATGTTGTGTGGGAACTTTGACGTGTGATTTAGTCATTTTGGAACTACGTGTACTTGGATGATGTCATCTGTGTTCAGTACACACATGACGGAACGGCACCAGTCAGCATGCTGATGCATATGATGGCAAATGGTGTTATGCAATGGAACTTAAAATGTTAGATTTTTAAAAAATCATACCTTCTCTGTAACAGCTTGTGAGAATGTTATTAGTTGCAGACCTTCAAGGGAGCCTGTCTGCTTTAAATTAATCTTCTCTTGTCTAGACCTCAAAACATTCTGCTTTTTGACCTTCACCGGAGGGTGAACAAGACCAGATTTTTTATCAAAGGCAAGATATGGGGATATGCTATGCAAATAAAGATTAGCAGAAGTCAATTTTTCATCGAATGAGAAAGGGTGAAAAGCCAAGATTTAATTGGCAAATATGAATGTCAACGAAAGATGCGAAAAATCTCTTGATCCTGATTTGCCATAATTGACTATAACTGCTGAGTTGTTTCTCTGTAATGTTAGAACCATGCAGCCATTTTGATGAAGGTAGGGGAGTTCTTGTGCACAAGTAATTAAAGACCTTGCATTGGATGCATGGTGTCCAGCGCTGTTTGTATTGAGTTGACTAAGTGTGCCTAAGGTTGCTGGTACCCAAGGATCCCTGACAATGCTCCATGTTATCCAACTCACATTTAGCTTCCCAGTGCGCACACTACACTTTATAGGAGGGTCAATGGATGGAATTGCAACTTCTCTAAGATGTAATGCAACTTCCTCTGAAGTTGTCGAAACTGTCTGGGTTGTAGGTCATGGACTGACTCAGTGTGATTATTCTTGGCCTCTTCTATTGTGATTGGTATCTTGGTGATTGTGTGTGCGGTCGCAATGGTGAGTTCTGTACATGCCGGTAACCCTGCTAATGCCAGTCTACTTGTTGTATATGTTGTACTTGTGAGGATAAAAGAAAGTGGAGTCGCAGCACACATTGTAACCAACAAAGCAGGTTTATTGAGAAATTATTCACTGTACAGAGACTTGGGTGAGACTGACTAAAAGCCCACAAAGTAGCTGATGACCTCACAAACTAAACACAGGACTAGACTTTTAAAGTGGTGTCACAAAACACAACATCTACCCAAATATATAACACCACTCTTGTCCACTAGTTAGAATACTTGTGCTTTTCATACAGGCTTGCATTTCAATGTCCAATGCAATGAATGGGTGACCCACTGTGTGCAGTTAGTTTCTCTGTCATAGGTTGTATCACTGACTTCCAACGATCCAGATATATATCCTTCAGGGTTCTAACTGGTAAGATATTCACATTCGCTCCCATGTCGACTTTGGCTTTGAGCTTGTGTTTGCCACTTTTCTTTGGATGTATGATTATTGATATTAGCAAAAGCGGTTTGATTTTGTCCACACAATGAGCCCAGTTTTAGCATTGTGTCGCGCCCGTTTTCTGGTGCAAAAACTTGGTAAAGTCGGGCGTGAGGCCCTTAGTGCGATCTGCGCCCGCGTCTGCGCAGATGCCCACTTTCATTTAAATTGAATTAATGAACTGCCCGCTCAACTTTACCAGCATTTCACCCTTTACCATCGCATTCGGCGTGAAACAGACATGCTCGGCAAAGGTCTGTTTCGGGCGCTCCAGCTTCTGAAGAGGTAAGTTCAGAGCTTCCAATGGCTCTCTGACTCAGATCGGTCGTGGTGGTGGAGGTGGGGGGTTGGGCCAGATCATTCTCTGGTGGGGAGGGGGGAGGCCCGATCATTCTCTGATAAGGGGGAGAGAGGAGGGAGGCGGGTCAGATGCATCTGTGGTGGGGGGAGGCAGTGGGGGGGGCAGGGCAGGGGGGATCACTGCCACTCTGCGGGCAATCGGTGGTGAGGGGGAGGAATGGGGGGCAGGGGGTCGCGATCGGTCTGGGTAGCGGGGGCGAGGGGGTGGATAAGGGCAACAGTTATGCTGTGGGGGGGGGGCGATCTCTGTGCGGGCCATCGCTCCCGCTTTTCGCTCCTGGGCTGTTTTATCCGCTTTTTGCGGCCCGGGAGCGATGTGAGAGGGGAGCGTTTTGTCAAAATGTTTTTCTCACTGCGCATGCGCAGTTCAAAGCTCCGATCGGAGCTGCAGCAGTTCAGGTGCAAAAAGTCCCGCCCACAGCGCAATTCAGACCTGCAATTTATTTTTCAAGCTGAGTGCGTAAGGGGGCGCCTTGGGAACAGTTTTACAAGTCGGATCTGAATTGCGCCCAGATTCAGCACTTAGAATCAAAATGGTAAAATTGGGCCCAATGTGTTACAGTGACACTGTGGAAAAGCTTTTCATTTTCCAGTTGAATATCTTTCTGCTCTGAGTCTTCACCCTGGCCTGTTCTTGTTGCTAACCTCTTGCTTGAGCTTACGTGGCTCTCTGGTGCACTCCCTGTTGCTACCAGTATGTTGCACATAGTTTTGTTTGGTTGCATTTTACCACTAGTCGCACCTCTGGGCTGGAATTCTCCAGCCTCCCAGCAGTGGGTTTTTCCGCAGTGAGGGGTGGCATGCCATTTGTTAGTGGCAGGATCTCCTGGTCCTACCACTGCAAATAGGGTTTCCCATTGAAGCCAACCTACACAGCCGGGGAATGGGTATGGACTGCCAGCGGCACCAGAGAATCCTCCGCTAGTGAACAGCCGGAGAAATCCAATCCTGGAAGTAGATTTCCTGTGGAGCTGAACTCAATGTCATTTTACACAATATCATTTACAAAGACCTTGGAATGCAGGGCAATTTCTCACTGGATATAGCAGATTGCATTTCCCACATGACCTGCTTGCTTTCTGTGTCCTGACTACCGTACCAATACTGGTAGTTGCACTGAAGGATTGTTGATCTCCTGAGCTACAATGGCTTCACATTTTCATCTTTTAGCAGTGTGTCAATGTGGTGGCCTCTCTTTATCTCAAAATGATCTTTTTGAAAAGCTTCAATTGGCGCTGGTGCTATTACCAGCTCCGTTATTTGTTCGGAAAGCCCGGCTTCCTGAGAAATCCTTGCCCTTGTCATGGCACCTGCTGATGGAATGATTGATTGATTCTTAAGGTTGTTGTCTGTGAGCCATCAGCTCAAAATGGTGTATTCATTCATAAAGTTCACCTTTACACAAAGCTGGTCCTCCAGCATGTTTCACAGCTTGGCAACGTCCTTCTGATCCTCCGCAGACAGGTCCAAAGTGTCGACTCTATACAATCCCTCGTTTCCAATGACTAGCTTTATTTTCACTGAAATCATAGAAATCATAGAAACCCTACAGTGCAGAAAGAAGCCATTTGGCCCATCGTGTCTGCACCGACCACAATCCCACCCAGGCCCTATCCCCATATCCCGACATATTTACCCGCTAATCCCTCTAACCTACACATCTCAGGACACTAAGGGACAATTTTAGCATGGCCAATCAACCTAACCCGCACATCTTTGGACTGTGGGAGGAAACCGGAGCACCCGGAGGAAACCCACGCAGACACGAGGAGAATGTGCAAACTCCACACAGACAGTGACCCAAGCCGGGAATCGAACCCAGGTCCCAGAAGCAGCAGTGCTGACCACTGTGCTATCGTACTGCTTGTTTATCTGTTTCTGTGATGGATACATCTAAAATACATAACTCCATCCTTTGTTTAAAAGGTCTAAATTCAGATAGGACATCTGTGGCTTTTCAAATGATGCTGGGGAATTTAATGGTCACCTTTCTGATGTTTCCTGTCCTTACAAATGCTGTCAATAGGTAGGGGATTTGTGGCTTTTCCAATCTGTGGGGAGATCCAGCAAAGGAACAGCTGTGTAGTATTCTTTTTCTCTTTTTTTTTGCTGGCTGGAGTTCGGGCTTTCATTTTTGTTTCATGTTGTTCCTCTCGTATGCACAGAATGGCACCTGAGCACATCATGATGACCCTGCATCTTGTACTGACCAACACAAAATCGATTCACCTCCATTCCAGTTACCCCACAAATCAAATACTCACTGCTCTGTGAAACACTGGGCGGAATTCTCCCAAAAACATCCTCAGCGACATAACGACGAGAATAATTGAGCTGCGGTTTTATCGGCGTCCTGCACACTGCAATTCACCGACACTTCGTGCACCGTAAGAGCTGTCACGTGAAACACGCCATTGTGAATCTCCAGGTGCACGACATACCTGAGGTAGCCACAAGGGGAGCTTCTTTTAAGTGCTTCCCCTGCACTCATAACCAGTCACGCCAGGAAGATGGCAGCATGAAGGCCAGCCAAATAGTTCACCGAGGCAGAGCTCAGCGGCTGCTGGACGTCGTGGTGGAGAAGCGGTCCTTCCTGTACCCCCTGAGAGGGAAGACAACCCAAGAGCAGGGACTCCAATGCTGCCTGGGAGGCGGTGGCCACGGCAGTCAGCACCTGCGGTCTGATACACAGGACTGGCACCCAATGTAGAAAGAAGATGAACGATCTAATTCGAGCTGCAAAGGTGAGTGCCCATTCGTCTCATTCTGGCATCAGTCCTGTCCGTCACACCTGGGATGTTCACCCCGACACACACCTGGACCCCCACGGCCCTCCAGCACCTGACCACCCCAGCATTCTCCTCGAATCCCTCTGAAACTCCCTGTCACAACTCCTGCCTGATGAGGCAAGGTGCTGAGCTACACTGCCCATTTCCACCCCACACCCCCAGTCGGCGGACATGAAGCTCTCAATCATCCCTTAGGTCTCTGTGGGAGAAGATGGCCCATAACCACAGCGAGCGGGAGAAGATTGTCAGTGGGACCCCCCAAACTGAGGCTCTTAACCTCTTTTGAGGAACAAGTGTTGGATCTCACAGGGAAGGCATTTGACATGGCTGTGAGCGACTGTGATGCTGGTGTGCACCACAGAAGTGAGGATCCACCAAACTCTCAGCCATTTAGACCTTTCCAATTAAGTGTCTATTTGCCCAGACACTCATTTCTCCCCCCCTCCAACCCCCACCTTGCACTTACCTACGTGTCCAGAGCAACACTGGACTTATCCATTTCTAACCTTATGCTGGAAGGAGGTCATTGATGAATCAGTTGAAGATGTTCACTATTCTGAGGAACTCTTGCAGTGATGTTCTGGAACTGAGATGAATGACTTCCAACAACCACAACCATCTTCCTTTGTGTTAGGTTGGTGGAGAGTTTTTCCTAATTTGCTTGGGCTCCTTGATGCCACATTCAGTCAAATGCTGCCTTGATAAGGGCAGTCACTCTCGCCTCACCTCTGGAGATCAGCTCCTTTGTCCATGTTTGAACCAGGGCTATAATGAGGTCAGAGCTGAGTGGTTCTGGTGGAATGCAAACTGAGCATTAGTCAGCAGGTTCTTTCTAATCAAGTACCATTTCATTGCTCTGTTGATGACCCCCTTCTCTCACTTCGCTAATGATCAAGAGTAAACCGAATAAATAATTAGCCATGTTGGATTTCTCCTGCTTTTTGTATACAGGACATGGCTGAGCAATTTTCCACATTGCCGGGTAGATGCCAGTGTTGTATCTATACTGGAACAACTTGGTTAGGAGCGTGGCAAATTCTGGAGCACAAGTCTTCAGTACTATTGCCGGAATATTGTTAGAACCCATAACCTTTGCAGTATCCAATGTCTTCAGCTGCTTCTTGATATCATGTGGAGTGAATCGAATTGGCTGAAGACTGGCATCTGAGATGCTGGGGACCACCTGAGGAGGCTGAGATGGATCATCCACTTGGCACTACTAGTTTAGGATTGTTGTTGGTGCTTCAGTCTTATCTTTTACATCAATGTACTCTGCTTCTCCATCATTGAGGATGGGGATATTTGTGGAGCCTCCTCCTCCTGTGGCTTGTTTAATTGTCTATTATCATTCATGACTGGATGTGACAGGACTACAGAACTTAGATCGGATCCTTTTTTTAATTCTGTTTATTCCAGTCTTAAAAGCCAATGCTCAGAATGGACCAGGCAAACCCAAAATAATTCCTTGATTGCACCAAAAATCAAATTCAAAATCCAATTGAATCTAATTCATGGGTCCACAAGAGAGACAAGTGAGATCCATGCTGACAAGATAAGACATTACACCTCATCTTGGGCTCAATCTGATGCTTGATCTTAGCCAAAAGGCTGTTGCTTGTGGAATCGCTTAGCTCTGTCTATTGCTTATGCTTTTTGGCAGGCAGGTGTTGCAGCTTCACTAGGTTGACACCCCATACGCCTGCTGCTCCTCCTGGTATGCCCTTCTGCATTCTTCATTGAACAGGTTGCAGAGTAGATATGATGCTCCTGAGCACAGTGTATTCTATGCTCATGAGAGAGAGAGAGAGGGTCTAGCACATGGCTGACTGATGTCAGTGATACATCATCATCTACATCACTCATTAGCTTATCCATTCTATGAACCCATTACAGTACAGCCTGTCCCATTTCCTCCAGATGAAATTTGTGGCAATTAGGCCGACAATGATCTGTGCTTTAATCACTAATTCCAACAGTGCATTCTGTCTAAAAAAAATTCACATATTCTCTGTGCAAATCTCTAACAATGCACCTGATACCAAGGGCTTGGGGTGGCACGGTGGCACAGTGGTTAGCACTGCTGCCTCACAGCTCCAGGGACCCGGGTTCGATTCCCGGCTTGGGTCACTGTCTGTGTGCAGTTTGCACATTCTCCCTGTGTCTGCGTGGGTTTCGTCCGGGTACTCCGGTTTCCTCTCACAGTCCAAAAGGTGTGCAGGTTGGATGAATTGGCCATGCTAAATTCTCCCTCAATGTACCCGAACAGACGCCGGAGTGTGACGACTAGGGGATTTTCACAGTAACTTCATTGCAGTGTTAATGTAAGCCTACTTGTGACTAATAAATAAACTTCTCCTTGTTCCTGACACCTCAATCACTGGAAATAGTCTGTGTAAATTTAAATTCCCTAATCATCTTCGTTCTACCAAGCCAGGCTCCGATTTTTCAAATCTTTCTTCATATTTGTAGTTCCTTATATTCAACATCATTCAAATTATAAGTCATAATCAAGAAAAAGTTTGATCCACAAAAATATTGAGAAAATCTAATTGTTTCTCCGTTATTTGTTAATGATCTTTGGCAGTATTTTCTACTTTTCAGTCATGCTGTCAATAAATTGAAAGTCGTGTGTTTTGTGCAGTGATATCCTCAACATTGCGTGCAAAGAATGATCGTACAGAGGCTGCAGTCATTTCTAAGATTCAGGATTCTGCTTGAGAATCTCAGCACACTTTCAATTGCATTTCAAACCATGAAACAAAGGATTTTATTTTCCTCTCCCTCTCATTAAATGAAATGTTTATGGGAATTGGAAGCACTTTCTCTGCGAGATAAAAGCATGGTCTCTTGGGCTGGCTTAAGAGAAAGAATAGTTCACTTAGTCATCTCTTCAGCAATGAAATTTCCTTTTTTCTCCATAGTCCTTCAGGTGACATTGTTATAATGAGGAAGAAGTACATTTGGTATACGAAGAATTATAAATAACAGTAACACTAACCACAGGAGGGCAGACACAGTATGGAATCGACGATTGAATGGCTATGATGTTCTGGCTTTGATTTCCCTTCTGCTTTTTGTTTTCCTTGAGGGGATAAAAAGAGAAAGGCGTTTTAGTTTAGCAGGGAGAGTGGTTTCATTAAATCTTCAGGAGTTTGGCAATTAAATCTATTTACTGTCCCATTTTGGTTCACCGTGTAGATACAGCTTCTCCTCTTAAAGGTTAGCCTCCAGTGTATAATTCAATGGGCAGGACTTTTCTGCTCAACCCACAGTAGGTTTTCCAACAGTGAAGGTGGTTTGTCTTTTGGTGCGGGCTGGATCTTGCTGGTTCCACTGATGTTGGTGGTATTTTGCGTGCCTTACCCAGCCTGCTGCCAGGGAACATGCTGCGGGGGTTACCTTTGGTGGGACCAGAAGATCCCACCAAAGGGAAGGGCCGGAAAGTCGTGCACAACATTTAGCAGTATTGTTTGTAAAGAATAATGCAAGAATTTTACATGTTGGAAAGCAAAAGATAGCTTAATTGGACAGTGTATCAATACAGCACCTTGTCATCTGAATGGTGTTCCTATCCATTAGGAACTAATCAAATTCTTCTAATCTTGTGATCAATTGCGCAAGAGGTCTTTATAGTTTAATAAGGTATTTATTTTTTATTTGTTCATGGGATGTGGACATCGCTGGCTGGGCCAGCATTTATTGCCCATCCCTGAGGGCATTTAAGAGCCAACCACATTGCTGTGGGTCTGGAGTTACATATAGACCAGACCGGGTAAGGACGGCAGATACCCTTCTCTAAAGGACATTAGTGAACCAGATGGCTTTTTATGACAATCACCAGTTGTTTCATGGTAATCATTAGATGTTTAATTCCAAATTTTTATAGAATTCAAATGTCACCATCCGCCATGGCGGAATTTGAACACTGCTCCCCAGAGTATTACCCTGGGTCTCTGGATTACTAGTCCAGCGACAATACCACTATGCCACCGCCTCCCCTGACTCTCAACAAAGTTTTCTTTGTAACCACAAAACAAAAAAAACGCAGGAGTGAAAAGTGAACATCATAATGAAGGATGTCAGTCGAAGACTAAGAGTGTGGCTCCAATGGAAGTGGGTATAACTTGGTTTACATTCTAATGCAGCGTGGGAATGATGAGGTAAGGAAGATATTGGGCATGATCTTGCCTGCTCTTTGCACCGGTCGATCAGCGTGGCGAATTGGGAAGAAAGTGTGCAAGACCAAAAATCCGATTTGCGGCAGGCGCGAAATTGGATTGCTATCCTCCCAGCCCCTTTTTAGTTACGAGAACAACGCAAAGCGTATTTACATTAAAATGCACTTACCGGATTTGGCATGGCTGCTTCGGCCCTCCCGGATGTTCCCTCCCTCACCGACGAGATGTCATGCCGGCAAGAATCACTATGGCTCTTTGCAGGGAGGTGTGCAGCAGGGGTGAGCTGTGGAGGGTATCCTGACAGGTGGACATGTTGGGGTTCTGCCAGGGAACTCATCAGGTGGGCCCCTACGCTGGACACCCATTTTGGTGGGGCGGGGGGGGGGTGACAATGCCACCGATGATGGGGGTGCGGCGTGGTGGTGTCCAATGTGCGTGGGCGGTGGTAGGAGGAGGTTTCCCAGTTCAGTAGGAGATCGGGGCACCCTACGTAATGGCGCCCGAGCACTCTGAAGCCAGCTTCACCAATGTACTTCAGCTCCAGCCCCCTGCTGCCCTCCCCCCACCAGCACAAAGCTCCCAGCTGTCATAAAAACTGAGAAGAATGCTGGAAGATTGCAGTGTTGAGCTTGCCCAAAAGACCGGCTTGGAGGACTCCCAGTTTTCACTTTGTTATGACACTTAGAATTTTTATGGAAAATTTCTGCCCCTTGCCCCGATCACGAGACCAGAAGAAGGTGGTTAGTTCTAATGGATACGAACTCCATTCAGATAATGAGATGCTATGTGGATTCACTGCCCTATTAAACTATATTCTGCTCTCCAATCTGTAAAATTTCTGCATTATTCTTTCCTGGTGATATCACTTCCTGCATTCCCATCACCTCATTCAGGCGATTTGGCTTGGGAGATGTGGTGACCCGATCTATCACAATACACCAGAAAAACTTCCCTGGTAAACCTCTTTGATCATAAAATGGTATGCATAAATTTTCTGAAGTTATATTAGCTTAATAAAGTCTAAATCACAAGCACCATGATGGTAATCAGTAAAACATCTCCACAGATCCGTCTCTATTTCTTTGCAGAATTAACTTCTTCTTGATTATGAGCCTAATTCGTTCAATAAATTATTTGAATTTTGCACTACCTGCCACTTAAATAAAATAAACATACTTTGAGAATATGCTGTGTAAAATTTGCGGTGATCCATGATAACATTCCCTACTTCCACCTCGTTTTAGACCTGAACGTGTAACTATACTGAACAAGTATACAGGGGATGAAACTGATGATATACATAGACTGAGCTCTCTAATTTCATCCAAAATATAGAACACCACTGCAGAAAGTTATGCCTCTTAATGCACAATGGTCTTCTGAGTTTTGGGGGAAACAGCAACCCTGATTGGAATACTGATAGTTATGAACAAGGTATCATTATCTACTGTCCCGTTTGTACAATGATCAGGCTGTTAGAACATAAGAACATAAAAAATAGGAGCAGAAGTAGGCCATTTTAATCCTTCAAGCCCCCTCTGACATTCAGTACAATCCAAGTTGATCTACCTTCCTGCATTATCCCTAGGTTCCATAATTCCCATAGTATCAAACCATCAATTTCTGTATTGCACATATTCAACAACTGAACATTCACCACGGTGGTTAGCATTGCTGCCTCACATTGCTAGGGACCCAGGTTCAATTCCTGGCTTGGGCCACTGTCTGTGTAGAGTTTGCATGTTCTCCTTGTGTCTGTGTGGGGCTACTCTGGTTTCCTCCCACAGTCTGAAAGATGTGCTGGTTAGGTGCATTGACCTGAACAGGCGCTGGAATGTGGTGACGAGGGGAATTTCACAGTAACTTCATTGCAGTGTTAATGTAAGCCTTACTTGTGACTAATAAATAAACTTTACTTTACTTTTACACTCCCCAAGCTAGAAAAAATTTCCAAAGTTTTCAAAGAACAGCAAGCCTTTAGGAGGAGAAATTTCTCATCTCTGTCTTAAATGGATGACATGTTTTTATTCATGGGACATGGGCGACACTGGATCTGGAGTCATGTGTAGGCCAGACAAGGATTGCAGATTTCCTTCCCTAAAGGACATTAGTGAACCAGATGGGAAGTAGCGTGCCTTAATGACTATTGTCTGGTGGCTCTGACATCCATCATTATGAAGTGCTTTGAAAGATTAGTCATAGCACGAATTAATTCTGCCTCCCAGATTGCCTGGATCCACTACAGTTCATCTACCACTGCAACAGGTCCACAGCAGATGCCATCTACCTGGCCCTGCACTCAATCTGGAACACATAGATAATAAAGACACCTATGTCAGATTCCTATTTATCGACTACAGCTCAGCCTTCAACACCATTATTCCTACGAAACTCATCTTCAAACTCCATGGCCTGGGACTCGGCTCTTCCCTCTGTGACTGGATCCTGAACTTACTAACCCACGAACTGCAATCAATAAGGATAGGCAGCAATACCTCCTCCATGATCATCCTCAACACTGGTGCCCCTCAAGTCCTTAGTATACTCCTTAGACTGTATGGCCAAATTCCCCTCCAAATCGATTTTCAAGTTTGCTGATGCATCACTCGAATGAGCGTCCCACTCATTTGAGTGATGCATAATTGAGTGATTAATACTGTCCACACTTCCCACTGCCTCAGAAAAGCATATGATGAGACGGAGTACAGGAAAGAGATAGAGAATTTGGTGAACTTGTGCAACGAAAATAGTCTCTCCCTCAATGTCAACAAAACAAAGGAGATAGTTGTTGACTTCAGGAAACGTAATGGAGGACATGCCCCTGTCTACATCAATGGGGACAAAGTAGAAATGGTTTACAGCTTCAAATTTCTAGGTATTCAAATCACCAACAACCTGTCTTGGTCACCCCCATGCTGACACTATAGTTAAGAAAGCGCACCAACGCCTCTACTTTCTCAGAAGACTAAGGAAATTTGGCCGCTACGACTCTCACCAACTTTTACAGATGCACCATAGAAAGCATCCTTTTTGGTTGTATCACAGCTTTGGTATGGCTCCTGAAAGGTCGTGAATGTAGCCCAATCCATCACGCAAACCAACTTCCCATCCAATGATTCTATCTACACTTCCCGCTGCCTCGGAAAAGTAGCCAGCAAAATTAAGGACTCCACGCACCCTAGACATACTCTCTTCCACCTTCTTCCATCAGGAAAAAGATACAAAATCTGAGGACATATACCAACTGACTCAAGAACAGCTTCTTCCCTGCTGCCATCAGACTTTTGAATAGACCTACCTCGCATTAAGCTGATCTTTCTCTACACCCTAGCTATGACTATAATGCTACATTCTGTATTCTCTCCTTTTCTTCTCTATGAACGGTATGCTTTGTCTGTATAGCATGCAAGAAACAATACTTTTCACTGTATACTATTACATGTGACAATAATGAATCAAATTAATTTTTTTTAATTGAATTAAAATTCCACCATCTGCCGTGGCAGGGATCGAACCTGAGCCAACAGAACATTAGCTGAGTTTCTGGATTAATAGTCTGACAGTAATACCATGAGACCATCACCTCCCCGCTAGCAGTGAGATAGTGTGATAATGAGAATGAGTGGTTCATTAATAACCCATTAAACAGGTTGTCATGAAAAACTGAAACATTAGAGGATACATGAAATAGAATAAGCAAGAAACATGCAACCTTTTTGGGGTTGCAAGGCAAAACCAAATTTCAATACATTGGATCAAGAGGCATTTGTGGTTTAATGAGGTAACCTGACTCTCAACAAAGTGGAACAACTGAATTTCATGAAAGCTCACATTATCTCTATCTTTTGGCATTTTCTTTGTCAGCATGAAACAAAACAAATACAGGAATGATAATTGAATATCCTAATGAAGGGTGCAACCTGATCAATGAGCTGTTGGGGTGGCACGGTGGCACAGTGGTTAGCACTACTGCCTCAGAATGTCAGGGACCTGGGTTCAATTCCTGGCTTGGGTCACTGTCTGTGTGGAGTTTGCACATTCGCCCTGTATTTGTGTGGGTTTCCTCCAGATGCTCTGCTTTCCTTCTGCAGTCTGAAAGATGCACTGGTTGGGTGTATTGGCCATGCTAAATTCTCCCTCAGTGTACCCGAACAGGCACCAGTTGACTAGGAGATTTTCACCGTAACTTCATAGCAGTGTAAGCCTACTTGAGACAATAATAAATAAACTTGAAACTTTTTGTCAGTCGAAGACTTGGAGTATAGCTCCGATGGAACTGAGTATAACTTGGTTTGTATTCTTATGCAGCGCGGGAATGATGAGGTAAGGAAGGTACTGCATTGATCACAAGATGAGAAGAATTTGGTTAGTTCTAATGATACACAAGTGGACCGGCGGATCAATGTGCCCTTGTCCTGCCCCCAGCCTGATTAGGTGTGTGGAGCATGCACTGTTCACTGCAGATATTCAATGTACCCTAGATACTATAGTGCTACAATTCTTTGCACTCACCTTCAGTATATATAATTGATAGAAAAATGCAGTGCATTGTGTTCTGTTAGTGTACGCAATGAAGCTTGTCCACAAGTGCTGCGGCCTAAATTGTGAACTCTAATTTTCTCATTACTGCCGATGTGCTGGATGGATCTCTGATTTATGTATCTTTACACCCAATTTCCTCAGCATCAAGCTCATTAATGTATAATTGCCTGTTGTTTCAGTGATCTGAGACAAGAGCAAAACACTTCTCAGCTCAACTATCAGATTGCAGGCTTATCCACTTGTCCTCCATTCTCATTATTCCTGTCAGACAGTGACACCGCAAAGAGAATTAAGGATTTCTTGGCTATCTGGCACCGAACACCTGGATAATTCCTGCCAAGGTTCAATCACTCAACTTATCTGATTGGGGAAATTTTCAAAACATTTTTTAGACAGCACTGGAATCCATGTGAACCTCTTGTCCACTGTTGTTGCTACCTGTCAGTGCACAGCAGCTCATGTGTGCTACAGTGATAGTCAGCCCAGGCTGTGCCAAATATGTAAACAGCATCTTTAATGTTCAGCTAAATGTAAAATGCTCCTAAACATTCTGCATCAATGCAATGAACTCAGGAACAGTCATGTCAATAACTTACATTGGAAGAATGCTCTGGCATAACTTAATCCATAAATGGACAATGCCTATGATTCTAGGTACAAGAAAACTTAGGTTTTAAATGCACCAGTGTTGGTGAAATTGAGATGTGCAGATGGAGCCAGTAGTGGGGTGGCATGGTGGCACAGTGGTTAGCACTGCTGCCCCACAGCATCCAGGACTGGGGTTCAATTCTGGCCTCGGGTAACTGTCTGTGTGGAGTTTGCACATTCTGCCCATGCCTGCGTGGGTTTTCTCCGGGTGGTCCAGTTTCCTCCCACAGTCCAAAGGTGTGCAGGTTAGATTGATTGGCCATGCTAAATTGTCCCTTAGTGTCAGGGGGACTAGCAGGGTAAATACATGGGGTTATGAGGATAGGGCCTGGGTCTGTTATCGGTGCAGGCACAATGGGTCGAATGGTCCCTTTCAGCACTATAGGGATTCTATGATTTGACTTAGTTTAATCACTGGTCTTCACTGGGTTAGTGACTCAGTCTGTAAGATAATGGCAGTAATACAATTTTCAGTATTTCTCCTTAGGCTAGAGAGGTTTTTTTTAAAAAATGAACCATCCTTCCTGCTCCAGATTGCCATCAAGTTGCTAGAAATGTGTGCACATTGTCAATAACAATTTCCATTGTAATGTTCTCCAGGATTAAGTAGTTTATTGACAATTTAACCAGGTTCCGATTTAGACTAGGCCCGGAATTGTCTGGCCATTCACACCCCACCGCTGCTGCAGTTTGGTGATCAGCCAAATCTCTGTTAACCGCAACGGGACCAGTGAATCCCGCTGACGTGAATGGCAGGAAAATTCTGGCCTAGTATTGAAGAAATCCAGCAGTCTTGGGACCTGATTCCAATGTGTTTTAATACCTGTAGAAGAGAGGCTTAAAATAGGTGGTGAGAAGAGTGTGCAATAAAAAAAATCACAATGTTCTGTTAATTGTATCAATCAAAGTCAAGCATATATAGATAGAAGGCATTGATTGGATGGTTATTTGAACACATATAAAGGGACATACTGATACAAGGGGCTGGATTTAATCCAACCCATTGTGGTGAACATACGGATTATGAGTAGAAGTAAGCCACTGAACCCCTCCAGCCTGCTCTGCCATTCAATAAGATCATGGCTGATCTGATTGTAACCTCAGTTTTCTGAGACTTTGGCCCAGTTTTATAAAAGGTTGTTGGGTCCTCCATCTCTCATCACTGACCTCCCTCACACTCCCATAATCCCTACATACCACCTCATACCTCCCTGGTCTCTTCATGCCACCTCATACAGCCATGCCACTTCACAACTTTCATGCCATCTGCATAGCCACCCATCCAGTATTTACTGTGCGCAGACCTCCATTTGGAGCTGAAAAAAAAAACTTCTTACAATCTAATTGAGCTCTCAATCAGACATACTTGATACAGGGATGCATGAAATCTATTTAAGATTTTAAATCCCCTATAAGGGGATTTTCTCAGTGCGTCCCATTGGGGGGGTCTTGTATTAAGCCGATCTCAGCTAACACAAAGACTTGCAAAAGACAGTATGCAGTTAAAGATGTTCTTTATTTGACCAACACGTATTAGGAGAGAAATAGTCAGAGGATTCCAACTTCTCTCTGACATTACACCACATGAGCACAATGGAAATACATTTCCTAAGATTCAATCTTCTCGTCCAACTTATCATCCAAGCTGGATGATCCAATTGCACTAATACACTTTATTTACTTTGGCCAATAGCATTCTACCTTCCAGCAGAATTAGGAATTCATTGGTCAACTGAACCCAGAGGTTCTTCTGCCCGTTGCCTAGTAACCTTACCTACACAAATCCGGTAGGTTCAAGAGTCGCTCCTAACACCTGCAGTCCTGGGAATGAGAAGGAAGTCATCTTACTTGTCTGTTTTCTGTCCCCTTATCAGTGGAGGCCGAATACGTTTATTCATTGCAACTAGAAGCTGAACCCTTCTTTTCATTTTCAAAAAACCTTGGTTGCTTGTAGGTGTCTGACCTGCCCCTGATAATTAGATATGCTCTCTGCTTCATTGTCCCAAAAGAATGCGGTCTGTCTAATTAAGCTTATTTCCCATTATGCCTTGGGGCAAGTTGTTTGTTGGTCAAAGCGCACAAGAAAATACAAAAAGACCATTTAAATCTATAATACTTGTTCAAAAATGATTATACATAGTATATAAATGAGGAACATTGTGATACCTTTGATATATATAAGGCACACTGTGGCCCCTATTTTTAAATTAATCTACTTTGTTTTAATAGACCTCAGAAAGCAGGGGTTTCTGTGTTCCCAGCTACATCCCCTCAAGTGGTCAATCTGTTATAAAAACAGTCTCCAATGTCAGCAATCACATCAATACAGCTAACGCTTGAATAGCCTATTAGATCTGTCAATCAAAATGTGAACTCAGCCCCTTGCTGAGATACGTGGTTTAAAACTTTTTGAAACTCATCCAACCATCAGAATGGACGCTGTTGCAATAACAATGAAGTATTTTGAGACTTTCGGAAAAAACAGTTTTTTTTTTCTGAGTTACATCATTTGGCTTGTCAATGCTTTTTTTTCAGCCCAACTGACAAATGGAGTCATAGAGTCATAGAGATTTACAGCATGGAAACAGGCCCTTTGCCCCAACTTGTCCATGCCGCCCCTTTTTGTAACCCCTAAGCTAGTCCCAATTGCCCGCGTTTGGCCCATATCCCTCTATACCCATCTTACCCATGTAACTGTCTAAACGCTTTTTAAAAGACAAAATTGAATCTGTCTCTACTACTACTTCTGGCAGCTTGTTCCAGAAACTCACCACCCTCTGTGAAAAAATTGCCCCTCTGGACACTTTTGTATCTCTCCCCTCTCACCTCAAACCTATGCCCTCTAGTTTTAGACTCCCCTACCTTTGGGAAAAGATATTGACTATCTAGCTGATCTATACCTCTAATTATTTTATAGACCTCTATAAGATCACTACTAAGCCTCCTACGCTTCAGAAAAAAAAGTTACAATCTATCCAGCCTCTCCTTATAACTCAATCCATCAAGTCCCGGTAGCATCCTAGTAAATCTTTTCTGCATTCTTTCTAGTTTAATAATATCCTTTCTATAATAGGGTGACCAGAACTATACACAGTATTCCAAGTGTGGCCTTACCAATGTCTTGTACAACTTCCATAAGATGTCCCAACCCCTGTATTCAATGTTCTGACCAATGAAACCAAGCATGCCAAATGCCTTCTTCACCACTCTGTCCACCTGTGACTCCACTTTCAAGGAGCTATGAACCTGTACCCCTAGATCTCTTTGGTTCTATAACTTTCCCCAACGTCCTACCATCAACAGAGCAAATCCTGCCCTGGTTCGATTGACCGAAATGCATCACCTTGTATTTATCTAAATTAAACTCCATCTACATTCGTCAGTCCACTGGCCCAATTGATTAAGATCCCGTTGCAATCCTAGATAACCTTCTTCACTGTCCACTATGCCACCAATCTTGGTGTCATCTGCAAACTTACTAACCATGGCTACTAAATTCTCATCCAAATCATTAATATAAATGACAAATAACAGTGGACCCAGCACTGATCCCTGAGGCGCACCACTGGTCACAAGCCTCCAGTTTGAAAAACAACCCTCTACAACCGTCTTCTGTCATCAAGCCAATTTTGTATCCATTTGGCTACCTCACTCTGGATCCCGTGAGATTTAACCTTATGCAACAACCTACCATGTGGTACCTTGTCAAAGACCTTGCTAAAGTCCATGTAGACAACATCAACTGCACTGCCCTCATCTACCTTCTTGGTTACCCCTTCAAAAACTCAATCAAATTTGTGAGACATTACTGTCCACTCATAAAGCCCTGCTGACTGTCCCTAATCAGTCCTTGCGTCTCTAGGTGCCTATAGATCCTGTCTCTCAAAATACCTTCTAACAACTACAGATGTGAGGCTCGCCAGCCTGTAGTTCCCAGGCTTTTCCCTGCAGCCCTTCTTAAACAAAGGCACAACATTTGCCACCCTCCAATCTTCAGGCACCTCACCTGTGACTAACGATGATTCAAATATCTCTGCTAGGGGACCCGCAATTTCCTCCCTGCCTGGGATACACTTCATCAGGTCCTGGGGATTTATCTACCTTGATGCACTTTAAGACTTCCAGCACTTCCTTCTCTGTTATATGTACACTCCTCAAGACATCACTATTTATTTCCCCAAGTTCCCTAACATCCATGCTTTTCTCAACAGTAAATGCTGCTGAGAAATATTCATTTAGGATCTCACCGATCTCTTGTGGATCCGCACATAGATAACCTTGTTGATCCTTAAGAGGTCCGACTTTCTCCCTAATTACTCTTTTGGCCTATATGTATTTGTAGAAGCTCTTTGGATTCTCCTTTGCCTTATCTGCCAAAACAATCTCGTGTCCCCTTTTTGCCCTTCTGATTTCTCTCTTAACTCTACTCCTACGCCTGCTATATTCTTCAAGAGATCCGCTTGATCTCAGCTGCCTATGCATGTCACGTGCCTCCTCCTTCTTCTTCTTGACAAGGGCCTCAATATTCCGAGTCATCCAGGAATTCCTACTTCTACCAGCCTTGCCCTTCACTCTAAGAGGAATATGCTTACCCTGAACCCAGGTCAACACACTTTTGAAAGCCTCCCACTTACCAGATGTCCCTTTGCCTTCCCACAGACTCCCCCAATTAACTTTTGAAAGTTCCTCAAATTTAGAATTTTAACTTTTGGGCAGACCTATCATTCTCCATAGCTGTCTTAAAACTAATGGAATTATGGTCACAGGTCCCAAAGTGATCCCTCACTAACACTTCTGACACCTTCCTTCCTTATTTCCCAAGAGGAGATCAAGTTTTGCCCCCTCTCTAGTCAAGCCATCCACAAATGATGCTAATTTTTATGTTTTCAAGGTTTGAAGATTCAAGTTACTTGAGATCATAGCATATAAACAGGCCTTAGCTGCCCTTCAAGAGTGTTTATGTTTTCTTCATAAATTTGTGATGACACCACAATGGGTTAAGGCTCTTGAAAAGATGAAACTGGGGTCTGTTTAAACACAGCGCTATTTACAAAATGGCCAAACAAAATTGTATTTCCCATCTGTGTGATTCACAGCTCCACTGAGACTTGTATCAGTCAGTAATGGGAGCAGAGCTTTCAATACCTGGTGCCTCCTGCCAATTTTAAAGGTTACCCCAATGCAATTAAAATCTGGCCCTTGACCTTCAAGTAATCAAGCCAATGGAAGGATGAGTTTCATGGGCACCACAGCCAGATGGAAGCTGGTGCTTCTGTAGAGATGGCGGGATTATGTTTGTACTGCCAAACCCTGCTGGTTTACAGCTGGCAGGTTAGGGTTAAAACTGATCCCATAGTCTTTTTGTCATTGCCAACAACCCACCTTCTAATTTTCATCTCACCATACCCAATTCTCAATCTAGTTTCTGCTCAAATAGCTATTCTGAGATTTCCGCTCTCATTACTTTTCAATTTCCGAGCTTCTTCTATGCCAGCATTATCAATTTATGAGATTCATTAAAGCCACTGTGCTGACATTGATTAATCATTGACATATTCTTTAAGAGTCATAATGGTTGAATAAAATGGCACAGTTGATCACAGTGAGAATAGCTATAAATGGAATTAATGCAAAGGAACTATGCACTTTGAGAATACTTCCTCAGATGGTTATTACCACAAATGTAAAAGGAATCTGTTGGGTGTCTTTTGATTCTTCTAATGGGAGGAGAAACTGGCATCGCATTTTAGAAGATGTCAATGAATGGCACCACAGTGCTGGTTCATTTCTCACTTGCACACACTGCCCTCAGGCACTTCAACTCTAGATATTAGTTGTAATTTTGTTACGAAGTACAGATGGAGACCAAATGTGTAGATGACTCAACGCTTTCCTGCCATTTCTGCTCTTAACCTGCAGAGGAGACATCTGCTCAAAGTCGGCAGGATCCTCACTAATGTGTGTAAATCAATGTCCTATTATGTAATTAGGACCCAGGTCACAATTAACCCAGGCTCTTGGTGGGAAATCTGTTTGTTGTTTTTCCTGTTAACCTAACACAAGTCGGGGCAGCAGATTGGCAGAGTTTGCCAGGCCTTATGAGGGAAGCTGCAGATTTCTCTCCCTCAAGCCTCTCCTGAAACCCTCGCCCCATTCGCTTTCCTGCCAAAGGCTTCCTGAACTTTTTCTGTTGAATAGATGCTCTGTTCCCTCGCCCTGCCTGGAATGGGAGGAAAGTGAATCAATGGCATTTAAGGGAGTTGAAACACCCTGGGCCTGAAGTGCGACTCAGCCACTGTATTTTCACACTGCTCCCCAAAACAGGTGGAAACTGACCCTGACTTTTCTGTATAAATGGCACTGGGTGGTAAAGACCCAGGAGGCAGGGATACAAAAGATGTGGGTATATTAAATTAATTATACATCTTAATAAAGTGCACAAATTCCAAGTGAGTTAAATCTTCTTACAAAAGAGTTATAGCCATACATTAGCAAATATCAGCTTCTCCAACATTTTCCCCAGCTGAAATCAATTTTCAGGATCACAGTTCCAGATAAATCATTCTCCGTCTGCACGAAGCCCACATCTGAGAATACAGAGCACAAAACTTGCCCAATTCCTTCTTTCAAGTACAACAGTTCACTGAGCCTGCAATCAATTCAGTGCAGTATTTTATTTTAAACATTTAAAACCCTAAGTTTGCTGCTTATGTTAATGATTTGTGGGTTTTCCTGATTGCTTCATTGGTAGGAGCAGTGCTCAGCATGAAATTAAATCCTGCAGAAGGATTCTAGCTTCGGGCTGCAGTGTCACAAGGTTCAGAGGAGGGCAAGGGGTGGTGCTGGTGGGGCATGGTGGAGGGAGGTAAAAGTCAGCCAAGGTAACCTGCCTCTAATCAACAACGTTTAGTCCTGCTGGAATTTGAGCAAATTGGGTCATTGCTGGGTCAGGGTCTATGCAATGAGCCCTGTATTGAAGAATCTGAATATCTATGTTCACAGATGAAAAGTGGACCGAGATCATGAGACAATAACCCAGCGCAATCCAGTACCTCTGAAATAACCCCTCAGAGGCTGTTGCCCCTTCACCAGATTCCATTTATTTACAAACTCAATTTCATTCCTAAGATTGCTACAGATACAAAGTCAGAATCCGGAGTGTCAGTAGACCTGACACTCCTCATTATATATGCAGGTGCGACTCCCTGATTGGATAGGCAATCATTACCTCAATCGGGGGGCTCATACTCACTTCAAGGGCCTCTTTGAGGACATTACAACCTCCATGATAGGCAGGGAGAAAAATTGGAAACTCACTTTTAAAGAGCAATCAGAGTACATATTTTTTGTTCTTGGTTTCACATAACAATGCTTCCAAAATCCACATGAACACTTGGCCATTTGTATCCATATGGCAATAATTGCTGAGCTTTCCAGTGACAACCACATCTTATGAATACATTTTAAAAGAAGGGTGGTAGTGGAAGGGTCTTTTTCCAGCTGGATGCCTGTGATTAGTGGTGTTCATGATGTGGAGATGCTGGCGTTGGACTGGGGTAAACACAGTAAGAAGTCTCACAACACCTGTTGGACTTTAACCTGGTGTTGTGAGACTTCTTATTAGTGGTGTTCTGCAGGGCTCTGTATTGGGACCTCTGCTGTTTGTGATTTATATAAACGATCTGGAAGAAGGTGTAACTGGGGTGATCAGTAAGTTTGCGGATGACACGAAAATGGCTGGACTTGCAGATAGTGAGGAACATTGTCAGAGGCTACAGAAGGATATAGATAGGCTGGAAATTTGGGCAAAGAAATGGCAGATGGAGTTCAATCCAGATAAATGCGAAGTGATGCATTTTGGTAGAACTAACGTAGGGGGGAGCTATACGATAAATGGCAGAACCATAAAGGGTGTAGATACGCAGAGGGATCTGGGTGTGCAAGTCCACAGATCCTTGAAGGTGACGTCACAGGTGGAGAAGGTAGTGAATAAGGCATATGGCATGCTTGCCTTTATAGGACGGGGCATAGAGTATAAAAGTTGGGGTCTGATGTTGCAGTTGTATAGAACGTTGGTTCGGCCGCATTTGGAATACTGCGTCCAGTTCTGGTCGCCACACTACCAGAAGGACGTGGAGGCTTTAGAGAGAGTGCAGAGGAGGTTTACCAGGATGTTGCCTGGTATGGAGGGGCTTAGTTATGAGGAGAGATTGGGTAAACTGGGGTTGTTCTCACTGGAAAGACGGAGGATGAGGGGTGACCTAATAGAGGTGTATAAAATTATGAAAGGCATAGATAGGGTGAACAGTAGGAAGCTTTTTCCCAGATCGGTGGTTACGCTCACGAGGGGTCATAGGTTCAAGGTGAGGGCGGGGGAGGTTTAACACGGATATCAGAAGGACGTATTTTATACAGAGGGTGGTGGGGGCCTGGAATGCGCTGCCAGGCAAGGTGGTGGAGGCGGACACACTGGGAACGTTTAAGACTTATCTAGATAGCCACATGAACGGAGTGGGAATGGAGGGATACAAAAGAATGGTCTAGTTTGGACCAGGAAGTGGTGCGGGTTTGGAGGGCTGAAGGGCCTGTTCCTGTGCTGTATTGTTCTTTGTTCTTTGTTCTTTGGTGGCTTGGTAATTGCTATTAATCATCTTGAAGAGACGCTTAGGGAGGAATCATCTGCTCCGGGATGAGGTCCTGTGCAGGGGTGAGAGGTCCGAGGGATTCCTGCTGCAGAGTGTAGTGAGTAAACCTGTCAAATCATAGAATCCCTACAGTGCAGGAGGCCATTCGGCCCACCAAGTCTGTACCGATCATAATTCCACCCAGGCCCAATACCCGCCACCCCACACATTTATCCTGCTAATCCCCCTGACATTAGGGACAATCTAGCATGGGCAAACCACCTAACCTGCACATCTTTGGCGTGTGGGAGGAAACTGGAGCACCCGGAGGAAACCCACGCAGACACGGGGAGAAAGTGCAAACTTCACACAGACAGTGACGGAGACCAGAATTGAACCCAGTCCCTGACGCTTTGAATCAACAGTGCTAACCACCATGCCACCCCATGCAACATTCAAGTCATTAATTATGTAGCCGCGAGGTTCACGTTAAATCTTGTGGTGGCGGGTCGGGCAGGAAGTCGGCTACTGTCATGTTGCCATATCTGTAAGTCACCCAGATAGGCCTTCATTAATGGTATCAGAACCTTGGAAGAAGCATGCGTAGGAAAAGACAGCAGCCTCCCGCCCCCTGCTTCACCGATCCTCTCTGGATGATCTCCTCAAGAAAGGCAGAACATCCCCTTCCCCAGCGATGGCCATAGGAGGCTATGTCATCTCACCATGCCAGCGAAGGAGGAGGTTGCTAGTGTGGACAGTGTCTGTTGGGTCCAGAGGAGGACTATTCTGCAATGCAGGGAACAGGTCAATTATCTCAGGCACTCTGTGAGGGTAACTGAACCTTCTATTGATTGGGCTTACATTTACATAAGATTATTTTCCTTTTGCATCTTTCAACTGCAAGGAATGTGAAGAGAATATAGGACTGATTTTGATTTGATTTATTATTGTCACGTGTATTAGTATACAATGAAAAGTATTGATTCTTGCACGCTATACAGATAAAGCATACTGTTCATAAAGAAGGAAAGGGTGCGTAATGTAGTGTTACAGTCATAGCTAGGGTTTAGAGAAAGATCAACTTAATATAAGATAGGTCCATTCAAAAGCCTGATAGCAGCAGAGAAGAAACTGTTCTTGAGTTGGTTGGTACATGACCTCAGACTTTTGTACCTTTTTCCTGATAGAAGAAACATAGAAACATAGAAAACTACAGCACAAAACAGGCCCTTCGGCCCCACAAGTTGTGCCGAAGATATCCCTACCTTTTAGGCCTACCTATAACCCTCCATCCTATTAAGTCCCATGTACTCATCCAGGAGTCTCTTAAAAGACCCTATTGAGTTTGCCTCCACCACCACTGACGGCAGCCGATTCCACTCGCCCACCAAGAAAGTATGTCCAGGATGCATGGGGTCCTAGATTATGTTGGCTGCTTTCCGAGGCAGTAGGAAGTGTAGAGAGTCAATGGATGGGAGGCTGGTTTGCGTGATGGGCTGGGCTTTGTTCAAAACACTGTAGTTTCTTGTGGTCTTGGTCAGAGCAGGAGCCAAACCAAGCTGTGATACAACCAGAAAGAATGCTTTCTATGATGCATCTGTAAAAGTTGGGGAGACTGAATTTCCTTAGCCTCCTGAGAAAATGGAGGCATTGGTAGGTTTTCTTAACTATTGCGTCAGTGTGGAGGGACAAGGACAGATTGTTGGTGATCTGAGCACCTAGAAACTTGAAGCTCTCGACCATTTCCACTTCATCCCCATTGATGTAGAGAGGGGCATGTCCTCCACTGTGCCTCCTGAAGTCGATGACTATCTCCTTCATTTTACTGATATTGAAGGAGAGATTATTGTCACCGCACCAATTCACCAGATTCTCTATCTCTTTCCTGTACTCCATCTCATCATTGTTTGAGATCTGACCCACGATGGTGGTGTCATCAGCAAACTTGAAAATCGAGTTGGAGGGGAATTTGGTCACACAGTCATAGGTGTATAAGGAGCATAATAAGGGGCTGAGAACACAGCCTTGTGGGGCATCAGTGTTGAGGATAATTATGGAAGGGGTGTTGTTGCCTATTCTTACTGATTCTGGTCTGTGGGCTAGGAAGTTCAGAGAGAGGAGCTGAGCCCTAGGCCATGGAGTTTGGAGATGTGTTTTGTAGGCATAATGGTGTTGTAGGCTGAGCTGTAGTCAATAAATGGGTGTATGAAATAAGTGTCCTTGTTATCCAGGTGTTCCAGGTTTGAGTGTAGGGCCAGGGAGATGGCATCTGCTGTGGACCTGTTGTGGCAATAGGCGAACTGTGATGGATCCAGGCAATCTAGGAGGCCAGAATTGATTCGTGTCATGACTAAACTTTTGAAACACTTCATAATGATTGAAGTCAGAGCCACCAGGCGATAGTCATTAAGGCATGCTGCCTGGCTTTTCTTTGGGACAGGGATGGTGGTCGCCTTTAGGTAGGAACCTCAGATCGGTAAAGGAGAAGTTAAAGATGTCTGCGTATACCCCCACCAGCTGGTCCGCGCAGGATCTGAGAGCTCGTCCGGGTACCCCATCCAGGCCAGTCGCTTTCTGTGGCTTGACTTTCAAGAAGGCTGATCTGAGGTCTGCGATGGTGACCTCGGATACTGGTTCAGCCGAGGCTTCAGGGGTCGAAGACGTGCTCTCGCTGACCTTTTGCTCAATACAGGCATAGAATATGTTGAGCTCATTGGGGAGGGGTGCATTGTGCCGGCGATTCTACATACCTTCATCTTGTAGCCTGTTATGTCTTGTAGACCCTGCCATAATCAGTGGGAGTCTGTGTGGATAGCTTGGGACTCTAGTTTGGCCCGGTACTGTCTCTTGACAGCTTTGACGGTTCTCCATAGATCGTATCTGGATTTCTTGTATAGGTCAGGGTCACCTGACTTGAACGCCTCAGACCTGGACTTCAGCAAGCAGTGGATATCTTTGTTCATCCATGGTTTCTGGTTGGGAAACACATGGATTTGCTTCTTTGGCGCACAGTCACTGTGTCACTGCGACGGTGGCACAGTGGCACAGTAGCACTGCTGCCTCACAGCACCAGGGACTCGGGTTCAATTCCTGGCTTGGTCACTGTGTGGAGTCTGCCTGTTCTCTCCGTGTCTGTATGCATTTTCTTCAGGTGCTCTGGTTTCCTCCCACAGTCCGAAAGACGTGTTGGTTAGGTGCAATGGCCATCCTAAATTCTCCCTCTGTGTACATGAACAGGCGCCGGAGTGTGACAACTAAGGGATTTTCACAGTAACTTCATTGCAGTGTTAATGTAAGTCTACTCATGACACTAATAAATAAACTTTAAAGACTGTATCACTGTTGCACACTGTCACTCTATCACCTCAACTCTGCAATTCAATTTTCTCCCTCTCACACTGGAGCATGGATATATGTCAGGCAGATTCACTGGCTAATATTAAAGGAAAGGAACTTTTCCAACTTTACTTTCCACTGTTTAGGGAAGCATAAACCCAAACTCATATCACCATTCAGTTTGTGATTCCATCATGGAATGTGAGTTAACATCTAGGCCCATTTCACAATGCCTCCAGAAGGTGATGGGCTGACACCTTCTTGAACCTCTGCAGTCTGTGTGCTGTGCTCTCAGGGAGGAAGCTGCAGGATTCTCACTCAGTCACAGTCAAAGGACTGCCATGGCTATGGAACAGGTTGCAACTTGCAGTTGCTGTTGTTCCTGTATTCAAACTGCCCTGACCCATTTAGGGGGTAGAGCTCACATGGAAGCTTACATGGAAGAGGGAGTGGAAGACGATATCAAAGGAACCTTGATGAGTTCCTGCAATGCATCCTGTTTGTGGTACACACTGCTGCCACTTGGTGTTGCTGCTGGAGAGACTGAATGTTGAACGTGGTGGATGGGTGCCAATCGAATAGGCTGCATTGCCCTGGATGATGTCAAACTTGCTGAGCCTTTTTGAAGCTGCTTTCATGCAGATAACTGGAGACAGCTCCATCGCACTCCTGACTGGGGCCTTGTGCACAGTGGTCAGACTTTGGAGAGTCAAGAGGACAGTTGGGATCCACAGGGTTAACAGTGTGAAGAACCGGCTCCTTCATCCCTCACAATCCATCCATCTGTCTTTACGCAGGAGGGGCAGCAGGTTATGGGGAATGGGAGCAGGTTGGAGGATAGGGAGTGGGAGAGGCAGCAGGTTGGAGGGATGGGAGTTGGAGAGGCAGCAGGCTGGAGGGATGTGGAGTGGGAAAGGCAGCAGGCTGGAGGGATGTGGAGTGGGAAAGGCAGCAGGTTGGAGGGATGGGGAGTGGGAGAGGCAGCGGCTGAAGGGACGGGGAGTGGGAGAGGTATCTGGTTGGAGGGATGGGAGTGGGAGATGCAGCAGGTTGAGGGATGGGGAGTGGGAGAGGCAGCAGGCTGGAGGGATGGGGAGTGGGAGAGGCAGGAGGCTGGAGGGATGGAGAGTGGGAGAGGCAGCGGCTGAAGGGACGGGGAGTGGGAGAGGCAGCAGGCTGTAGGGATGGGGAGTGGGAGAGGCAGCAGGTGGGAGGGACGGGGAGTGGGAGATGCAGCAGGTGGGAGGGATGGGGAGTGGGAGATGCAGCAGGTTGGAGGGATGGGGAGTGGGAGAGGTATCTGGTTGGAGGGATGGGGAGTGGGAGAGTCAGCAGGCTGGAGAGACGGGGAGTGGGAGAGGCAGGAGGCTGGAGGGATGTGGAGTCGGAGGTATCAGGATGGAGGGATGGTGAGCAGGGATGTAGAAAGAGTCAAAATTAACAAAAGAAGCAATGGTGACATGAAGAAAAGCTTCTCCATGCAGCGAGGGTTTGGGTCTGGAATGCACCGCTGGAGAATGTGATAGAGACAGATTCACTCTATGTATTCAAGAGGGATTTAAATGTTATCTGTAAAGGAAAAATAAATGGGACTATGGGGTGAAGCTCGGGGAATGTCACTAAGTAAATTTTCCCAGGGAGAGCTAGTACAGACATATTGGGCTGAATGGCCTCATTCTGCACTCTAATAACTTTGAGATTCAGCATTTGAAGTAATTTGGTTTTGCTATAGAACCCTGAAAGTTGAAAGAGAAACTGCAAAGGTGCTAGAAATTATAATTTAAGTTCGTATTGACTCTGGATAAATGCTGGGAGGTTTGGTGTGGTGAGGGAGGGTGGCTAATGTAGTAGCCATCTTGTAAAGAATAGAGATGGCACTAATCAGGCTAATTGCAATCCAGTTAACTAAACATTTAGGGTCTTTAATTAGGGATGAAGCAGCTCATAAAAATATTCCAAATTGACAATCTTGTTTGACAAAATTCATTTGTGGAAGTTATAGACTTGATGAATGGAGATATGCAAAGGGTGTAATATCCATAAAACCTCAGGAAGCCTTTCACAAGGTCCTGCATGGAAATTAACTGGAGATGGTTAAGGATATGGAATTAGGGGGCAGATCGCAAACAGGATTAAAAATTGGTTGAATGAGCAAACAGAGAGTAGAATTTGAGGGGAGTTTTTCAGATTAGTTGGATAGGTCCCTCATAGTTCAATTCTGGAACACTGAGTATATCAATGATTTACATATTGGTCTAAAGAAAAGAGGTGTTGACATTGCCAGATAATACTAAAATAGAAACTTCAGTTAAATATTTAAAATACTGAATAAAATTACAAGGATATATTTATACTGTTATGTCAAGACCAGCACTCTCTATTTTGTCTCTCACTCATGTGCTACTATCCTGAATTCTGTTTTGGCCCCCAGCAGCTGCTTTTGATGGAGTTTGAATCCTGTGCACGGTACTAAACTCCATGCCCGGCTTCCTACTCCATCTCTGCCCTGTTCTCAAATCTGCTTTCACTACCTCAAATGACTTCCCCTCTCCTGCCAGAATGCCAATTTATTCCATTTTGCTAAAACTCTCTTAGTTTTCCTCACTGCCTTAGCTATCCATAACTTAATTCAACAAACGACACAATCCAGATCCTTGTTCCACAACCCCTTACTACCATCCTCTCCAAGGCCCTCTGATGACCAATCACCCAGAGCAGCAACGAATCTCTCTGTGACCTTAACCCACTCCATCTTGGTGACCCACTCCAGTTTTATAGCTCCAGAAACACTCTTTCAAAATTAAGCATTTCTTGTTTTCCCCCACTCCCTGCCCCTATTTTTATCCACCCCAGCATCATGGGCCTTCAGCACCTATATTCTTGTACAGCTTCCTCCATCTTACCAACGTCCTTCCTCCTCTCAGAAACTTCCTCAAAACCTTCTCTTCAAGCCGGCCTTCGCCCCTCCATTCTAACCTTTCCTTTTCCTGCCTTCGATTCCATGGTTCCTTTTTTCTCTTTAATATAAACACTTTGGGATGTTGTTTTGCATTTGAGAGGTGCCAGATGTATCAATTGTTTTGGATCTTGATGTACAATACAGGTAAAACATTGGATTAAAAAACAGATCTTTTGCTAATTTCTTCTGGGGAAGAATAGGGATGTTTGTTTATCGCAAACTTTTAACTCCATTGAACATTAGAAAAGATGTGGTGAGGAAAGAGGCCATGCAGCCCGTTGAGTCTGCATCAGGCAGAAAAAAGAAACCAGCCAGTCATTTTGATCCCATTTTCCAGCTCCCGGTCCTGAGTCTTACAGGTTAGATTACTTCAGATGCAGATCCAGGTATCTTTCAAATGAGGTGTGCTCAATGTTTAGACTTCCTTACTGTTATTAAAAGAGCAATTTTTAAAGAACCCTCCTTAAAGTCCTTTGTAAAAGATTTTTGGAACTTCTCCTGCCCAGGAGGGAAAGAAAATCTCCATTTTGCAATTCGGAAGTGTTAGGGACTAGATAGGAACCCCAAGGTATATTATGAAGTTAACTTAGACTTTTCCTTTTGGTTTTGGCATTATGGTGAGCATAAGGTACTTCACTCCAGGTATGATTCAGTTGACCCACTAGGAAGCTTTATGAAGAGAAACCTTATTTAAGAATACAGTTAGAACATAACAAAAATAATTGGCATGACTTTTACCAATTAAAATACTCAAACATGACGAAGTATAAACATGACGGTATGCTTGCCCTCATCAGCCGGGGCATTGAGTTTAAAAATTGGCAAGTCATGTTGCAGCTTTATAGAACCTTTGTTAGGCTGCATTTGGAATATAGTGTTCAATTCTGGTCGCCACACTACCAGAAGGATGTGGAGTCTTTGGAGAGGGTACAGAAAAGATTTAGCAGGATGTTGCCTGGTATGGAGGGCATTAGCTATGAGGAAAGGTTGGAGAAACTTGGTTTGTTCTCACTGGAACGACGGAGGTTGAGGAGCGACCTGATAGAAGTCTACAAGATTATGAGAGGCATGGATAGAGTAGATAGTCAGAAGATTTTTCCCAGGGTGGAAGAGTCAATTACTAGGGGGCACAGGTTTAAGGTGCGAGGGGCAAGGTTTAAAGGAGATGTACGAGACAGATATTTTACACAGAGGGTGCTGGGTGCCTGGAACTCGTTGCCGGGGGAGGTAGTGGAAACAGATACGGTGATGACTTTTAAGGGGCATCTTGACAAATACATGAATAGGATGGGAATAGAGGGATATGGTCCCCGGAAGGGTAGGGGGTTTTAGTTCAGTCGGGCAGCATGGTTGGTGCAGGCTTGGAGGGCCGAAGGGCCTGTTCCTGTGCTGTAATTTTCTTTGTTCCTTGTTCCATAATTCTTCACAGCTAGCTATCTTTATAGTCCCAAATGAACACAGCATCCCATGAGCATAAATCCCTTTTTCAGAACTAGTTGGCACCAAAAACAAACATGCTCACATGGATGCTAGATTTCCAGCCTTTTAACATCTCTGGACAGTGATCCAGACAGACTCTTTCTTCTAATTCTCATACAGCAACCGCCAGAGAAAGACTGACTTATTTCCTGGCAGATTCCAGTCTCTAGACTTCAGAGACTCAGAGCTACTTCGTCTTTCTACAGCTCCCCAAAAAGCAACTGAACTGAACTCCTCTGTGTAAGCCTAGCCCTGCCCAGTCACCTGATTCTCCGATCACTCAACTTAATCAAGTCCTACTCTGTAAAACCCCAGGGGAATATGCTCAAAACAGCATAACAGCATTAGTTCAGATTAAAACAAACATTGTAGCAATTAAGATTAATTGTACTGCTGCAGTAACAGAAGGTATCGGTTACAGTCAAGACGACACCGGTTAGAACAGACTGTCGAAACAGAAACATGACTCAAATACATTTCTTAAAGGCACTGTATCATCACAGGAAGGGATTTGGCTTGTATCATTTTTCAGATATTTTGTAAGAAATATTTCCTTCTGTGTACCACTTGCATTTTGAGGTGTTGTGGTGCTGAGAGTTCTGCCAGTAATGCAGAACCACACAGTAGGAAGATGCACAAAATGGTGCTCGGCAGAAATTATTGAGAGAAGCCTCGAGCATCTCCTTGGTGAAAACTGAATTATCGGTGAGAAACACAACTGCTCAATTTTGTCTCCTTCCTGTGAACTGGCAGGTCTGCAGAGCAGCCTACTTATCCAGCTCTTCAGCGTTAGAAGAGGCTGAAGATGAAAGATAATTTAATTGAAAATTTCAAAAATGGTTACTGTCATCTTTTGGAAATGTTTGTGAACTTCTTCCCTGTGGTGCAATTGTGTCATTTGGTTGCAATGAGTTCATTGATTACAGCAATGGGAATGGAATTGTACAAATTTAAAGGCTATCACATAAGTTGTTTTGCAAGAGTTAGTGTCGCATCAGACATTATCTCAGAGGTGGAGATGTATTGATTGGAACACAAACTTTCGAGAGTGACTCCAAATTGCAGCTTTCAGAGCAGAGTGCTTTGGATATTGAGCTTGTCTGGAAATGATAGTGATGCCCTTTAGGCTGAGTGACAGTAAATACTCACAGGAAAGTTATTTTCGCCACACAGACAAAGGAAGTAAGCCAGCACTGGGAGCAAAATGTTGGAGAAGGTGGTGCAATTTACTGAAGGTTATGCTGCCCTTCATTACTTTATGCCAACAAACATTGAACTTTGTGAAAACTATATCATTAACATCCCATAAATATCATAATGGAATATTTAAAATCTTACAAGCCTGCAGTGATACTGTTGGATAACAAATTGTTGTAGCATTTGCAACCCTCCCTTGCTGTGCACTGAAATCGAGTGGATATAATTTCAACTTCATTTGCCCAAAGTGAATCACTAGGCCTTTCACATCATGTATTATTCACGACTGAGCCTCATGGAAAACAGCAAAGAGATAATGGATGCTCTAAGTGGAGAAGATGTTTGCTTCTCTCTATGTTGATTAAACATTGGCCTAGATTGTCAGGTCTCTGGATCGTCAGAGTCCGGACGTACAAGACAGAGATACAGGCCCCCTTGGCAGTCCCAATGCACTGACTCCATGGCAACTGCCTGGGAAGTTGGAATTTCTGATGTGCAATTCTCCTGTTTCCTGGGACCCTCCGAAAGAGTCTCTGGGAGAGATTTTACATCCTCGCTCGGGTGAAATCATAAAATCCCTCCCAAGGCCAACAGGGATTTCCATTCTGGGAACCTCTGAAGTGGTCGACCTCCAACTCTGAGATAGAGCCAGAGACTTTGGACAGTTCTGAATTACTTAACTGAATAGTTACCCCGGAAATGCTAGATAGAAAAATCTTAGTGTAATTCCTGAAAATCTATACAACTGACATCAGTCACTCACACTGACTCCCCCCTTGACCCTCAGACTACTCCCGAACACCATGACTCCCCAGACTCCCCCCAACCTCCAATAACCCCCTAACCCAACCTGACCCGACTTCACTTCCATTCCCAGCTACCACCTCACCCAACTGCCACCCTTTCACCTCTTCCCGCACCCAGCCTACACTCTCACCCACTTACCTCACCCGCCCTAGCCCCTCACCCACTTAACTTGCCTCTGACAATCTTCAAAGAAGACTTGGGGACATTTAAACTCCAAAATGTGGCGGCTAGTGCTGTTAAAATGGGGAACGGCTTCTGCGTGGATTCCCTCAGCTACTGCCTCTAAGGTTTCCTACACTGTCTGAGGTTTGCAGGATCCCCCATCGGAAGGTTGCCCTGGAAAATCGGCAGAAGGTAATCTGTTTGTCCAATCAGGGTTGGAAACAGGGATGCTGACACTGATCAGAGATTTGGGCCATTGAGGTATTTATTTGAGTGTGGGCTCTTTTTAAAGTTTGAACTAGATAGATTTTGAGCTCCAAACAAACCTTTCTACACTGCTACAGTTCATGTAGTTAGCGAAGAATTTGCTTTGTCAGAAGTAAAGAGTCCTGGGGTAGATCACCACCATGAGACAATAGGAAACTGATTTCATCCAGTATTTAGCTTCCTGATGCTATGCAAAGTCTTGCGGGAAGACCAGACACTTCCATCCAGGTAGAACAGAGAGAATGTCATGGCCAGAATCAGAGTTGTCTTATTATTAGATATGTTGTTCTAAGACACAACGTAGTATTTGTGCTGCTCAACTCATTTAACTCATAACAGCACACTGAGCCTCTGTCTGCAACATATCTCTGCTGTCGACTTACCTAAGACATAGCGAGGCTGGAATTTTCCTCTCCCGCCAGTGGCAAGCAGGATTGGAGAAAATGCCAGAATGAAAAACGTCAGTTTCCCAGTGGCTGGAAATGACAACAGGAACTTGTATCCCCGACTGCCATGTCAGGTTAATGGCGGGTCGTGTTTCCCGCCATCGGGAACTGAATTTGCACGTCATGCATGCTAATTAATGTTTAAAGTTTTATTTGTTAGCCACAAGTAAGGTTTACATTAACACTGCAATGAAGTTACTGTGAAATTCCCCTGGCTGCCACACTCTGGCATCTGTTCGGATCAATGTACCTAACCACCACATCTTTCAGACTGTGGAAGGAAACTGGAGCATCCGGAGGAAACCCACGCAGACACGGGGAGAATATGCAAACTCCACACAGACAGTGACCCAAGCTGGGAATTGAACCTGGGTCCTTGGCGCTGTGAAGCAGCAGTGCTAACCACTGTGCCGGCAGACACAAATCGCTCAACAGCCCTCCTCTCCACGCTGTGCCCCCGGCTTATCTTCAGCTCTGCCAGAAGTTAAAAAAAAGTTTTAAAGTTTTATGTATTCGTCACAAGCAGGTTTACATTAACACGGCAATGAAGTTACCGTGAAAATCCCCTAGTCGCCACACTCTGGTACCTGTTCGGTACACTGAGGGAGAGTTTACCATGGCCAATGCACCTAACCTGCACATTTTCGGACTGTGGGAGGAAACTGGAGCACCCAGAGGAAACCCACACAGACACGGGGAGAATGTGCAAACTCCACACAGACAGTGATCCAGGACGGGAATCGAACCCAGGTCCTTGGCACTGTGAGGCAGCAGTGCTAATCACTGTGCCACTGTGATGCCCCCGGAGAAGAAATTCATGCCAATCTGATTCACAACTGGACAAACCTGGCATGCACATGGCAAGAGGACAGCGGGCATCTAGCCAAGAAGCCGCAGGCTGGAGCGCCACAGGCCCACACAATCCCAGGTATGGCCCATGTTGAGAAGATGACTGGAGGGTTGATGGGAGACACGGGATGGGGCCGTGGGGGGCAAATGGAGTGGATGAGGATGGGTGCAGGAAGACATGGGGCTGGAATGTGAGCAGGAAGGCCTGAGCGACGGGGAGTTGTTCAGGGGGAGGGGTCAATGCTGAAGTCTTGTGTGGTGAAGCAAGGGTGTTCGGTGGTGGGAAGGAACTGTGAGGGGGGGGCAGTGGGCTGTAGTAGGGCGAGAAGGTGAGGGTTTGTATGTCGTGGGAGTTGTTCTTATTGGGGGTTCATTCCTGGGATGTGAATCAATCTGGGGAGTGGGCAGGGTTAGGGTGGGCATGTGAACTGCAGGCCCAGCAGGGAGGGAAGGCACTATGGTGATGTTCAAGGGTAACTAATGGGAGGCTGAAGGTAACAGCAGGGATATCGATGGAGATGATTCATATGGGATGGGTGACAGGTGGAGGGTAAAAGGTGTGGAAAATTTGTCTGGAAGGTTGCATGCACCATCCTGAGGCACCAGCAGACCCCGATCCTCAACAGAAAAACTTCTAAATGGGAGGAGGGTCATCTGGTGAGTGGAGCTGAAGGTCATCTCAACTCGACAACTGAAAGAGAACTCTGATAATATAGCCTGACAAGACAAAAGTCTCTCCACAGCCATGCTGGGCAACCTAGGCTAGTGAGTGGGCCATATGAGTGGCACCCCCTTCATCTGTAGGCTTGTTCACTCGCCATGACCCCCATGAATAAGATTAGATAGACACCAAATATTTCAGAACAAGTTATAGAAAATGCTTAATAATGTACACACTAATAGAACTATCATAGACTTTGAATGTTAAAAGCAAAAATTGATACTTTGGATGCAGAGGAAATGCATGGCTCCCAATGTCGTGTGCAATCAGCATGCACTTCACTTCACTTCTTGCTTTAAGTGCGTATCACTTCAGTCATATCAATAGTAAAAAATCTATGTGGATGGAAATCAGTGGAACTAGCAATCCAGCACATGGGCAACAGTCAAAAAATTGTCTCAAGGGCTGCCAACTTGGCAGCCTGCTGTTGAAGCTATTTGAGAGGCCGGGTCTTGGGCATGCTCACTCCCATCATCTCCCTCTCATCTGTTGTGCACTGTCTTCTCTTGCAGAAGGATAGGCAGGTGGATTGTGAGGACTTCTGGTGCAGGAGCAGGTCGCATGCTGCTAATTCTGTAGCTAATATGTGATCTCCATACTCCCCAAAGCCTGCCACCCTTCGCAAGGCACAAGTGAGGAGTTTGAGGGAATACAATCCAGTTGCTTGGATAAATGTAGCACCAACAGCACTCAGGAAGATGAACACCATTCAGGATGAAGCAAGCCGCTTGATTTGACATCCCATCCAGCACCCTGAACATTCAGTCCCTCCATCACCGACCCATAGTGGCAACTGTGTGAGTGCTGTGTGAAATGTGCACGGCTGCCAGTTTTCAAGGCTATTTCGGCAGTTCCCTCCAGACCCGCAAACTCTACAGGTAAAAGGTTAGGAGGATCAGAAGCATAGCATCAGCAGCATCTGCAAAATTGCTCTCTCCTCTAACCTCTCCTCCCCTTCACAGTGTTTCTCCCTTCATGTGGCTGGCTCAGAAACCCACAGGTACCTCCCTACCACAGACAGCAGTGAGGGAATGAGGCAGCCCAGCACCTTCTCCAGGATTTCTAGGGATAGGTAACACAGATGCTGGCCTTGCTATTGACATCCACGACACATGCCAGATTTAGAAGAATGTTGGGACGAGTTTAGAGTAGCAGCTTTACTTACCCTGGCGGCACAGATTAAATAATTCATCCATTTCCTGATCCTCCTCTGCACCTGTCGAGCACTGACCACCCCCGGCGACTTCCTCCAGGCAGTGTTAGATGTGTGGGCTGCTGTTCCCATCCCTGGGAAAGAGGATGTTCCCCCCTGTCCTCCAACGGTCCGGAGGAGAGTCTCCAGGGAGGCATCAGTGAAAGGTGGGGCCGGTGCTTGGTGCTTTCTCGAGGCTGCCTCAGTGCCTTGATGTTCTGACGTGCCCAATCACTGGCTGTCTGGGTGTCTTTTAAATATGGCACTTGGACATAATGGTGGGGCATGTGACTTCCTGCTCGTCCCACCACAAGACAGAACTTACTCAGGACCAGAAAAGTTTGGGCCAAAAAGTCTTGCAAATGGCACGCACTTCTTGTGCACCTCATTATTTCTCAGTGATTTGATTTGATTTATTATTGTCACATGTATTGGTATGCAGTGAAATGTATTGTATCTTGCACGCTATACAGACAACATACTGTTCATAGAGTATATAGGGGAGAAGGAAAGGAGAGGGTGCAGAATGTACTGTTACAGTCATAGCTAGGGTGTAGAGAAGTGTCACAGTGTCACAGACATAAGCAATGCTTTGTTTGTCAGCGTTTTTAATAAAAAAATTTACATTTACACTCAGTTGACTGACTCAGTGGACGAGCTGCATGTCAAAACTGAAGAGAGAGCAAATGTATGATTCAAAAAAGGTAGAAAACTGTCAATTAAAATCTACTAATAACTTGTGGAGACAATAACTCCTACATAATGATGCAAGAGAACCTCCCAATATATGAAGGAAAAAGTGAACTGATCAAATCATTTTTGAAAAGCTCTCCATCTACCATTTTCCTCTCATTAACTGATATTTCTAATGCACAAAAGAATGGCATCTTTCACAATAATATGATTACATTTATCAGTGAATTGTCTTTTAATGCTTTTGTTAAAGCTTTGATTTGTCTCCAGTATCTTGCGTTTTGACTGTATATATCTCAGCAGAATAGAGAATTTCCAAGTGCACCAGGATATTCTGAACAGGTAGAGTTTGCAGAATTTCCTGGCTTCTATCAGTATGATTCCTCTTAGGAGAGGGTGCCTCTCCTCATTTAGTGAGTGCATTTCTGACCTTGTGTTTTCTTCCAGAATAATTTTAAATGATGTGGAGGTTGAAATTTCAAAGCTTTACTCCTGGAAAGTCTCATATTTAGGCTGGAATTTTCCAGCCTCTCCCCGCCCACCCCGCTCCCTCGCGACGGAGGTGACGAACCATTGGCCACCGGCCATTCCCTTCCAGCTCACGTCTACAGCATTTTGCATGGCTCGCCCATCCTGCCTCCGGGAATACCGCAGTGGGTCGACTTTGGTGAGTCCGGAAGATCCCACTGGCTGGAAGGAAAATCCCGCCTTAACTTGGTATAGATTTCAAGAATATTTTTATTGTAAGTTTTCCATTTTACATTTGCCACAAAATGCAACAACTCCCTAAAAACTAGTGCAGTAGAGTAACCATTATTCCACATAAACATACAGAAAAGAAAAGTGAATATTCACATGATTCCAATTATCAATCATTGCACTCATAGTAATCAACATCACCTTTCATACAGATAAAGAAAGGATACAAGGAAGAATATGGGATCGTAGGATAACAGGATACAATCATAAATACATGGCCCATGGTTCACACCCTCCTCGACAGGATAACAGAGACAGAACTACACAATATACAGGATCCCTGTGGGATAATATACAGCCAACAGGGGCCCACCTCAGCATCCCAGGACCTCAAAACAATGTAAGCATAACCCAGAAAAAGGGAAACCTCAGGATACTGTCATCAGTACAGGATGTGGTGTGGCAGTGTACACTCTCATATACAGGAACCAGTGAGCCAAGGATTCGTACACCTCACCGAGGCTCGCAACATTACAAATCTCTCTCCTCTCCAGCCATAACAGAGGGACCAATCAGGCTCACTATCACCGGAAAATTTAAACCATTTTCCACCAAGGAAACCCCACTAACAAGGAGAAGAAGAATTGTCAAGACACCCATCAATGGGATATCCTTCCAACAAAATAAGGAAAACCCTCAAGGATTAATTATAACAAATCAGAGCTTATATCGACATCCCACCTACCTGGATAAAGAAAGGAAGCCCCAAAGAGAGGAGCATCATCCAATAGATGCCAGGGGTAGTTTTTCTGCATACTCTTTTGCAGGAAGGATAACAGAACAGCACAGCTTCACAAGTACAAGGCAACCCCCTCCAACGAAGACAGCATAAGGCCAGTAGTCACAGTCTTCGACTAACCCCAGGCCTCGAAGGTCAGATACAATGTGCTTCGTCGAACTCGAGACACCCAGCCCTCAATTCAAGATCGTGAAAACATGGCAGCCAATTCTCAAACTCAGCGGATAATTCATTCCCAGTCCTTCTCAGAAGACCGGGCGCACAGATACTACTTCTCCAGTCCTGTCTCCCTAAGTGAACCAGGATGTACGACACACCACGCAGCTGGATTTCCAAGGATTGAAGGTGAGCCTTCACCAAGGAAACTGCCCTCTCCACCAAACCTCTTCTCCACTTTATCCATTCTCTTTATCATATCTTGCAGGCCCTCAAAATGAGCACCAAAAATCAGTGCTGGGGAGCTGAGACCGTCATCCACACTTTCGCTCATAATGGCGGTCATATCTCGATGTGAACAGCTTCACTGAAGAATAGGCCCGCTCACCCAGTGAAACCACCACTGCAAACTGAGCCTCCCCTGGCCATCTCCAACTGCCTCGATCAAACAAGGGTTTTCTTGACTTAACTCAGCTATCCTTCACCAAACTTTAACCAGAATCTTCCAGGAGCATAACACAGATTATACACATCTGAATCAGGTAATTACAGGTGTGCATCAGAATAATCAGGATTAAAAGAAGAGTAGCACAAGAGCTCACAAAAATGCAACCACACCCCAATTTTGTATATATTAACAACTGACCCTTTACTATTATAAAACACTGAGGTAGACACTTGAGATTAACACATGTGATTAGCATCACCTGGAATTTATTCCCTGTATTTTCCTGCTCAGTCCTTTTTTTGAATACTGGCAGATACTGACTATTCCCAATGACTCCTACCTCTCCTGGATATCGCTGGACCCTTCCAGAAAACAGCTCCACAAACCCTTGCCCCTTTCCACATCTTCCACGTGCTCACAAATCATTATGCTGCATTTCTAATGCTCTATCTGGGACCAAGTCTAATGCGATCATATCTTGGGGTCTCCATCTCACCATTCAGAACATAAGACCATAGAAATAGGAACAGGAGTAGGCTGTTTGGCCCCTTGAGCCTGCTCTGCCTTTCAATAGGATCTTGGTTGATCCAACACTCTTCATGTTCACTTTTCTGCCCTTTCCCCTTCATTCCCTAACTGATCAAATATCTATCTCGGCCTTAAATATACACAAGGATTCTGTACCCACAGTTCTCTTTGGAACAAGGAGTTCCAAAGCCTCACAACCCTCTGTTATGGTTCAGGTCAGAAACTCCAAAGTGTTTTATGGAGCCCGCCTGGATCATAAGTTTTGGATCTTGAATTTGGCTAGGATAAGCATGATGGGTGGTAAGATGGCACAGTAGTTAGCACTGCTGCCTCTCAGTGCCAGGGACCTGGGTTCAATTCCCGGCTTGGGTCACTGTCTGTGTGGAGTTTGCACGTTCTCCCCGTGTCTGTGTGGGTTTCCTCCGGGCGCTCCGGTTTCCTCCCACAGTCTGAAAAATGTGCTGGTTAGGTGGATTGACCTGAACAGATGCTGGAGTGTGGCCACTGGGGGATTTCACAGTAACTTCATTGCAGTGTTAATGTAAGCCTTACTTGTGACCAATAAATAAACTTTACTTTTACTTTATGATAGGTTTCATTTCAGGTATGATTCAAATGACTCAATAGGAAGCTTTTATCAAAGTTTATTTAAGGATATAGTTAAAATGTATTTTAAGAATATTAGCAATAATATCTATCAATTACAAACAACATCAAAACAACCACGATAATGTATAACCTTTAACAAATACAGGAGCTGTCCCAATCAAACCAATCCCATAAACAAAACCCTTCAAACAGGTTTAAATAGCATAGACTAATGCTCACGTGATACTGGAATGGAGTCCTTTGGATGAAGTCTCTAGTTCTCTGGATAAACTCAGAACAGTTTGAAGTCAGAACAGTTTCCCAAAACACCAGGGACTCTAGGCAAGCCACCCACAGCAGATTCCCCCCTTCAGAAAGGCAAGACCTTGCTTTCAGATGACCAGCAGAATTTCCAAAACCAGGGAGAGGGAGAGAAACACTACTTTCCATCTTAATGTCCTTTCCAAAACCAAACTAAACAGCAGCTCAAACTGAAACGAAAGATCTCCTGTCATCTGACCTGCCAGCCAGTTTTTCTTCTACCAGTGCAGAGTCATAAACATTCCAGTTAAAATAAACAAACCCCTGTTTAAGCAGCAATAAAAAGACTCCTGCAGACAAACCAGTGCCATAATGAGAAAATAACTGAAGTCAAAAGGCCTGCTTACATCTGTAGAAGATGATTTAGAAATGATAGAAATAAAAAATAGAAAATGATTTAGAAATAAAGGTACACTAACATCACACCTCTGAGGGAAGAAATTCCTCCTCATCTCAGTCTTAAATTGGCACCCCTTTATTCTGAGACTATGCCCTGTGTTCCGAGACTCTCCCATCAGGGGAGCATTTACCCTATCAAGCCACTTAAGAATTTGATGTGATTTAATGCAATCACCTTTCATTCTTCTAAATTCCAATGAGTAAAGTCCCAACCTGTTTAACCTTTCCTCATAAGACAATCCCTCCACATTGAGGTGTGGGGCATTTGGACAGATCTGCTCCTGGCATTAAAAATTTAGAACTATTTTCGGAATCACTTCTATGCGCACATTGTAATATATGTATACCAATATAAAGTTGGTGGTAGTTTATTTGTACTTGTTTGATTAGCATTTGAAGTTATGTTCATCCTAGTGAACCTTCTCCAAGGTTCTCCAATGAAATAATATCTATTCTTAAATATGAGATGGAGATGCCGGTGTTGGACTGGGCACAGTGAGAAGTCGCACAACACCAGGTTAAAGTCAAAAAGGTTTATTTGGAATCACAAACTTTCGGAGTGCTTCATCAGGTGAGTGGAGGTAGATTCACAAACACGGCATATATAGGCAAAGACACAATTGCAAGATAATTACAGACTGGAATTGGATAGAGCTCTGATGAAGAATCATCTCGACTCAAAACGTTGGCTCTATTCTCTCCCCACAGGTGCTGTCAGGCCTGCTGAGATTTTCCAGCATTTTCTGTTTTTGTTTCAGATTCCAGGAAACGCAGTATTTTGCTTTTCCCTTTCATGAAGCCATGTTGACTCTGTTTGATTAGATTATGATTTTCCAAATGTGCTGCTATTACTTCCTTAACAATTGATTCCAACATTTTAGATATTAGTCTAATTGGCTTATTGTTACCTGATTTTTGCCTCCCTCCCTTTTTGAATAGAGGTGTCACATTGGCAGTTTTCCAATCCTCTGGTGCTTCTCCAGAATCCAAGGCTTTTTGGAAAATTGCAACCAATGCATCCACTCCCTCTCTAGCTACTTATTTTAGGATCCTAGGATGCAAACCATCAGGGCCAGGGGATCTATCTATTATTAGCCCCATTAGTTTGTCTAATACTTCTCTAGTGATGGTGATGGTACTTAATTCCTCCCCTGTATTTTTTAGTATTAATGGGATGTTCGAAGTAACTTCCACCGTAAAATATCTGTTTAACTCCTCTACCATTTCCTTGTGCCCCATAACTGAATGGTCTTGTTAGCTACAGACAGCATGGTTTTGTACATGGGAGGTCGTGTTTCACTAATTTAATTGAGTTTTTTGAGGAGGTGACAAAAATAATTGACGAGGGAAGGGCTGTGGATGTTGTCTACATGGACTTTAGTAAGGCATTTGACAAGGTCCCTCATGGCAGGCTGATGCAGAAGATTAAATCTCACGGGATCAGCGGTGAACTAGCTAGATGGATCCAGAACTGGCTTGGCCATAGAAGACAGAGGGTCACGGTGAAAGGGTGTTTTTCTGAATGGAAGTCTGTAACTAGGGGTGTTCCACAGGGATCAGTGCTGGGACCTCTGTTGTTTGTAATATATATAAATGACTTGGAAGAAAACATAGCTGGTCTGATTAGCAAGTTTGCGGATGATACTAAGATTGGTGGAGTTGTGGATAGTGATTGTCAGAGAATACAGCAGGATATAGATAGACTGGAAAATTGGATGGAGAAATGGCAGATAGAATTTAATCCGGACAAATGTGAGGTGATGCATTTTGGTAGATCCAATTCAGGTGGGAGCTATAAAATAAATGGCAGAACAATCAGGAGAGATTGAATAAACTGGGATTGTTCTCCCTGGAAAGATGGAGGCTGAGGGACGCCCTGATAGAAGTTTATAAAATGATGAGAGGTATAGGTAGGGTGAACAGTTGGAAGTTTTTCCAAGGGCGGAAATGACAATTACAAGGGGGCACAAGTTCAAGATAAGGGGGAAAAGGTTCAGTGGAGATATGCAGGGGAAGCTTTTTATACAGAGGGCGGTGGGGGTTTGGAATACATTGCCAAGTGAGGTGGTTGAGGCAGTTATGTGAGCCACATTTAAGGCTTATCTTGATAGGCATGTGAACTAATGGGGAATAAAGGGAGATAGGCGGTTGGTTTAGTTAGGTAAACGTGATCGGTTCAGGCTTGGAGGGCCGAAGGGCCTGTTCCTGTGCTGTGCTGTTCTTTGTTCTATAACAATCTCCTTAGATTCATTTTCTAAGGAGCCAATGTTCACTTTGACCTCCCTCTTCCTTTTTGTATATTTAAAGAAGCCCTTCAACATGGAATCATAGAATCCCTACAGTGCAGATGAGGACATTCGGCCCATCAGGTCTGCGCTGACTGTTAGAGTATCTTATTCAGGCCCTCCCCCCTGCCCTATCCCTGTAACCCCGTGCATTTACAATGGCTAATCCATCTTTGGACACTAAGGGGCAATTTAGCATGGCCAATTCAGCTAACCTGCACATCTTTGGACTGTGGGAGGAAATCGAAAGAAACCCACCCAGACATGAGGAGAAATGTGCAAACTCCACACAGACAGCCACCCAAGGCTGGAATTGAATCCGGGTCCCTGGCGCTGTGAGACAGCAGTGCTAACCACTGTGCCACCATGCCACCCTTACTATCTTTTTAGTGCTCTGCAGTTCTTACTGTAGGACTTCCTTCCCAGTGCAATACTTCCATAAACCGTGATTCTACTTTCAGCATCTCTCATCCCAAGTCTTCTCCTTGTGCTCTCTGTAGAATTCTTCTCTGCAGTATTTTCAAGACTCCCTCCCAGTGCTGTCAAACCACCTTATAATCACTATCAAAACTTTGCTGGATAGTAACTTTATTCCAATACTGCTGGCCTCCAAACTCCATTCCCAGTTCCCGAATCTGCCTCCAATGCTGGTAAATCAGTGTCACTAATACCACTATTCGATTTAACACTCCTCTTCCTATTGGATCTTTGATTCAATGTGAACAGTACACTAAGAGACTTGCTAAAGATACAAATGAAAATCTTGCTTATCACATTGCACCATCACACACTCCCTTCAGCACAGCTCAGTCACAGCTAGAAATGGGCAAATTTAGTCCGAATGTCAGCCTTGACTTTTCACTTTTTTAAGCAGCTGCATAAAACCATGAACAAGTAAGTTGGAATAATTTTAAAGCTGCAAGTTAAATGGAAAATTAAAATTTTTTTAACAATGTTTCTTACAATTTGGAGGCTTTATATTTTCTATTTGAGATCTTGCGATGTGTCTGGTTAGTGCATCAGCAGTTAATGCCTTCACCCACCAGGGATGCTATTCAGCTAAAGATGAACAGATTTATATTCTGGTGTGTACTGTGCTTTTGATATTCCAGCTACATCAACAACCTTTTGTAGCAGAGTCTATATTGCAGAATCAAATGCATATCCTCTTCTGCTTCGCTGGGATTCACGCTTGGTTTTCTGTCAAGATTATTAACTGATAATATTTTATGCTAGTTAACAGCTTTAATTAAGTGATCCATATAGCCACAGATCACTAGACCTGTGACTTTCAGGATGAATGTCAGCCTTTGATAATGTTAAAAACCATCAAACTCTCATGCACCGAGTTTGAACATTTTTTTTCAGTTGAGCTTGTACATGGATCACTGTGCAGCAGCTGCAAGGCAACTTAGCTCAAAAGAAGTGATGTGAATTGTCAAGATAAATCCAGTCTGAAAGAGTTAGATGATTATTGGTGCACCTGTACAGAAAACCACCAGCTAAAGAAGGAATGTTGACTGAAGGAAACAGCAGTGTGCTTGCATAATTATAAAGTTATGATTCCTGAATTATGTTCAATCAATCAGCGCTGGCCTATAATTTTTATAACCAAGCCATTGTACCTAATTGATTCAATTATTCAGAAGAGGATAACAGAGAGACAGAGAGCAATATATCCAATGTTTAATTTCTAGTTTCCTACAACACATACTATAAAGTGAATAAATTATTCTGAAGGGTTTATTAATAGCTTCCTGTAGTGAAATGAATTCTGATAAATGATAGGACATATTATTTTGAGAAGTAGGAAGCTACACATAATTAGTCACAAGACTAAATCCATTGGCAAATACTAGCCCAGCTGATTTGGGGAATTTGTCATTGCATTGTAAGGTAGCCATCCACAATCCGAGCTTTCCCCCGACACGTTATAACTGCAAATTCCTGACGGTGGAAACGAATGAAAATTGTTGACATAATCAATACAAACAACCGTACAAAAATCTTTACTACAATAAATGGGTTGCACAATTTAAGGAGATTCACTGACATCATCACCATTATATTTTTCCTGATCGTTACTGTGGGGTTGAGGATTTGCAAAGTTTCATAATTGAAGCTCGCAAATGATCCACACTTAATATAGAAGGGCAGGAGGCTGATTATAATATTTTAATCTATTTAAATTGTGATTAAAATATTATTAATGGGTTCAGGATGCAATCATCCAGGTTCATTTGCCTTAGCGGCTCGCCGGTGAATGTCCTCACCGGCAAGGGTCACGTATGGTCCCCTCAATGGGGACTTGATGTGATGGCCTCACCAGGAGGACCAGGGGCCATTGAGTCCACCCCCCCTCCCTCCAGTGGCCGGGGGCAGTGGAGAGCAGTGCACCTTGGGTAGTGCCAGCCTGGGAACCTGGCAGTGTACACCGGGCACCCTGGCACTGACCACTGGACACTGTGCCAGAGGGGGAAGGGCCTAAGGAGTTGGGGCCATGTTGGGGCAAGGGCCTAAGGAGAGGTGGGCAGGGGAAGCTGTGCACTTTGCAACCAGGCATTGACTGGGGTGGGGGCGAGGGGGGGAAAGCTGGGCACTCTGCAACTGGCAATCAGTCGGTGGTGAGCAGGGGGCAATATCCCGTTCTCGTTCAGCATTTAGAATTTTTTGGTAAGATAGCCCCCAGAGAGTTTCATCAAAGCAACATCTTTAATTGAGGATGAGAAGAAGATTACTTTAAATCTCAAGAAAAATTTCTAAGTTAAGAGAAACTAACCAACCATCTAATAACTCTGACAGTGAAAATTCACCTATTGTTTAAGAGTATATTTTATTTAAAAAATGTAACATTGAGAAACAGAAAAGAGAATGGATGGGCAGTCGACAGAGGAGAAAAGAGCCAGGACAAGAGCTGAGGAAAGACTTTGGCCTAGATATTTGCTTGTGCCCAAAAGCAGATGCACAGGAGGCAGACTGCATGGACCTGTTCATGTGGAGCAGACAGCACACTCAATGTGTGCTGGGATCTCAATAAAATGAGCCAATCATACAGCCGGTACCACCTGCACCATTCATCAGTTGCATGCCTATAGGTGGGAAGCTTGAAATTGGGTGCCTCATGCTAGTTAAAGGCAGCCAGCCGGTCTTAAAGGGGAGGTGCACTCTGACTGTTGTCAGGACATTTTGCCCAAACAGAAGCCCATGCAGAATTCCCAATTTCCACATTATGGCAATGAAGGAATAGTTCAGTCCAAAATGAGAAAAACCTGTTGAATATCTGGCGATATTACCTAGAACATCTACTCATACTCATGCACAGGACAGATAGAGCAAACACAAATGTTAGCTGAGATCTGCAGAACATTCATTGTCAATTTTGTATTGCAACGGTACTTCTTTAAATACAGAACTTCTAGTTATTCTTTCATCAAAGACTTTAACAGAATCAAAAATTCTCTCTCTGGAAAAAAAATTACAGGTCTATGTGTAAAAACAAGGCTAGGAATATAAATACAAATCTTATTAAGAGTCTGCCTTTGTGACTTGTTTATATTCATTGAACATGAAAGTCTGATTGGGAACTGGTTTATTTTGAGTTGGAAGGATAGGTTTACATCTGATGGGTTCAATAATATTTGAGAAATAAATATTCTATTTCCTTGAAATCTGCTTGGTGTAATTGCAGCATCAATCATTGAAGAAAACAGCTCCCTGGCTACCAAGCTTGCTCTATGACGAAGTGGTTGTTTAGGAGTCAAGTTTCATAACAACATTTTAAACAGTTCTTTCATTGAGAATCGGTTTACATGGTGGCATGCTCATTGGAGCTAGACTGTAAAAACTCTGGAAGGTGAAAAATATTATCAATATTAAAATATTATCAATACTACTATGTCTGTAGAATCAATGTTGATGCATTCTTTTAATTCATCTGGCAACTTTTAAAAAATGTTTTCATTCAAACCTATAGTCAATCTAGTCAATCTTCATTTTTATCACAAAGAATAACTTTCCAAAAATAAGCTGTGTCAGTGATATCCCCAATGATGGGTGTCGCTGGCAAGGCCAGTATTTGTTGCCATTTTGCCATGCTGAACCAATTCCATCATTTCATACCACCCTTCCCATGCCATCCCCATCACTCTCTTGCCATGCCCACCCCTCCCATCAATCTCATCCCAGCCCTCATGAAGCAGTCTCTTCAGCCAGGGTAACCTTGATGTTTGGCTTCCCTACCTTTTCCTGTTTTTAAAAATTTCCACCAACTTCTCCACTCCACCACTGCCGCCACCGTCACCAATCATTAACAGTCACACAAGGGCCACGTGCCCCAAATCCTCCGTGCACCACACATGCCTTGTGAGCAATAGGCAGCACCTATCACAGAAACCCACCAACAGGTGTGCCCCTTAAACTGACCAATCAAGATAAATTCATACAGACAGAAATTGTGTTTATTATGATTCTAGATAGATGAAAAGGCAAAGATTTGTTGTTAGTGAACCAGAGTGTAGTGAGATTCACAGGATGTTGCATAATAAACTATGCAGCAAAATAGATGAAAGCAAAGGCAATGTGGATCTGTTTAATTTATAAATGTGAAGCACATTGACTGATAGTCCAGCTCATTCCCAATCTTGTTTTGAATAAAGTGGCAGTACGAAAGTTGAATGAAGACGTGACCTTAACTGTCACTTCCAGTGCCACCCCTTGAAATGGGTTGTCTGCAGATTTTCCAGCTGGGTTCCTGATGATTTGAAACCACAAAGTTAGTTGTGTGCAATCACCATTACGTAGTTTGCCAGTGCCAGGGTCTGCAGATGTGTTTGGCAGCATAATGGCAAGTGTCGTCAGGTGAGTGCTTTTGTTTCCCTTTATTCTTTCATGCGATGTGGGCCTCGCTGGCAAGGCCAACATTTGTTTTCCATTCCCCACTGCCCTTGAACTGAGTGGCTTGCTGGGCCATTTCAGAGGGTGGTTCAGAGTCATCACATTGCTGTGGGTCTGGAGTCCCATTTAGGCCACACCAGGTAACAACAGCACATTTCCTTCCCTAAGGGAAATGGTTATGCAAGGCAATGGAACTTTAATGGATATTAAATTACATAATGAACCAGATGGGTTTTCACAACAATCAATAAGGTTTCCATGGTCACAATTACTGAGACTGTTTTATTGATTGGATTTAAGTCTCAGCAACTCCCATGGTGGGATGTGAACCCATGTCCTCAGAGCATTAGTTCAGGGCTGCGGATTACAAGTCCAGCGATTTACCACTTTGTCATCACCTCCCCAACTGGTGCGTTTGCCTTCACACATCTTGTCAGTTCAACCATGAACTACTATATTAGAAAACTTCAAAATCAACTTATTAATTTAACCTGAGCTGTCAGCTTGTTAGCTTGCTTAGAAGCTTCATACCCCCTCAGTTCCTGAGAATGATTGCATTGTAAGAATTTTGGAGGTTGTTTTCCTCTATACTTTGTTTTAGTCTGAAGCACGCTATCCGCCATCATAATTCTATATGTGCCAATATAGAAAACTAGTGAAAACCTCTCACCAGCTTCAAACAAGCTGCTTGTAATTCTGATTCTCTGAGATATTTTTAACTGACTGTTTCCGACTCTAATCTGTTTGCACATTTATTTTCTAACCCCATTCCTTGTTGTCTCATGAACAGAAAGAGGTAATGGTGTTGTGGTATTACCTCTAGACTAGTAATTCAGAGACTCAGAGTAATGCTCTGGGGACCTGGGTTCAAATCCCAGCAGATGATGAAATTTGAATTCAATAAAAATCTGTAATTAAAAGTCTAAGGAATGACTACAAATTGATTGTTGTAAAAACCCATCTGGTTCACTAATGTCCTTTGTTGCCCTTACCTGGACCTCATAAATTGGGTGGCAGGAAGTTGCACATCCCATCATCATATCTGGGCACCATATTTTAAAAGATGCTCAGACTGCAATTCGTTAATTGTGTGCTGAACCTTGGAGCAGGACATGGAAGGCAGCAGTCAATCAGCTCAAGGTTCAGCGATGCCTTGCTGAATATACTCTTGAATGCAGTGGAGGACAGGAGGGAGGTCCTTTACCTGAGGGATAGGAGCAGGAGAGCCACCCATCTCACCACCCTTGCTTAGGAGGCAGTCACCAGGGTGATGAGTGCTAACTCCATGCACAGGAGGGTCACCCTACTATACAGGAAAAGGATGAATGACCTCATCTGTGCTTCCAGGGTAAGTGAGCCCTCTATTCCCCACACTCTTCTCACTGAATGGGAACTGCAACATGGGCCTCAGTGGCAAGGCTACCATCTGTGCTGCCCATGTATAAAAGTTCTTCACACAGTGTTGGGGTGCTGTGCTGCACCATAGCCCTACTGTTGTCTGCTGGTAGAGAGATGACTGTGGGTCACTCTCCCAGCCACGCAAAGGGTGATTTCTTTTGGTGGGGGGGGGGGGAGTGTGGTGGGGGTGGGGAGGGGGGGGGAGGTTGGGGGGGAGGGGTGAGGGGGGTTGGGTGGGGAGGGGGGTGGGTGGGGAGGGGGGGCATTGGAGAGGAGTTGGCATGGAGGGCAACTGCAGACACTGCTGCTGCCATTCCTGCTGGAGCCCACAGCTCTGGAGGGTGCTGCTGCAGTACCCTTGGGATGGGCAGCAGTGCATCTCTCATATGGCACACAGTCACCAATAGGTTGGCGGTGAAGATAGGCAGTATGCCAACGTCACCTGCATCGGAAGTGCTCACTAGCCATCTGTTATCTTTGTGCCGGACACATTAGTACACAACAGGCATGGAGAGAGAAGACGTGAGGGAGCATGACTAGACTCCGCACACTGCCCGCCCCCTCCCACCCCCCAAGCCCTCCAGGGAAGAATTATGCTTAGTCTCTGCACATAGAAAGCTAAAGGTGTGCTTCTGTACAATGTGAGAGGCAGCTCATCCAGTCACTCATTCACTCCTCATTCCATTCCAGGTGCCAGCAGGAAGAGGGCAAGGCCAGACCTCGAACCTGAGTCCAGTAGCCATTCCAGCTCACAGAGGAATGAGGAGGATGACAACAAGAATGAATTTTCACTTATAGAGTAATTAGGGTCAATTACAGCAGTCACCTGCACCGCCCCACCAGCTCAGAGACACTCAGGTGGCTATTCAAGGTGACTCACTCCTCTTTGCCCTTCATACACTCCATGCCAACCTATGGCACCTCCATTCCCATATACCCAATATACACTATGTACAGAATCAATGAATCCTATAGTAAAAATGGCATGTGGGCATAAACTTTAATAAACTGTAATTCATTACTTTCTTCAGCTTATACTGCAGCCCCATAAACGTGTCAATTGTCTCAACAGTTAAAATATCAGTAGTAGAAACTAGAAGCATTACTTCATCTTGTATAAATAAACATTGTGTAATTGATGAAATAGAACTAAAAAAGAAAGAGCTGTCAATCAAGCAATGTTTTCCCTTGGGTTCAGCTGTTTCAACAGACTAATGGATGTCTGGGCTCTCAGCCAGGAATATATAATGAGGCTTGCAATGAACAATAAAGAATTAACTGCTCATTCTGCAAGAAAAGGCAAAGGATTAGAGCACAGCACAGAATCCCAACTTTCTGATCTTGCTATATTATCAGAGCTTCTAAACTAATCACAGATGTCTTCAGTACATGATCCCAGTTAAATTGAGAGATCAACTCCAGCACAAGTTAGTATATCAAGATGGAAAGGGAACAAAGAGAGCATAGATAGCATGGACATGGAACTGGCATGATAGGAAAAAAAATGACCAAATCAGACAAGAGATAAACAAGATAGCAATGAGATGTAGGGATGAAGTGGAAGAACAGATAAGAGAGTTCCATGAGCCCTGTGCAGCCTGTAGTGAAACTAGTATCAACAGTATGAAAGCAGCACTCTTACTGAGGTACAAGGTAAATGAGCTGCCATGTAGTCAATTATTGTGTTCAGAAACAGGAACCAAAAATAGTAACACTGAGCAGCAGGTGCAAAGGTATAGCTGATGTTTTATTTGTAACTGAGTGGTGGAGTGTAATATTGTACCCAACATAAAGCACTTGTCTCCTTACTGTGGTAATTTGAAAATAATTGCACTGAAGATATTATTTTTCTTGCATCGAGTCTTGCAATATCCAGCAATAACTATTTCAGTTTTAGGAGATTGCAAAGCAATTTGATTTGCAAGACTTCATTTGCCTCTCATAGTTAGGAATGAAAGAACAAGCGAGGGAACTGGAAAAGAAATAAAAGGTTAGAAGTGCAGGTGTGCGTGGGTGGAGATTTCATCATGGTTGACAGTTTACCATTGGGACAGTTCACTTTAATGAGAAAGCCTCAGTAATCAGGATAAGAGGGAATGTTACCTCCAGCATTGTAGCTCATTACAGACCTGTACTGCGCTCTCCGTCTCAACTACAGCACCAGTATTTGCTGGCCTTTAGGTACGCCTTTCATAGGCATCTAGCATGTTCAAATTGAGACTGTAAGTAAATATATTCTACTGACTTCCTTCATAATCCCCCTTACATGCCAGCCTAGAAGACTGGTGAAAGCCTACCAAAAGCTTCTAACAAGCGGCTAACTCCTGAATAGCTCTAATTATTGGTCTAGGGTGTATAAAGATGATCTACGGTGTGAAGACAGTGGGCTAGACTGGAGGGCAGTGGGAAATGAGCTTGTCATAACCTAAGATATATGTTGGCACAGTTAGCAGCCCTGGTGATTTAGAAATTACTGAAAAGGGAATTTGGTACTAAAAGCGTGAGAAATATTTTTTATGGGCATGCCTCAAGAATTTTATTTGTGACAACTGTTCTAGTGAACTTACTGGCATTTTCAAAGCCGGTAAGAGTTTTAACAACACCAGGTTAAAGTCCAACAGGTTTATTTGGTAGCAAATACCATTTGCTTTCGGAGCACTGCTCCTTCGTCAGATGGAGTAGAAATCCACTCCATCTGATGAAGGAGCAGCGCTCCAAAAGCTAATGGTAGTTGCTACCAAATAAACCTGTTGGAGTAGAAATCCACTCCATCTGATGAAGGAGCAGCGCTCCAAAAGCTAATGGTAGTTGCTACCAAATAAACCTGTTGGAGTAGAAATCCACTCCATCTGATGAAGGAGCAGCGCTCCAAAAGCTAATGGTAGTTGCTACCAAATAAACCTGTTGGAGTAGAAATCCACTCCATCTGATGAAGGAGCAGCGCTCCAAAAGCTAATGGTAGTTGCTACCAAATAAACCTGTTGGACTTTAACCTGGTGTTGTTAAAACTCTTACTGTGTTCACCCCAGTTCACCCCAACGCCGGCATCTCCACATCATTTTCAAAGCCCACAGTAACTCTGAGTGTGAATCTCAACATTGTTAAAATTAAAAATCATACTCACTTTCCAATCCTCTACTCACTATTTTCTTTCTAAACAATAGCAATTTCATAAGTGACAGGAATTGTCGATAAAATATATATATATTTAGAGCTAATGCACTTAGATCATAAAATATCCACTTCCTCTAAAGAAACAAACACTCAACATGGATGGAAATAAATTTCACAGAAAGCAACAGCTGGGAATGCCCCAGATATGTTCATTCGAAAAAAATGTATTTTAGAAGCTGTATTTTAGTCATTTATTGTATATGATTTATTGGACACAAACATCCAAAGTACAAGTTTAGGGATCAATAGATGCCCCCTCCCAAAATGTCACATGTATAAGTTGCTATCTATACCGTGACGTCTCCAACAAAACTGCTGTTAATTGTGCCCTGAGACCAATAACTCAGTTAAAAGAAACATTCTGCCTCAGGTTTGCATGCAAAAAACAATGGGAAAAAGTATTATCGGAGTGGTTCCAGTCCTGCCATCATTTTATATAGCTCTAACCAGCTCCCGTCTGACCAGACAAACAGCCTGTTTTGTTAATAATTACACCATTTGATGCCAATGGAAAAAGGTGGATTTTTCTTGCAAAATGCAGACACCTGGGTGCAAACCTGGCAGGTTAAAACAAAACTGTCCTGAGGCTATGCCCTTTTGTTTTTGAAGATATAATTTTTCAACTATTGACTGGAAATTTTGCCTTTTGAACTGAGACAGTGTAAACTGCTTAAAATGCAAAGCCATATTCAGGGTAAAGGTGAGAAATATTACCTTCAGGGGAGTGTGAGGAGAGAGACATTTCCCATAATCCAGGCACCCATTGAAACTTGTAAATGTCTAAGGAAGAGACAGTAAAAATGCAAAGCACTTGACATTGAAACAATGGCTGCCACAGACTGACCCACCCAAATCCTCTTGGAAATACAAAATTGGTGAAGTATTTCAAGGCTCCGTTGCTCCCAGCAGTAATTCGACACTTGAGAGAGATTGCAAGTAACACAGGCAGTGCCAAGAAGAAGACATGGGCTGAGGGTTGCTTTCTCTCCCTCTCTCTCTCTTTTAGAATGAGCATGTCATCTGGTCCGAGAGGCCAACCCAATCCAACTACCAGCGAACTGAGACCTCGTAATAATTGCAACATCTTCTACATCTGATCACATCCAAGAAACTGACTAACTTAAGTCGGCCACAGCGTTTAAAATCTATGCCTCAAGGACAGTTAAAGGACACTTAGCCTCATATTTTATATTTTTAATTTACCTCTATCATTATTTCTGATGCCTGTGTGTGAACATTTATGTGTCAATGTTGCATGTAGTGTATGTGTTTGCGTGTGTGTGTTTGTGTATGGGCTTAAATTATTGCATGAGAACCAAATGTTCAACTTCCTATTTTTATCATTTTTCTTGGGTTTGATAACTAATAAATTTGTTCTTTTTTAGACTCAAGAAAAGCTTGTTTGATTGGCTCCTTATTGCTCACAGCTCAAATAATTAAATATAGTCCTATTTGGAAAATGCATATCCTCACAAAAAAGAATCATAAACCTTTGCTGTGACCAACTCAGAAGTCTGAACAGAGGTGTTCCAGTTCATCCCTTCCTACCTGGTTGTAACAAATCCTAATTTTCATAAAAGGAGATTACTGAGAGCATGGTGGTACAGTGGTCAGCACTGCTGCTTCACAGCGCCAGGGACCCGGGTTTGATTCCCGGCTTGGGTCACCGTATGTGCTTGGTCTGATGTTCTCCCTGCGTCTGCGTGGATTTACTCCAGGTGACCCTGTTTCCTCCGACAGTCCAAAAGATGTGCTGGTTAGGTGCATTGGCTATGCTAAATCCTCCATCAGTGCACCCGAAAAAGTGCCAGAGTTTGGGGATTAGGGGATTTTCACAGTAACTTCATTTTAGTGTTAATGTAAACCTACTTGCGAGACTAATAAATAGACTTAAATTTAGTGTTTCTCAATCACCCTGTCTGCTCTGTCTGATGGTGTCGAATTGCTGCTGAGAGAAAACAATATTTTATGAAAATAACCATTTTGTTTGGATAGAACTGACTTATCCTCATTTATCCAATGCATTGCTGAACAATAGAGACAAATAAAGAACATTTCTACTATTGTATAGAAACAAATTACTGCGGATGCTGGAATCTGAAACCAAAAGAGAAAATGCTGGAAAATCTCAGCAGGTCTGGCAGCATCTATAAGGAGAAAAAAGAGCTGACGTTTCAAGTCCAAATGACCCTTTGTCAAAGCTACGTCAAATATTGTGCTCTTCACAATTTTAGGACAACCCACTGCACTTCTCAAATAATGAAGTACTTCTGATGTGTCCCTACTATTACAGTGTCGGGAAACACAACCATTAATTTGCAGAGCAAACAGGCAACTCGATAAGTGACCCAGAGAACCATTTTCTTTTCCTGGTGATTTTGGTTGAGGAATAACTGCTGGTTTGGACACTTGGGAGAATTTTACTGCACATCAAGGAGTGATAAAAGACCTTTTTACATGTACCTGACACCTCATCCGGAGGACGGCATCTCCAACAGTGCAGCATTCCCTCTGAAGTGTAAGCGTACGTTACATGCTCAAGTCTTTCACCACATAGGGTGTGTGGTCTTAGGAGGGACTGGAAGGGCAAAAGATTCAGGGAAGGTGGCGCTTGACTGTTCATGAAATCAAATATTGAACTAAGCGCTGAAGCTGTATTGAATTGTTAAGCGTCAGCTTTCATCTAACCGTGTGGGATTTCAATTACCAGAATCCAAGCTGCCCTGATTTGCAATCACAATTCTGATCCGCAGAGTGAGTGTTTCCTGTTAACATCCACAAAAGAAAGGACAGTGCGGAAAGTCTCTGTCAATCAATTATCTTATTGATATTTGTGCATCAGTGCTCTCATTCTTGATAATGTTACATCCATGACTTGCGTGGCTGTAGAGATGCTTTGAAAATGCTTCTATATGAAGCAGATTCCGCAGCACACTTGTGCTGATATTGTAATGCTGATTGACCCGGTCAAATAAAGATCAATGCTGAGGAACAAATCTAAGTGGCTGCACACTTCAGTCGGTCTTACATAACTAAATTAAAAGACCACAGAAATAAATTCAATAATCCTTCTGATACTTCAGTCCTGGCTGTGACTAAAATAGAATTGATCCTAGACCAACCTCTCTGTTGATTTTGTTCTCCCAAAATGCCAAAGTACTTAATGACCCAAAAACAAAATTACAAACACATCCAAAAATATGATCCAACATAATACTTAACACGCAACAGTGCCAAAGTATTTACACAAAGTAAAATGATGTATCTGCACGCAAAAGATTACTATGCACAGTGTTCATTCTTTTGCTTCAGCTTATCGAAGAGATTTAAGACACAACCAGGTTTACACTTAGCCATTTGCCATCCATGTTCTGTATTTATGTTTCAGATTTCCAGCCATCATGGTTTTCTTTATATCCAGTGTCTACATTGGATATTATCACAAAATCTTCAAGAAAAGATATTTTTCTCAACCCAACTCTTGCTGATTGTAATGTAAATGAGTATGTCATTTCACAGAAGCTTGTAATTTACTTAAACTACATCACATGATAGCCAAATGGCCTCCTTCCGTGCCATATCCCATTCCAGGATTCTGTGGTTGTTTGAGAAAGGCCATTGTTTAGAATATATGGGAAGAAGATGTGGGGGTCGATTCTCCCCAAAAAATTGGAAGTGTCGAATTTGCGTGAAAAGTGGAGTAAATCCTGCTGGTTTTTTCAGCGGGAGTTTACAAATGAATCGCCCACACTGTGCACTGCAGAGTGCCCCAGAGTAAATCCCATTAAAAATCTGTGGGCGGGGCCTATTCCCACTGGAGAGGCTGGCAGCATAGCGCTGAGTGGTCACTGCGCATGCGCTGATCTGTCAGTGCCGAGATTGGCGCATGCGCAGTGGTCCCTGTCTGCTGGCCTCCCAATTGCTGGCTAGCTCGATCGCTGGCCAGCTCCACGATCCTCACATCACTGGCCCTCCACCCTGCCATGGCCCAATCGCTGCCCCCCCCCCAACATGCCCAGACCCAGCCTTGATCTCCCGCTCCTCCGGCAGCCCGATCTCCTGCCCACCAGCAGTCCCGGAACCACCCCCTCCGCAGTCCCAGCCCCCCAGCAGGCTGCCCCCAACCTGATGGCTAACCCCGATCACTGGCCTCCCTCCCTTCCCCACCAATCCCGGGTGCAGAGTGGTTGCGGGACCCTCCCAAACCCACCTGCCTCCACTAGGCCCTGCCCCCTCGGCACTGCCCCATGCACAGTGGGCAATGCCAAGGTGCCCCCGGGCATTGGCACTTTGCCCTTTGGGCAGTGCCAGGGGGCCAGACTGGCACTGCCAAGGTGCCAATGCCCAGGTGCAACCCCCCCACCACACGACCCTCTGGGCAATTGCACCCCCCTTACTCCAGTAGGGTCTGGCCGCCAGCTTCCCATTAGTGGGGAGCGACTGTAAACTCTGCTGGAATGAAATACTCCTGGCGGGAGCAGGGGGCAGGTTGGGGGGTAGAGGCTAGCGGACCAAGAGATTTCAGTCCCGGGTTCACTAATAGCATTTAGACTGCATTTAAATTACCCACTGCATAATTTATGCAGCTCCACGCCAACTTCCGGCACGGAGCTGTTGGCGCCGGAAATCCGATGCGGGGAACAAAGAACAAAGAAAATTACAGCACAGAAACAGGCCCTTCGGCCTCCAAGCCTGCACTGACCATGCTGCCTGACTGAACTAAAACCCCCGACCCTTCTGGGGACCATATCCCTCTATTCCCATCCTATTCATGTATTTGTCAAGATGCCCCTTAAAAGTCACTATCGTATCCGCTTCCACTACCTCCCCCGGCAACAAGTTCCAGGCACCCACCACCCTCTGTGTAATAAATCTGCCTCGTACATCTCCTTTAAACCTTGTCCCTCGCACCTTAATCCTATGCCCCCTAGTAATTGACTCTTCCACCCTGGGAAAAAGCTTCTGACTATCCACTCTGTCCATGCCTCTCATAATCATGTAGACTTCTATCAGGTCGCCCCTCAACCCCCATCGTTCCAGTGAGAACAAACCAAGTTTCTCCAACGTCTCCTCATAGCTAAGGAGAGAGAAGCGCTCAGGGCCGAACGCCCAACGTGAATCATACAATTCAGCCGGTGCTTGAATCTCTGGGCCCGCTGCGCTAAAACATCAGCGCAGTGGGATGGGAGAATCGCGCTCGTGCTCTTGAATTACTAGAGCAGAGAAAAGGTTGGATGATGGAAGTTTTAGCCTGGTCTGGTGAAGCCCCAAGAACTTAGACTTGCTCATTTTTCCCACAATAGAGTTCTGTAAAATGTTGTTCAACTGGTCCAACACTTTTGCTTGATTTCAACCCTTGCTATCTTTCATTCTTATATTCTGTCAAACACATTTAGGGGCATTTACACTTTCATGTGTTCCTTTCTGATGCTAGGTGGCACAGTGGTTAGCACTGCTGCCTCACAGTGTCAGGGACCCAGGTTCAATTCCCTGCTTGGGTCACTGTCTATGTGGAGTTTGCACGTTCTCCCCGTGTCTGCGTGGGTTTCCTTCGGGTGCTCCAGTTTTCTCCCACATTCTGAAAGACGTGCTGGTTAGGTGCATTGACCTGAACAGGCGCCAGACTGTGGCGACTAGGGGAATTTCACATTAACTTCATTGCAGTGTTAATGTAAGCGTTACTTGTGACTAATAAACAAACTTTATTTTACTTTTAATAGTGTCAACATGTTGTGCTGTGGAATGTCGAATTATCATCATGGCCTTCCATATCAGCCACATTCTGCATGAAGGCCTGAATGGGCATCAGTGATGACCCCCTCCCCCTGCCTCCTCACAGCGAGGCAACAAAAATTCAGGACAGTAGCTGAGATTTTCCACTCCCATTCGTGTCGGGCAGGTTTGGGGATGGGCGCGGAAAATATTGCCAAAAGTCCAAAGTTGCATTTTATGTCAGTGTGAAAGCTTTCCGCGATCCTCCCCAGCCCCTATCAGTGGCGGGCCACATTTCCTGATGTTTAATGTCAGAAAACCTATAGTAATATATTAGCATATTATTATCGGCTCGATATGCTGGAATCATCCCCGCACCAACCTTCCCATCAAAACATCCATCCACAGGGGCACAATATCGGAACAGCACGGAGAGCAACTGGCTATAAAAGGCATACACCTGGCAAGACCCCCTCTGAGGAGAGGTCAGAGATGAGTGTAACACTCAGGGAGCGGTTCCGTGTAATCAGAGGGTTAACTTGGTGGGGAGGGGGGGTAACCACGGTCTGATTTGGGGGTACTGGGGTTTGACTCGGGGGTACCAGGGTCTGACTTGGGCATACCAGTGTTTGACTTGGTGGGGCGGGGGGTCATAGAAAGAAAGTATCATAGAAACCCTACAGTACAGAAAGAGACCATTCGGCCCATCGAGTCTGCACCGACCACAATCCCACCCAGACCCTACCCCCATATCCCTACATATTTTACCCACTAATCCCTCTAATCTACACATCCCAGGACACTAAGGGCAATGGGGGCTTAGTTGGGTCAGACCAAGGGTTTGAGTCCAGAGTACTAGGAGTTTGACTCCAGCTTACCAGGGTGTGACTGCAATGATTTCAGCGCTGAAGCGATGGCGGGGCGGGCGAATCAGAGGCTGCCCCAGGAGCGATATGATATGGAACCCGTGCATGAGCATTTTGTTTGACTAAGTGCCACATTATATGGTGGGAAAAGCCGCCACTGCCATCAGTGATCTCAAAAGAACAACAAAGAACAAAGAACAATACAGCACAGGAACAGGCCCTTCGGCCCTCCAAGCCCGCGCCGCTCCCCGGTCCAGGATTGAATCCTGAATCCAGGATCCCCGCCCAATTTTCCAGCCTATCTACATCCTAATATCCTATCCACCGAGCTGTCCCTCACAGCTACGATGCTTTGTTCATCACAACCTATTAACTCACCCCCACCCCCCCATTCCAGACCATGTGATCTCCAGGGAGAGGCGAAAACCCAGAGTGAAAACCCCAGGGCCAATATGGGGAGAAAAAAAAATCTGGGAAATTCCTCTCCGACCCCCTGTGGCGATCGAAACGAGTCCAGGAGATCACACTGGCCCTGATCAGAAAATGCTTCCCAACCCTATTCATTTCCACTTCTGCTTTACGAACACCATCTGAATTCCCTGCCCCCGAGACAGGTTCCCAACTATCCGCAGTCTCGCTCTGTACTGGCACCAGCAAGATGATCATAGAATGAAGCCTTGAAACGAGAAACAAAGAACAATTAGCCCGCGCCGCTCCCTGGTCCAAACTAGACCACTCTTTTGTATCCCTCCATTCCCACTCCGTTCATATAGCTGTCTAGATAAGTCTTAAACGTTCCCAGTGTGTCCGCCTCCACCACCTTGCCCGGCAACACATTCCAGGCCCCCACGACCCTCTGTGTAAAATATGTCCTTCTGATATCTGTGTTAAACCTCCCCCCCTTCACCTTGAACCTATGACCCCTCGTGAACGTCACCACCGACCCGGGGAAAAGCTTCCCACCGTTCACCCTATCTATGCCTTTCATAATTTTATACACCTCTATTAAGTCTCCCCTCATCCTCCGTCTTTCCAAGGAGAACAACCCCAGTTTCCTCAATCTCTCCTCATAACCAAGCCCCTCCATACCAGGCAACATCCTGGTAAACCTCCTCTGTACTCTCTCCAAAGCCTCCACGTCCTTCTGGTAGTGTGGCGACCAGAACTGGACGCAGTATTCCAAATGCGGCCGAACCAACGTTCTATACATCTGCAACATCAGACCCCAACTTTTATACTCTATGCCCCGTCCTATAAAGGCAAGCATGCCATATGCCTTCTTCACCACCTTCTCCACCTGTGACGTCACCTTCAAAGATCTGTGGACTTGCACACCCAGGTCCCTCTGCGTCTCTACACCCTTTATGGTTCTTCCATTTATCGTGTAGCTCCTCCCTACATTATTCCCACCAAAATGCATCACTTCGCATTCATCAGGATTGAACTCCATCTGCCATTTCTTTGCCCAAATTTCCAGCCTATCTCAACGCCATTGCTGATCTCCGAGAAATTCCCACCCAGTAACTTCAGTCTTTGTTGCCAAGGTGGATGGCTTCAGAATTGCACTTTCCTCAGAGGCAACAGAATTATCTGCCAGAAAACTCTCTATGGGAACCCATGAACTAATTAAAATCCAAGCTCAATGTCAGCTAAGGCTTGTCATAAGAGTTATCTCCCAGCAACAAACTCAATACACTTTCATGTAAATATTGAAGAACTACCATGGTTTTCTGTTGACCATCATTTTGCTACTCCTCCATGTCCCGTTATCTAGCCTCAAAGTATTCTCTATATATCCCATCAGTGACAAGGCCTTGCTACATTTAAAGGTCATCATGTCCCCTATTGTTGCACACTCTTTTTATTCACATTCAATTTTAACCTTCCAATTTACCCTCAGAGCAGGAGGTTCTGATGTGGCTGACTGATGGTTTCCAACAGGAGCCTGGAAGGAGTAAGGTGGTTGTGAGCTGTTTACCCCTTTCAAGAAGGAAGCAGAGAGTCAAGGCGGTGCCATTATCTGGTAAATGAGGTGAGATGACATTTAATGCCAAGGCTGTTTCCTTCCGAAGACCAAAAGACTGGTTCCACTTCTGTTCGATTACAAACAGGTTAACTGGAATCTTTAAATTGAAAGGCTCGGTGGGCCTTGTAGAAACATTAGCCTTGGACATTGCAGTGAGCCACAAAATGGCTGTTCATTGGCACTTTCAGCTATTGCACTAAAACTGGATTTTCTTCTTCCTTCTTATCCTGCGCAAAGGCAGAGTTCCCACGAAGAGTTTGAATAGCAAAATAAATCCACCATGTATTAAGTTCACCATGCAATGAAGAAAATTGGGATTGTTCTGAGAGGGGTCAACTCAATGGCACAAGCATAGTTCTGGTGTTACTTTGCAGAAAACTGATAGCTAGACTGATGGAACAGAATGTCTGTCGGTGACATTGGCTGGAATGGGTTGTGTATGTTGGTGTGGATGATAGGGAGGAGCTTTAGTCCAGCTGTAGAATTTTAACCCATTGTGGTAGGGGTGTGAGTTGGATTCTGTGGTGGGACACCTGATTCCATGGGGATAGTGGATGGAGGGTTGGGGGGCACAGGAGTGCAGAGGGGGAGTGTTATAGAGGATGCTGATCATAAAGAAGAAGGTAAATTCGGGGGTGTTGGGAGGGGGACTACTCTGGCTCCTCTTAGTCCACAAGCAGTTCTTTAAACACAGTTACCTTTTCCATGATACAATCTTTGCTTCCCAAGGCCCACAAGACCCAGCTGGCTGAGATTAAACATTGGGTCATGTAGCTTCATTATCATTTTTAAATGCACAATACAGCCCCTGAAGCAGGTTGGTTACCCATCCCCATTCCCCCTCCAATAAACCTGGAAGTGGTCAAGTGGGAGGTAGGCTGAGGTCAGGTGAAAGGTTTGTAAAACTTTTACTTCACGCAACCTTAGCCCATCCATTCTCGGAGATTAAAATTCCTCCTTCTGTTTCTCCTTTCCATATGGATTATACTTAGGAATTATTTTTGTTTAATCTCAATCCAGTTCCTGGATCACTTATGTGTTCAGTGCACAATTATATACAGTTCAGTGCACATTTACAGTCTTAAGAGAGGATGGATGGCCTTTGAAATGGAGATGCCATTCTACTGTATTAAAGTATACCCTTCTGAGGTTAAGATAAAATACATTAGTGGGACACAGTATGGATAAGCCATTTCCTGGCATCTAATGAATGGTATAACTTATCTGGGAGCGCTTGATTGAATGATACAGAAGCAGATTTCTCCTTTGTAATCTATGTTATAATGATTCTGGCAATGCTTCATCATGACATTAATTGCCAAAAAAGAGAGAAAAAAATCCATTTGCAGTATTAATATTGATTATTGAATGCAAGCTTCACTAAAAACCTATAGTTCACCATAATAAAAAAAAACGGATGACATTTTCAGGGAAATCCTCTCAATACGATAGGCAGCAAACCCTGTGACCTTCAGGCTGTAAACACACACACAGACCTCATCTTCATCACGGCACAGACCAAGCTGTGTGAGAGAGATAGAGACCCTCCTGGAAATTAGAATCCAAAGTGACCAACATCCAAGCAGAGAAACCAAACACAGATTTAAAATTAGCTGATCTCAACAGCAAGGTTGGAGAAGCAGAGAAAAATAATCTATGCTCATCGTTTAGGGCACATTCTGATCCCCATTAGATTTCCAAAACTGACCTGAGTCCTTGAAGTTTATTTATTAGTCACAAGTAAGGCTTACATTAACACTGCAATGACGTTACTGTGAAATTCCCCGTCGCCACACTCCATCGCCTGTTTGGATCAATGCACCTAACCAGGACGTCTTTCAGACTGTGGGAGAAAACCCACGCAGACACGGGGAGAACATGCAAACTCCGCACAGACAGTGATCCAAGCACAGGAATGGAACCTGGGTCCCTGGCGCTGTGAAGTAGCAGTGCTAACCACTGTGCTACCATGCTGCCCATATTGCTCAGCCCATATTATTAAATCCAAAATATCCCTGTGGCATTTGTGATACAAGCTCACAACTTCCAGAGTAAATAGAAAACTTTGACATGAGAAAGAGCCAAAAGGCAGCTGTGAGTTTATGGTTCCTAGATTACATATTTTTGTTGATCCCTTCCCTGAATTTGAGGCAATAGACATTTGAAGGCATCAAACCAAACACCGAATGCTATTGGCCTGGCACTTGGGTAAGTTTGGTGACGTGAAATGAAGAAGAGGCCTGGCTCCGTGAGCAGAGAACAGGGGTTATGAATAAAGTCAACATTTGAATGGTGTGCCGTGATTCGCCCTTCGGGAGGATGCCATTCAGGTTGGGTGGGACCCTTCTGCTGATTGAAGGAGATCAAGAGCTATTCAGACATCTCTGCCGAGGAATGAGAATGGCTGATTCTGCACAACACGCATCAGCTCCATAATCTGTTTGCCGCTGCACTTCAGTGGCTCCTGAATCATAGAGGGGGGCGTCTGTTAATCACCACCCAGCGCCTTGGAGCCACGGTTCCTCGTCCAATAGGACTGTCACTTCAGCTTCAGGATTTGACTTACATTTGGTGAGATGGCCATGGAGTGAGACATCTGTATTCCAGGATGAACCGTATAGTCTGATGTTGCCCAAGAAGAAAGGCTGTTTTTAAGTTTGTTTATTTATTGTCACAAGTAGGTTTACATTAACATTGTAAAAAGTTAAAGTTTATTTATTAGTCACAAGTAGGCTTACATTAACACTGCAATGAAGTTACTGTGAAAATCCCCTTGTCGCCACACTCTGGCACCTGTTCTGGTACACTGAGGGAGAATTTAGCATGGCCAATACATCTAACAAGCACGTCTTTTGGACTGTGAGAGGAAACCGGATCACCCAGAGGAAAACCACACAGACACGGGAGAACGTGCAGATTCCGCACAGTCAGTGACCCAAGCTGGTAATCGAACTAGGGTCTCCGACGCTGTGTGATGTTGGTGCTATCCACTGTGTCACCGTGTCACCCTTGGTTTCTGTGTGTCATCTGGGTCGGTGGCATTACTTTGTGGATGGTTCTCGGATTGTCTGCAGTGCTGAGGTTCTGACTGGTACAGTCCCCCTCTGTGGCAGTGGAAGCATTTGTTAGCACTCACCTGACATCAGTCCTTCCAGTGTGTGTGACTCACACTGCGGCGCCAGCAAAGTCATTCAGGCAGGTGCTTTACGCATGGCTTACCCTGGCTTACCCAGTGCTTGTGTGACTTGATGCGGTGGACCAAGGTGTGGCTTCTTCCCCATGAAGTGCCTTCTCCTCTAGAATGGTTCTATGGTCTGACAGCTCGGACAGCCTAACCAGCTGGTTGGCTTTGTTGAGAGTAAGGCCATCTTTGGCTTGCAGAAGATCAGAGAGCAAATTGTTTGCAACACCTAAAATTCAGATGAGTTTGGATTTCAGATCACTGTATTTGCATCCTCTTGCCACACAGAAAAGATGATTGATAAATAATCGACAGACCCCCAGGCTGCTGGGCTCTCCTGTTAAATTTGGTGCATTCCAAAATCTTGTTAGATCTCAGATTGAAGAAAAAGTCTAAAGCTTTAAAATATCATCAAATTTTACAGATGATTCATTTATGGATTGCCTGGCAATGATATCATCCTCAATTGGCCCAATGGAGTAAAGTAACATACTGACTTATTCTGCCTCTGACTTTTTATTTAATTCAGCAGAAACTTTTTCCTCCATTAACACCAATTATGAGATTAGTCAGCGCCCGAGGTGAGGCCCATCAGTGGTAGTAGGGAAGAATCGTGCCCCATTTTTAACATATTTTAATTGTGGGTGTCCCATTCAGCATGAAGGGGATTTCAAGATTGCATCACCAGTATCGATAATGATGAGATTTGCGTATGTGCACTTCACAGTTTCGTAGAGAAATTCAAAATGGCAGCGGTGGTCCCCTGGGGAGGAAGAAGGTTCAAAGTGGCTGCGGGTTGCATTGCTGCTGAGAGTTGTTTTAGTCACGACAACAGGTTGTGGGTTGGGAATGGGACAGGAGAGCAGAATTCTTGCTGGCTGAATGACTGAGGATTTGCAAGGCATCTGACTTTTTAAAAAATTTCCCCATGTTTGATCAGTATTTTTCTTTGATGTTTTATGACATTCTGGAGTCAGGGTGTCACATGGGGAGGGTGTCAAATCAGCATTTTAGCTCACGCCAAATTTTTTAAAAATTCATTGCTGGGATGGCAGCATTTATTGCCGATTCCTAATTGCCCTTGAGAAAGTAGTGGTGAGCTCATTGCAGTCATGTGGTGTGGGTACACCCACAGTGCTGTTAGAGAGGGTCCTCCAGGATTTTGAATCAGTGACAGTGAAGGAACAGCAATATATTTCCAAGTCAGGGTGCTGTGTGGATTGGAGGGGAACACCCAGGCAGTTGTGTGTCTGCTGCCTTTGTCCTTTTGGATGCTAGTGGCCGTGGGTTTAAAAGGTGCTGCCTAAGAGGTCTTGGTGAACTCCTGCAGTGCACCTTGTCAATGGTACACACGGCTGCCACTGTCCATTGGTGGTGGTGGGAGTGAATGTTTGTGGATGGGGTGCCGATCAAGCTGGCTGCACATCATAGTTTCTGTCTGATTATTTTTTTAAAACTCGTTCGCAGGACTGGCTTGCCTGGAATATTAAAAGAATTTTATCTCACCCTGCAGGCTGTTGGCTCTTCTCTTCTTGAAGATAAGGGCGGCACGGTAGCACAGTGGTTAGCATTGCTGCTTCACAGCTCCAGGGTCGCGGGTTCGATGCTCGGGTCACTGTCTGTGTGGAGTTTGCACATTCTCCTCGTGTCTGCGTGGGTTTCCTCCGAGTGCTCTGGTTTCCTCCCACAGTCCAAAGATGTGCGGGTTAGGTTGATTGGCCAGGTTAAAAAAAAAAATTGCCCCTTAGAGTCCTGGGATGTGTAGGTTAGAGGGATTAGCGGGTAAAATATGTGGGGGTAGGGCCTGGGTGGGATTGTGGTCGGTGCAGACTCGATGGGCCGAATGGCCTCCTTCTGCACTGTAGGGTTTCTATGATTTCTATGATAATCTTCCAGAGGGATTCAGTGGAGGTTTTTGCTTAAGCTGAAACTATGCCTTTTCCTGCGCCAGGCTCTCAGGCCTTGGTGTTTCTGGGGTGAGTTTTCTCAGCGTCTTGCTTCTTGAGTGAGTTTGTTTCAGAGCAGAATTGTTGCTGATGTCCATTTCTTGAGTTCTTCTGTCTTTTCGAGAGAATGTGGATTTTTATACCCTGCTGCCACCATGATCTGTTCTGTTGTTGCTATTTGTGAGGTTTACTGCCTAGACAACCTCGTAACAGTACTGAACTATGTACATATTTATAATAGAAGGTAAAGGTATCGAAATTGCCACATACTAATCCTTATACTGCCCTTAGCTCTGGGTCATGTTGCCTTCTAACATCACCATGTGGGCCATACTGTACTCAGTCCAAGTGTTTGACTAATGAAGCCTTGTGGCAGATTGTCAGCACCCATATAATAGTTCACAAACTGTGAAAGTCCTGGTTCATAACCAAGGCTGATGAAAGGCAGCTTCTTCCACTCCCCCAGCATTAGGTTGAACCTGAGGTTGTCTTGCTTGAGTCTCCACCATCGCCACGTGGAGATCAGCACTTTAGCCACTTCGGCGTAGATGGAGCTGTTTCAATCCCACACCACAACTTTTAGGTACCATCTCCTTCTATTACAGTATCCACCATCAATCATCCAGATGCACCGGCATGCTCCTGATGTAGCTACTTCAATATTATAGCCCATGACAACTCACTCAGAAAACAGAGATTACATTGATAGAGACAGTTCCCCATCATAGTGTCTCAGGCCCAGATTATGGGCTAGATTTAATGTTCCCAATGCAGGTTTCACTCACTTGTTTTGGAAATGGCAGGAGACCCACGTTGCTTCAGTGGGGGAATTCTGATTTTATTAACTGCCTGTCAGGCACAAAAGTGGCCAAGCTTTCCCTTGGATATAGGACCCTGGCAATAGAAATCCCACTCCCTGGGAACTGCCTTTCCTTTCTCCTTTTCCCTGTAAATTCTCCCTCTTCAGGTGTTTATCCAATTCTTTTGAAAGCCATAATTGAATTTGCCTCCATCACACTCTCAGACAGTGCAGTTAAGATCCTAATCACTTACTGCATAAAAACTAAAATCTAAATTTTAAACAATGCCATGAAATCTCCTCTGAAGCTTCTTTTTTCCGAGGAGAGAAATCCCAGCAATTTTATGGCGACTTCATAATGCACAGAGTGGCTATATATGGCCTCTGGAAGGTGTACCCCTCCCCGATCACTGGCACTACCTGCCTCACCCAAGCATGGCTCATAGAAGAAACTTACCTTGTCTTTGAAGGTGCCTCAGCATTGACGTGCCCTCTCCTCCTTCTACAGCCTCAGTAACAACAACATTGGTGGCGCTGCCAAGGATACCGAGCTGCCAGCCTCTGAAGTGACCATGCAGCTGTGGGAGGTGGGCCACCAGCCTCAATTGGATGGCAATCCCAGCTGAGGTTGCAGGTAGCTCGCTGCTCAGGGTCCTACTATCTGCCCTGGGGGTGAGGGGTGGGGGTGGGGGGGGGGTGCAAAGTTATGGCAGGCGGTGGGCAAAATCTCTGGCTTGGCATGGCAGCAAATGTCTATCTCCGTAACACACCTTACCCTTTACTATCCCAACAGAAAATAAAATAAATGGATTATCGATGAACTAACTAGATGTTTGTATCTAGGTGATTCCTGAGCCTTAACCTATTTTGTGGAGAAAGTGAAATTCTGAAATGATGATTATTGCTTTTGTCTAAAATTGCAGATAGAATAAAGAAATAAATGGCAACGCTGGCTAACAGTCGCTCCGATGAGACTGCAATCGCATGTCTATGGTGTCTCTTAGTATCTTCAGTTGTTTACTGTGAGGGGCAAGAGCCCAATACCAAAATCTAACACTTTATCAATAAACAAATGATAGTGCATCACAAAATGCATTTTGTTTCATAAATTATTGTGGCGAGAGAGTCCTCCCAAAGTTTTACGAGCTACCCTGACAAATTACAATGCCTGGGTGTAAATATAGATATTGATTTTGTACACCGGCAGATAATTATGCTTAGAACAGACCAGGGGTCCCACTGGCTTTCAAAATGAAAGATGATAAAGCATCCAGTTTGTTCAGAGGTGTATCCTATTAACGGCTTATGGTGTTCTGGGCAAAATCAGTAAATTAATTTAACAACTCGCATGTTTTGAAGTGCACTCTATCCTGTCCATTCTACTTCCACTCATTAACTGGGCATTGTGAGGAGAGGCAGGATATTGATCTCACCCAGATGCAGGTATCGGTGGAACTTTCAAATGATAATATCTGCCAAAAGTGCATCAGGAAGCTGTTTGTTTTTGTGTCCGATTTTGCCGTGGTTTCTTAACTCAGCCATGGCATCAGTATCCTGCTTCCAGGTTTCCTGGCTAATCAATGAAGGTGGGATAATCAAGGACTTGTCAATTAAAGTTCTCTATTTAAAGGGACTCCAACATGCATCAGAATGACTGTAGAAAATCTTACTGTGGAGCCAATCAAATTCCTGGACAATTGAAGTAGGTCGTGGGAATGTTGCCCTCCACCCCCCCCCCCCCTCCACCTCCTCCCCCCCCCCCCCCCCCAGTTTGCAAACTCGCCTCGTTTAACTGACAATGCTCACATTCAACCTCATCCTACTGCCCTCAACTTCGATGAAGCTAGGGGAGATGAGCAAGAAAAGCCCCATGGAAACTCATTTGCACATCTCTTTAGGTTTTTTTAAATTGTTCATGGGGTGTGTGTGTGTCGCTGGCTGGGCCAGCATTTGTTGCCCATTCCTGAGGGCATTTGAAAGTCAACCACACTGCTGTGGATCTGGTGTCACATGTAGGCCAGACCAGGTAAGGATGGCAGATTTCCTTCCTTAAAGGACATTAGTTAACCAGATGGGTTTTATGACAATTGACAATGGTTTCATGGTCATCATTACACATTTTCTTTCAAATTCCAGATTCCTATTGAATTCAAATTTTTGCCATGGTGGGATTTGAACCCAGTTCTCCAGAGCCCTACCCTGGGTCTCTGAATTACTAATCCAGCAAAAATACCAAAACGTTACTCCCATCCTCTTTAGGTATTGAATAAGTTGTTCACTATCATGTAGCATGAACATATGCTGTTGTCTTACGCCCATTGGGAGTTGAGATGAAACAGTCGCCAAATTTATTTCATTTAGGAATCAGGCAGCTGGCCGGGGAAGGGTTTTAATCCCATTTGCCTGTTTGGTGTTTGAAATTTAATTCCCAGAGGTGAAATGTTAATATTGTAATTTGATATTTCAGCTGCACAACTGTAAGTTAAAGCGAAGTGTGAGCAACATTTTAATGAAAAAAGCCTCCATTTTGTGCCTGTACAGCCATTGAACATGGGTGAATGTATTTCTAAAGAAACCGATCAGGACATAACCTGGTACAGTGAATTGGAGTACCAATTCAAACAAGCAGAGAGCTATGAATCAGGGATTGGCTTTTGTGATCCTTCACACAATGGAGGATGAAACTCAAATTTCACCGGAGAAAATCAGCTATATCGACACACTCCAGTCAATTCTTCTTTCCAAGTTTTGAAATTGATTTGAGCATGTTCTGTCCTTGGGCTTCGGTGATCTTAATGTGCTGAAAGGGCCTTTTCATTCCGCTTTATGTTGTATGGAAAGTAAAAATATAGCATACAGGACTAGCTACCAGTACTTACATAGAACAGTGCCAATTATAAGGATAGGTTGAATATACTGGGCTAGTCGTCCCTTTATAGAAAATAAAGATCTGATCTAATTAAGGTGTTTATCATGATTAGAGGGTTTAATAGGATAAATTGGGAGAAACCCATTGCGCCTATTGGGAAACTCAGAACAAGGAGTATAACCATATCCCATTCCCACGCGATGCCAGGAAGCACTTCTTCATGCAAACGTTAGTGGATATCTGGAACGCTTACGCCTAAGAGGCTGATGAGGTCGGGTCAAATGAAGATTTCAAAACTGAGATGGATAGATTTTTGAAAGGCAAGTGAATTAAGGGTTACAGAACCAAAGTGAGTGGATGGAGTTAAAATACAGAGCATCCATGGTCTGATTGAATGGTTGAACAGATTTGGGAGTTTGACTCATTCTACCGCGTTTACACTGAGAATGTAATATAATGTGATTTAACCCTGCTACATAATGCGTCACAAACACCTAACAGGCCCTTGCACACAATTGGATTTGGATGAAGTGCTGGATGTAGTTGAGTAAGATAAAGGCAATTTGAGCTATAATGTCTTCAGTTGTTTTTAACCCATTTTGGGTGCGAACATAAAATGGTTCCAGTTTCACACTCAAATCCATTCTTCGTCAATCAGCAGAAAAATATAGACGTTTGTTAACATAAGAAACATTTAAATAGTTCAAATAGTTTCGTGCAATTTTACAACCATTGCAATTAATTCAAATCAATTTGTGTTACTGTCCATATGGGCACTTTGCTTGTTCATTGAAAAATTGTGTATTAATGAATATTAACAATAAAAAGGAAAAAAATCCTATTTCAGAGGTCTAACTTTAGTTAGAATGTATTAAAAACTATTTTAATGCAATAAAGGAATGAGTTAGTGAGTCCCAGATATCATGAGTACATATCCTCATCCATTCATCAAACCTCTATCAAAAGTTCTAAAACTGATGTCAGTTTCAGGTTGAGAGCGCAGTTAATAAAACACACTGTATCCTCGGTTTTATTAATAGGGCAAAGACTACAAAAGTAAGGAGGTTACTTGAACATAAGACACTAGTTCAGCCTCAGCTGGAGTATCGCACCCCATTCTGGGTACTGCACTTCAGGAAGGATGTGAAGGCAGTGGAGAGACCGCAGAAAAGATTCATGAGAGAAGTCCCTATCCCCTGGAACCATACTTATGAAGATAGATTGGATAAGTTAGGACTGTTTTCCTTGGAGAAAATAATGCTTATAGGAGATTTGATAGCTGTTTTCAAAATCATGAGGGGTCTGAGCTGAGTAGATGGGGAGGAACTGTTCCCACTCTTGAAAAGATCAAGAACGAGAGAGCACAGATTTAAAGTAATTGACAAAGGAATCCAAAGCAAAATTAGAAAACACTTTTTCACACAGCGAGTGGTTAAGGCCTGAAATGAAGAGTGTGAAGGAGGTAGGTTCAAATGAGGCATCCAAAAGGGAATTAGATTTTTATCTGAAAAGGAAGAATGCCGAGGGTTACAGGGAGAAAGTGGGAGAATGACACAATGGGCCGAATAGCCTCGTTCTGCACTGTAACAGTTCTGTGATTCTACATCTGAGGGATTGTCGCCTTGTCCCTGAATGCATCCAACAGTGATGCTGAGACAAAGAGTGATTCTCATTGTTCATGTCACTCTTTACTTTGTCAAATTATTTGAGAGCAGAATTCATCAAGGAAGACCTGCTCATCAAATACCCTTCCTGCCTGCAGGTTGAATAAACCATACCGTTAAAGAATCTAATTTCCTGAAACGACAGGAGAGATGTCTAGTCTAGCCCGTCAAAGTTTAGGTGGGGCTGTCACTTGGAAATCAGTGATCCAGACGTTGCCATGATATTCTTGTCTCGTACTGTGAAGCCCACTCCTGGAAAGCTGATTTATTGTTCAGTTACGACTAGACAAAATTAATATCAAAGAAACTGAGCACATCCAATAACACTGCTGTTAAAACATTCATCTGAATTTCTGAGTTAATGAGCCATGGGCATCAGTGTGTGCAGGTACTACCAGATGAAAATACATTGGTCAAAAAAGGTCAGTTCTCAATATTAAGTACAAAGGTCTTGCAAATGTGAAGCTTGCAATTTCTTTTAAATATCCTGCTTGGTAGTCTTCTTGCCTCGAATTATAAAATGCAGTTATCTGTTCCGTGTCTTCATTAATAATGTATGTAGATGCTGGCTTTCCAGTATTAACTAGGTAGTGAAGTTCTTTAGCTCTGTATGCTCTCTTCCCCGGGATGCCAGCTTGAAAACATCCTAGATTGATTGAAATAAAATAAAGAAAACTGGAAACGCTAGCATATCTATTCGCAGAAAGAGAAAATATTGTTTTATATGTAATCCACCATCAAATGGATTACCTCACTACTGGGTGGCATAGTGGTTAGCACTGCTGCCTCTCAGTGCCAGGAACCCGGGTTCAATTCCCAGCTTGGGTCACTGTCTGTGTGGAGTCTGTACGTTCTCCCTGTGTCTGCGTGGGTTTCCTCCGGGTGCTCCGGTTTCCTCCCACAGTCTGAAAGATGTGCTGGTTATTGACGATGCTAAATTCTCCCTCAGTGTACCCGAACAGATGCCGGAGTGTGGTGACGAGGGGATTTTCACAGTCACCTCATTGCAGTGTTAATGTAAGCCTACCTGTGACACGAATAAACTTTTAAACTACTGGCTGCAAACCCAAGTCCAAAAGATAGAAGGGTCCTTCTAACTCTGAGGATGGATCTTTCAATCCTTCCTGCTGGCTGGATCTTCCGGTCCTGCCAATGGTGACCCCCCTCCCCTCCCCCTCACTGCGGTGGGCACCCCATCCGGGCGGCCCATGAACAATGCAAAATGTCATAGACATCAGAAGGACTGGAAAATTCAATCACAGTCCAATGATGAGCTACCTCTGCTGCCAGAAAAATGCCATGGTGGGAGCGGTTGGTGGGGGTGGGGGGTTCCTGCTCCAAGGCTTTGACATGTATCCTTCCAGTGTTGCAGTGGGCAGTGGTTGTTCTTGCATTTCACACTCCATTTGCAGTAGCTAATACTCTACAGGACATAGTTTATGTGCTGGGTATATAGCTGAGTCACACATGGTGCAACAACAAGTTAAAAGATGCAATAAAGGGCAAAGAAAGTCTAAGGGGGATGTTTTTAATTCAAAATACTCCCTCTTATTCAAAAAATATTTTACACAAATAGTACTAAGGTGGGATTTCATTAGTCCAATAGGAGTCTTGGCAACTGGTCAGAAAACCAGCAGGGCAATCCCTTTAGGACCACAGGAGAAGCCCAATAATATTAAGTGCCCTTCAGGCCAACCAAAAGCTGGCAGCTCCTTATTGTTGCTAGCACAACCTGTAGCGGTCGGAGCTACTGGCAGTGCAACCTTCAAAGGACCTGGATCTCTGAGGATCCCAGGTCAAAAGTGAGTAAGTGGATGAGGTGTCAATCAAGTGGGCTGCTTTGTCCTGGATGGTGTTAAGCTTCCTGAATTTAGTTGGAGCTGCATTCACCCAGGCAAGTGGAGAGTATTCCATCACATTCTAGACTTGTACCTTGTCGGTGGTGGACAGACTTCAGGGCATTATGAGGTGAGTTACTCACTAACATGATTCCTAGCCTCTGACCTGCTCTTGCAGCTACAGTATTTATATGGCTAGTCCCGTTCAGTTTCTGGTCAATGGTAACTCTCAGAATGTTGATAGTAGGGGAAGCGATGGTAATGCGATTGAACGTCAAGGGGCGATGGTCAGATTCTCTCTTGTTGAAGAATGTTATTGCCTGGTGCTCGTTGATGCAAATGTTACTTGCCACTTGTCAGCGCAACTTGATTAAATTAACTTGCAATATTACCACAAATCCTTTACAAGGGTTCACACTACCATTGTCTGCCTCCTATAATTGTAAGGTATTTTTGTCTTAATCTTGGCAGTCCTTGTAAATTTATTTTCACATTCCCCTTTTGCAGTTCTTACTTTATTTTTGTTGTTCTTTATATCTCTCCTAGTTCCGTGAATGTACATGTGTTCTTTCCTTTAGTTTCATGTTATCCCTCACCGCTTTTATTGCCTATGGCTGTTTTATTTCATAGAGCTCTTTCACCTTAGCAGCATGTATGAGTCCTGTGTTAAGCTAAATTATTTTTCACGAACACTTCCCACGTTTCATCGGTAATGTCGCCTGGGAACAGTTTTGACCAGCTTGCTGCCGTCAGTCTCTGTCTCATCCAGTTAGAGTTAGCCTTTCCAAAATCTAGAAACGGAGTTAGCTTTCTCCTTTCCAAATTTAACATCCAATTTGATCACCTTTATGATGACTGTTGGATGTTTTCTTTCCCTTAGAATATCCCCAAAACTGTTTCATAGACATAGATACATAGGCATATAAATAAATAAAGATGGCAAGAAGAGTGTGGCTGATTGGAGACAAAATGGGGGAACAATATGTGGAAACAGAGGGCCCAATTTTACCATCAAGTTGCGCCCGTTTTCAGGTGCAAAAATTTGATAAAGTCGGGCATGAGGTGAATAGCGCGAACCGCGCCCACCTCCACCCCAGTTCCTCTTTTACCAAGGCCTAAAAATGGCCGCGATCGGGACCGCACCTGAAATGGGCATGACGGCCATTTGAATGCATTTGAATGCATTTAAATTGATTTAATGAGCTGCACGCCCAACCTTACCGGCACTTCCCCCTTTACCACCGCGTTCGCCCATCCAGAATCGGCGTGAAACAGGCATGCTCCACAAAAGTTTGATTCTGGTGCTCCAGTTAGTGAGGAGGTAGGTGCCGAGCATCCGACAGCTCTCTGCTTGAAATCAGTGGCAGGGCGGAGGGGGGGAGGTGGGTCTGACGGCTCTCTGCTTGAGATCGGTGGGGGGGAAGGGGGGTCCGCTGCCACTCTGCTTGAGATCAGTGAGGGGGAAGGGGGGAGGGGGGCTGCGGTTGGTCTGGGTGGCAGAGGGGGTGGGGGGATAAGGGGGTCAGTAATGTTGTGGGGGTGGGGCAACATTGTGGGGGACAGGGGGAGGCGTTATTCGGCCCGGGAGCGATGTGGCAGGGGAGCCGCATTCTATCTTTTTATTTCAGCGTATGCGCAGTTGAAGGCGCCGATCGGAGCTGTAAAGTTTCGGGCGGGTTAAGCCACGTCCACAAGCTTGTACAGCGCAATTCGGAATCGCTGATATTTTTTCAGGCAGAGTGCATATGGGGGTGCCTGAGAAAGGGTCTAAAAGTTGGATCTGAAACACTCCCAATTTCAAGTCCGCCCAGCACTTAGAATCAAAATGGTAAAATAGGCCCAGAGGGTATGGCTGAGGTACTAAATTAATACTTTGCAGTTATCTTTACCAAGGAAGAAGATGTTGCCAAGGTCATAGTGAAAGAAGAAGTAGTTGAAACACTGGATGGGCTAAAAATTGATAGAGGGGTATTAGGTAGACTGGTGTTCTTGATAAGTCACCAGGATGGGATGCATCTAATTAAACTGAGAGAAGTAAGGGTGGAAATTGCAGAGGCATTGGCCATAATCCTCAGATCCAGGATTGTTTTGTAGGACCGGTGAATTGTAAATATTACACTCATGTTCAAAAATAGGCCGAAGGATAAACTATTGGCCAGTCAGCAGTGGGAAGGCTTTTAGAAATGGTAATCCACATTGACATGAACTGTCATTTGGGTAGATGGGATCAATTAAGGAAAGCCAGCATGATTTTGTGAAGGGAAAACTGCCTTTAATTAACTTGATTGAAATTTGTGATGAGATAACAGAGGATTGATGAGGGTAATATGGTTGATGTGGTGTACATGGACAGTGGTTAGCACTGCTGCCTCACAGCAGCGGGGACCCGGCTTGGGTCACTGTCCGTGCGGAGTCTGCACATTCTCCCTGTGTCTGTGTGGGTTTCCTCCGGGAGCTCCGGTTTCCTCCCACAGTCCAAATGATTTGCTGGTTAGGTGCATTGGCCCATGCTAAATTCTCCCTCAGTGTACCCAAACAGGCGCCAGAGTGTGACGACTAGGGGATTTTCACAATAGCTACATTTCATTGTTAATGTAAACCAACTTGTGACACTAATAAATAAACTTTAAACTGTGCATAATGAGATTAAAAGCGGTGAAAATCTGCTTTGCACTATCAATGACCTGGAAAATACAGTTGCTGTCACACTGCCTGAGGTGTTTGCTGAAATGCAAATTATTTGCCCTAAGAAAGTTGGCAACTAATTTTTATTGGCCAACATTGACACAAGGGCAAGTGCCAACATATAACCTCTGTGAATTCTAAAAGACATATCCACAGACATGGAAGGCCATGGCGAAACTGACAACTGTGAAACTTTCAGTATACAACAGTTCAGTAATTCCATGTGCAGGGTTCATTGTCAAGGAGATCCAGAGTGCAAGTGTGGACAACCTTCCTGGATATCATAGACTAAATGCCCAACGATTATTGGTCTGCTGGCATTCAATGACTTGGTATTAGTAACGGTCCATGGAATTAGTCGAACATTACAAGGCAGATCTGAACCTACTCCTAACATCTCAGCTCATGACCTAACATCGAAATACCCAGAACATTTCAACAAAACTGGCAGTTTCAAGGGAGCTGCAATATTATACTTGCAGGAGAATGCAAGTCTATTAATTGATACATTATGCACAACCTAAATGCCCGAAGATACAAGAAGAAACAGTGAAAGATTCTACAGTGAAACTGTGGGAAGCAGTGAAAGATGGCCTGATTCGAGTCACCATATCCATAAACATGCAAGATTTTGACCTTACAAGGACAAGATAGGCATCTCCTGGAGAATCATTTTTAAAAGCAGGGAGGTCATCATACTGGAATCTTTGTGACCTTTTATCCTTCACCAACTTTATCACTCTCACTTGGGCATACATCAGATGAGAAGCCTTGTGAGAGACATTGGCCAGACCTCTACCACCTCGCCCACCACAGAATCGGAGCGGGCGCGGATCCAACAATGGAAATCTCCATGACCTCAGGCGGGAATTTCTGGTCTTGCTTGAATGAGGCCGTAAAGTCCCGCCCATAGTATATCGACCGAGTATGAATAGTGACATTGAAATTGATGTCAAGTGCAAGGCTTGTCAAGAGCATTTGCTAAGTCAGCACAAAGAACCATTGATTCCACATGAGGTTCCTATCATCGCATCCAACCTCTTTCATGTGAATGTCACTAATGTCATTGTCATCATGGACTACTGTACCAAGTACCCCATTACTCAACAAGTGCACAACTGTCACGCATGCTCTACATGCTATTTTCAGCTTATTTGGTGTGCCTAAAGAGATCATTATGGATAACAATTCACAATTTATTAAGCTAGTGTGGGATATGTGAGAGAGGTTGAAAATTGACAACTCCATTTTTTCATAGAATTCTTACAGTGCAGAAGGAGGCCATTTAGCCCATCAAGTTTACACCAACTCTCTGACAGAGCATCTTACCTAGCCCCCACCCCCCCACCATTTACTTTCCCCCCCTGCCATAACCCCAAAACCCCATGCATTTACCATGGTTAATCCAACTAATTTGCACATCTTTCGACTGTGGGAGGAAACCAGAGCACCCAGAGGAAACCCATGCAGACAAGAGGAGAACGTGCAAGTTCCACACAGTCACCTAAGATCCAGAATCGAACCTGAGTCCCGAGCACTGTGAGGCAACAGTGCTGACCATTGTGCCATTCTTTTTATCCTAGATCTAACAGCCTAGCTGAACGAATTATTTACACAGTGAAATCCCTCATTCTCAAATGTAGAAAGAACAAGTAAAATCTACACATTGTAATGTTACATCTGGAAGTGACACCTTTAAGATTCAGTAATGTCAACGAGGGATGAGATGTTGCCTGAGTGAGATTGGGACTGAATGAGTATATTTGAGGATTTAGTTCAAAGTGGGAATTCGGTGTATAGGGAGAAAGACATCTCACAACACCAGGTTAAAGTCCAACAGTTTTATTTGGTGGCACGAGCGCTTTCGGAGCGCTGCTCCATCATCAGGTGAGTGGAGAGTTGGGTTCACAAACAGAGCATACATAGATACAGACTTAATTGCAAGATAATGGTTGGAAAGCGAGTTTTAATAGGTGATCAAGTCTTTACAGGTACAGACAATGCGAGTGGAGAGAGGGATAATCACAGGTTAAAGAGGTGTGAATTGTCTCAAGCCAGGACAGTTAGTTGGATTTTGCAAGCCCAAGCCAAATGGTGGGGGTTACACGTCGTGTGACATGAACATGAACATGCAGAATCGCCGAGCAGAAGCTGATAGCCAGGTTCTGCACACATGAGGATGGCCTCAACTTGGGGTTCATGTCACACTACGTGTAACCCCTACCTTGTTTCTGCGGCTTTGACTCATCTTTCATTCCCTCACCCTGCAGTATAAATATCTCCCACTTGCTATGCCTTTTAGCTTTGACAAAGGGCATCAGGACTCGAAATGTCAGCTCTTTTCTCTTTTTATAGATACTGAGATTTTCCAGCATTTTTTCTCTTTTGGTTTCAGATTCCAGCATCCGCAGTCATTTGCTTTTATGCTGAGTAGGGAGTTCGGGGAAGGGTGGGAAGGAGGTGTTATTTTCTTCTACTCTTCTCCAGCCTCCAGTATTTGATTTTCATTTTGGTGCAGCAGAAGCAGCAGGTAAATCACAGAGCAGGCGAGGTGCTGAATGTGGAAGTTTCTGGACATCAGCGATCCAGGGCAAACACACCTGCAATAAGTGTGGCTGCAGGAACTTCAGTTCAATGAGGTTGAGCTGGATGCTGAGCTGCAACCACTGCAGCACATCAGGGTTGGGCAACATTACACGGACACTTTATTCCAAAAGGCAGTCACACGCCTTAGGATGAGGTTTTCTGAGTTGGTTAGTGGTCAGTGGCAGGACAATATGACTGCAAGTGAGGCCAGTAAGGGGATCCAGACGGCAGGAGTACAGGAGTGGTCAGTCTTTGGAATTGTCCAACAGGTTTTAGCTTGCTTGGATGAGAATGGAGGCTGCAGGATCGATGAGCTAATTGGCCATGGCACCATACAGGAATGATGTGGAGATGCCGTGCTTGGGTGATGTTCGGGGCTGTCTTGTGAGTGCGGCTAATTCGGGTAAGCGTTCTCCAAGGCGGCCTTCGCGACACACGATGGCGCAGAGTCGCTGAGCAGAAACTGATAGCCAAGTTCTGCACACACGAGGACGGCCTCAACTGGGATATTGGGTTCATGTCCCACTATTTGTAACCCCCACAGAGTTTCACTGGCTGTCTTGTCTGGAGACAATACACATCTTTTTAGCCTGTCTTGATGCTCTCTCCACTCATGTTGTTTTGTTTCTTAAAGACTTGATTAGTTGTAAGTATTCGCATTCCAACCATTATTCATGTAAATTGAGTTTGTGTCGTTATATGCTCTGTTTGTGAACAGAATTCCCACTCACCTGAAGAAGGGGCTGGCAGCTCCGAAAGCTTGTGTGGCTTTTGCTACCAAATAAACCTGTTGGACTTTAACCTGGTGTTGTTAAACTTCTTACCATACAGGAAGCCATTCAAGCTGGGGGAGTAACAAGGAATGTAGTGGTAACAGGGAACAGTGCAGTCAGAGGGATTGACACTGTTCTGTGCAGCAGAGTCCAAACAGCCATGTTGCTTACCTGATACCAGAGTTCAGGACATCCGCTCAGGGCTGGAGAGGAACATGCGGTGGGAGGGAGAGGACCCAACCATCATGTTTATGTACATAGCAATGACATGGGCAGGACAAAGGACATTTACATTGTCAATATGAAGAGCTTGGTACCAAATTTAGCAGAATTTCAAAGGTCATAATTTCTTGGTTATTGCCTGAGCCACATGCAGATTGGTATAGGCCCTATCAGATTATGGAAATGAATGCATGCCTCAAAGACTGGTTTGGGAGAAGTGGGTTCCAGTTCATGGGCACTGGCACACCAGTACTGAGGAAGGTGGAGCTGTACCGCTGGGACAGTGCCCACCTGAACTGTCCTGGGACTGGTGTTCTCACGAGCCACATAAATAGAGAACTGGATCAATTTTAAAACTTTTGGAAGATGTGGTAAATCAAACATAAAGACCAGGCAAAAGAGAAAGGTATTTATACAAGAAATGAAAAACAGGCCGTAACAGCAATGATGTGGAGGTGCTGGTGTTGTACTGGGGTAAGCACAGTAAGAAGTCTCACAACACCAGGTTAAAGTCCAACAGGTTTGATAGGTCCAACAGGATTATTTGGAATCACAAGCTTTCGGAGTGCTGCTCCACTCATCTGAGGAAGGAGCAGCGCTCCAAAAGCTCGTGATTCCAACTAAACCTGTTGGACTTTAACCTGGTGTTGAGAGACTCCTTACCGAAACAGGAAAGGATAGAGAATAGAAATCTAACAGTAAACCAACCGAGGAGACTAGAGGTTATAAAAATAATAAAATAATAAAACTAAAGGCCCTGCATCTTAATGCACAAATCATTTGAAACAATAACAGATGAACCAAGAGCACACATAGAAATAAATGAGTTTGATTTGATAGCCATTAATGAGACATGGCTGCAGGAAAACATGGATTGGATCAAAGTATTGAAAATTACAGGGTATTTATGAAGGACAGGAGTGAGGAAAATGTGGAGGGGTGGTTGGATGTTAAAGCTCTGGTTAATGATGGTATTATCACGTTAGAGAGGGATGACCTAAGTTCAGGACACCAGGATGTGGAACATTTTGGGTAGAGATGAGAAATGATTGATTCCCTAACCACTGTCAAAGAGGCGGATAGAACAGAAGGGAGGTTAGTGAGGTTTGCCCAATAAGTATGCACAAAGTACAGTGAAGATGCGGTGAAGGAAGAAGGAGTAAGAGTAGTGAAGAATGAAGGGAATGGATCTTGCTGAGAGGAAGGGCCAACTCCCAAAATATTTGGTGCCAACAGGAATCTTTAGGCCCAGCTTTTGAAAACAAGCGCTTTCAGACTAGTTAAAATCTTCAGTGGAAGCACAGCAGTCCATTATAAGCCACATTAAACAGAGGAGTCCCACACTGACAATCTGATACCACCCATGGGGAAAGCAGTGAGAGTAAGTACTCGAATAGGCAAGTAAACACAAGAATCGAACAATGATCGAAAGAATAAGCATCAAGGGAGAAGAGGGTAATTTGCTCATTTCTGTTTTTGAACAATAAATATCATCCATTGTGCAGTATTATATTGATTGATGAAGCTGATTTCAGAAATGTGTTCCAAGAATAATGTTACTAAGGAACAAATAAAATGGGCTTGATCATACTATGGACTATAAAATCAGAGAATAATATTGCAGGGAAAAAGGCCATCTGACCCAATGTGCTAAAACATGGCTCTCTGATAGAACAATCCAATGCCAGTCTCCTCAAGCTCCATAAATATTTCTGCTTTAAGTATTTATCTAATTCTCTTTTGCAAATCAATATTGACTTTGCTTCCAGCATCCTTCTTGGCAGGACATTCCAGCTCACAACAGCATACTGTCTAAACAAAGTTTCCTCACGTCACCTCTGGTTCTGATCGTATGGCACAGTGGGTAGTACCCCCACCTTTGAGCCAGAAGGTCCGGGTTTGATTCCCACCCAAGGACTTGATAACCATAACGCTGTCAGACAGGGGTTGAGTGTTAACCAGCAAATCCTTCAAAACAGGCCAATGGCTGGCAGTAAGGGCAGGAGAGACTCCTGGTCAGCCACACTTGTGGTGGAGTGGTGCCCCTCAAAAGCTATAAGCCCTGGTGACAGACTAGCGACCTGTTCCAAAAATTACTAGCTATGGAAGCAGACGAAGCTCTGCCTTAGTGTAGCATGAGATGTGAAAAGAGAATTGGATTGGAGCCTCTGGTTCTATTGATAATCATCTTTAAATCTGTCTCCTCTGTTTATGAGCTCTTCCGCCACTGCAAAATGTTTCTCCTTATTTACTCGATGAAAACCCTTCCTGATTTTGAACTCCTATCATATTTTCCCTCAATCTTCTCTGCTCTAACCTTTTCTAATCTCTCTATGTCACTAGAGTTCATCAACCTTGATACCATTCTTGCCTCATCTAAGATTTGGACACCCGTCCAAAAGATTTCATGGTAGTATTACAAAGAAGAGACCGAGATATCCTCAGTGTCCTGGCCAATATTCACCCCCAATAAACAACACAAAAACAGATTATCTAGTCATTATCACATTGCTACTTGAGAGGGTTTGGCTGCTGTGTTTCCTGCATTACACCACTGACTACATTTCTAAAGTACTCAATTGGCTCTCAAGTATTTTGAGACTTCATGAAAAGAACTATGTATATTTTTTAATTCATTCAAGGGATGTGGGCTTCGCTGGCCTGGCCAGCATTTTTTGCTAATCTCTAATTGCACTTCAGAAGGTGGTCGTGAGCTGCCTTCTTGAACCACTGCAGTCCCTATGGTGTAGGTACATCCTAAGTGCTGTTAGGGAGGGAGTTCCAGGATTTTGACCCACTGACAGAGAAGGAACAGCAATCTATTTCCACGTCAAGATGGTGAATGGCTTGGAGGGGAACTTCCAGGGGGCAGTGTTCCTATGTGTTTGCTGTCCTTGTCCTTCATCAGTTTGGAAGGTGATGTCTAAGGAGCTTTGGCGAGTTCCTTCAGTGCATCTTGTAGATGGTACGCACAGCTGCGACTGTGCATCACTGGTGGGAGTGTTTCTGGAAGGGGTGCCAACCACCCATCACACTACTAACTTGTGCCTTGTAGATGGTGGATGTGCTTTGGGGAGTTATACGCCACTGGATTCCTAACCTCTGACCTGCTCTTGTAGCCACAGTATTTATATGGCAAGTCCAGTTGAGTTTCTGGTCAATAGCAAACCCCAGGATGTTGATAATTGGGGATTCAGTAATGATATTGCCATTGAACATCAAGGGGTGATGGTTAGATTCTCTCTTGTTGAAGATAGTCATTGCCTGGCACTTGTGTGATGCAGATGTTATTTGCCACTTATCAGCCCAAGCCTGGATAAGTCCAGGCCTTGCTGCATTTGGACATGGATTGCTCCAGTATGATATGAGAAGGATAACTGGGTGGGAGGATGTGAAGGAACAAGGCTCAAAACGTATGGGATGAATTCAGGAATATTGGGTTAAAAATAACTCTTCAGTAAAACTTATAGCAGGCTACAATTTTTGCCGATGAACAAAGCTAGCTTGCAAACACAATATGGTCAATTCCCTTCACAATAATATGAAGCTGCTGATAAAAAAACACACACCTGAAAAGCAATATCCTGGGAATTCTGCTATGACACAAGCACAAAAGCTACAATTCTGAATCTAATAAATAAAATCATAAAACAGATAAAAGAAATGCTAGCTCACAAGTTTTATTATTCTGCTGGACGCTGTACCTTGATTAAACAGATTGACCTGTGTGACTGTTACTTACCCCCACCTTTCAAAAATAAATTCAATGTAGCAGGCAGAAGTTTCTCCGAATAATTCAAGGTGTTGAATAGGTGAGAAAACGAGAAGTTTTCTCGCTGGTTTTTCAGCGAGGTAGGTAATGGTAATTTACGTGATTCTGTGCAAAAAGAGGTTGTAATGTGAATCTCGCCAATAGGGGGAGGGGAGGAGTCCCAGCTCGCCTGTGAGGCCAGCACTGAGCTCTAGGGGCACCATTACACAGGCCACCGATCTCCCAGTATATTGTATACATAGTATACTGGAAGATGTGTCACTAATCCCCCAACGGACACCCCCCCCCCCCCCCAATCGCCACTCCACTGATTGCCCCCCCAGATCACCATACCAGCCAATCACCTCCCCCCAGATCATCACGCCGGCCCTTTGGTTGATACCGATACCCACCCTCCCCCCATTGCCGGCCCAGCCCATTCTCCCCCCCCTCCCGGATCACCACTCCAACCCACCCCCCACCCGATCGCCCACCCCCTGCAGAGTTTCTACCTTTCTTCCCCTCCTGCGGACCTCCCCTCGACATCCCACCTCTGCCTATCCCCATCAGGTTTCCCCCGCTCCCTTAGCACTGCCAGGGTGCCTGGTTGGCAGTGCCAGGTGCCAGGCTGGCACTGTCCCATGGGCACTGCCCAGCCCTGCTCCTGACCATCCAGCAGGGTTCAATGGCCTGTGACCCGATTCACATCTGGTCTTCGCTGGTGGGGACCATCTGTGATCCTCGCTGGTGAGGACATCAACCAGTGAGGAGACTAAGATAAGTGAGCCTGGACAATTGTGTCCCAGGCTCGTTAATGACATTTTAAGCATGTCATTAATATTTAAATCAGTCTCGTGCTCCTTCGCATGCAAAACGGTGCCGTTAAGGTTGTAAGAGACGAGAAACTGGGGGCGAGCCAATTTTTTGTCTCTCTCCCTATCTTACCAGCTCGCCGTGCCGATAAGATCATGCCCCACATTTCTCAGAAAATTGATCAGATAACTTTGTGAATTCTGGCAGGTAAGATGAGGGAGAATTACAAGACATTCTATAAGTATATAAAGGAAAGAGGATAGCCAGGGAAAGAGTAGAGCTCATTCAGGACCAAGGAGGCAATCTGTGCGTGGAGCCAGAGGACATTGTTCGGCTGTTAAACTAATACTTCACATCTGTCTTCATTTAGGAGAAGGAGGACATAGATACAGAATTTGGAGAGAGGGACTATGAGGTTCTTGAACAGTTTGACATAGGGAGTGAGGGGGTATTGGAGGATTTGGCAAGTTTAAAAGTGGACAAATCCCCAGGTCTGGGTGAGTTGTATCCCAAGCTGCTGTGGGAGGCAAGGGAGGAAATTACAGAGGCTCTGACCCAAATTTTCAATTCCTCTCTGGCCATGGGGGTACCCAGTCCAACGCCGGCATCTCCACATCGTGGGGTACATGCCAGAGAACTGTAGGACAGTTAATGTGGTTCCACCTTCAAGAAGGGTGGTAGAGATAAACCAGGGAACTACAGACCACGTAGTCTCACATCAGTGGTAGGGAAACTACTGGAGAAAATTCTGAAGGAGAAAATGAATCTCCAATTGGAGGGGTAAGGTTTGATCAGGGATAGTCAACTCGGCTTTGTCAGGGAAAGGTCAACTTAATAATTTTTCAAGGAGGTGATCGGGTGTGTTGATGAGGATAGTGTAGCCAATGTAGTTTATATGGATTTCAGCAAATCCTTTGACAAGGTCCCATATGGGAGATTGATAAAGATAAAAACACATAGGTTCCAGGGTAACTTGGCAAGATGGATCCAAAACTAGCGTAGTGGTAGGAAACAGAGGCTGGTAGAAGGCTGTTTATGTAACTGGAGGCCAGTAACTGGAGGCAGCTGGAATACTGTGTGCAGTATTGGTCCCCTTATTTGCGGAAGGATATATTGGCCTTGGAGGGAGTGCAGAGCAGGTTCACCAGGTTGATATCAGAGATGAGGGGTGTTGACTATGAGGAGAGACTGAGCAGATTGGGTTTGTATTCGTTGGAATTTAGAAGGCTGAGGGAGGATCTTATGGAGACCTATAAGATAATGAAGGGGCTGGATAGGGTAGAGATGGAGAGATTCTTTCCACTTAGAAAGGAAACTAGAACTAGAGGGCACAGCCTCAAAATAAAGGGGGGTCAGTTTAGGACAGAGTTGAGGAGGAACTTCTTCTCTCAGAGGGTGGTGAATCTCTGGAATTCTCTGCCCACTGAAGTGGTGGAGGCTACCTCGTTGAATATGTTTAAATCACGGATAGATGGATTCCTGATCGGTAAGGGAATTAGGGATTATAGGGATCAGGCGGGTAAGTGGAACTGATCCACTTCAGATCAGCCATGATCTTATTGAATGGCGGGGCAGGCTCGAGGGGCTAGATGGCCTACTCCTGCTCCTATTTCTTATGTTCTTATGTTCTTATGTCCAGTGGCATACTACAGGATCACTGCTAGGTCTCTTATTGTCCGTGATATATATAAACAATATTGATGAGAATGTGGTTGGGGGGGAATGATAAATAAGTTTGCGGATGACACGTAGATTAGCAGGGTAGTTTTGGATTGCAGGAAGATATAGGTGAGTTGGTCAGATGGGCAGATTGGTGGTAGATGGAATTTAACCCTGAAAAGTACAAGGTGATGCATTTTGGAAGGATTAACAAGACAAGGGAGTACTCAATGAATGGCAGGACACTAGGAAGCTCAAAGGAACAAGGGATTTGGGAAGCTTGTTCACAGATCCCTGAAGGCAGCAGGACAAGTTCATAGGGTAGTTAAGGCATATGGGACACCTGCCTTTATCAACCATAGCATAGATTATAGAAGCAGAGAGATTATGTTGGAGTTGTACAAAACTTTGGTTAGGCCACAGCTGGAGTACTGTGTGCAGTTCTGGTCACCTCCCTATAGGAAAGATGTGATTGTATTGGAGAGTATGGAGGGGTGGTTCACCAGGATGCTGCCTGCGATAGAGCATTTGAACTATGAAGAGATCCATAGAATAGAATGATAGGCTCGGGTTTCTTTTTTTTTAGAAGAGAGAAGGCTGAGGGAGGACCTGATTGAAGTATATTAAATTATGAGGGGTATGCAAAGGGGGGATAAAAAGTAGCTGTTCCGCTTAGTTGAAGGGTCAATAAGGAGGGGCATAATTTTAAAATGAGGGCAAGAGATTTAGAGGAGATTGGAGGAAAAATGTGTTCACCCAGAGGGCATTGGGAGTCTAGAATGCACTGCCTAGGAGGGCAACCTTTAAAAAGTACGTGGATGTCATAAAATTCAAGACTATGGGCCAAGTGCAGGAAAGCGAGATTAGTGTAGTTTTAGTATAATTTTGTTAGTCCAGACTCGATGGGCTGAAGGGCCTTTTCTGTACTGTATGGCTATGACTCATTGCAATAGGTGGTCCTGCTCACCAAATTATGGGGTAATGTTTGCAGACATTCTATAATTGATTGATCATGTTCCATGCATTCATTTAATTATGCATGCCAAAATTTATTGTAAATATCTCTACATAACTCGAAGGAGGGAGTTTCGTTGTGCGAGGGTGAGATAAAGCAGGTGAAGGTTAGGTATGAGTGCTGACTGATTATATAGGATATACAGCACCAAAATAGATCATTTGGCCCAACCATGCTAATGTATGTGCTCCACTTGGGAGTCTAGAATGCACTGCCGAGGAGGGCAGATTAGTGTCGTATAATTTTGTTAGTCCAGACTCGATGGGCTGAAGGGCTGAAGGGCCTTTTCTGTACTGTATGGCTACTAAAACTACACTAATCTCATTGTGATCCTCTACTCCTTTCTCCCTCTGATTCTTGCCTCGATCCTCTTAAATGCATGACCTCAAACATTCTCTATGGAAGTACCTTTGAGGAAAGAAGTTTACTCTGAATTCCCCATTGGATTTCTTAGTGACAATCTTCTCTTCCCCACAGGAGCACACATCCTCACTGTATGCACTATCAAAAACTTCTGTAATTGTAATCCCTCAGCCTTCTTTCATAGAGGACAGAGACCCAGCCTGCATCCTTTGCTGATATATACACCCACACATTTCTGGTGTCATCTTTGTAAATCTTCCCTGCACCCCCTCTGGTGCATCTATGTCCTTTTTATATTCTGTTAACCATAACTGCAGTCAGTCATCTTAAATGTGGCCTAACCGAGGTCTAATACAGGTTTAGCATAACTTCCCTACTTTTCAATTCTATCTCTCTGGAAATGAAGCCTATTGCTTGATTTGCTTTTTTAATGGCCTTGCTAATCTGTGGCGCATCTTTGAGTGGCTTTGAGATTCCTTTGTCCCTCTACCCCACCTAAGCACTCAGCTTCCAAATATTCTTCCTACCAAAATATATTATCTCACGTTTATCTGTGTTGAACTTCACTTGCCCATTTGTTAAATGTATTAATATCCTCTAATTTGTTGCAGTCATCCTCTGTATTGATGAGGATTATTGGTAGGTGAATGATGGGTGAGTGGTGAATTGAGTGATGGCTGAGGTGCAGTTGATAATTTTAAAGTGTTACCACTTATTGCCTGTTACCACATATATTTGCATGTGGCTGTGTATTTTCTTACCCTTGCAGTGATTAAATACATTTAAATAAACCGGCAGCAAGCTTTTTGTACTGGAAAAGATCAGTTTATTTAACTCAGTCTCTGTTCATCGTGGGTCTGTTACTGTTTCATCGTCTAGTCGTTATATTGCCTGAAGTAAAGATTTTGAAATTGCAGAGAGCTCTCAGTAGCTGTGATGGCTCCTGCAGTCGATCTGCCTGAGGCTGCTTTCTCAGATAGGAACAAAGAAAGGGAGTGAGAGGTTCTTTGTTTTTCTTTCACAATTGCTGTGGTGAAGCACTTTACCAGCTCGATAGCTCTCTTTTTTTTTTGCTTAACTCCTAATGAAAAGCAGTCGGTGTCTTTGAAGATGTCTCGAAAAGCAGTTTGAATATTTTCTGTTATATCGTTAACAGAGTGCCAAGATGGCCATTGTACCATGTGGCCTCACATTAGTTTTGCGTCATGGTCCCAAATAAGGTATAGTACTCATTTTAATTATAATCTGAATCCTTCTCCCACCTGCAATTCTTTTTAAGTGGCCAAATTTATCTTCTTGCAATGAGTGCTGATGAAGTCTGGTTTATCTCCTGGTCTGGTAAACATTGAGTCAATATCAAATTAAAGATTGTCTTTGTCTTTAGTCTCTCAAAGGCTAATAGGTGGATTTACACAACTGCTGGTGGCTTGGAGCTATTTTGAATTTCAGTATTTTTAAAGTGTGGCTTTTTAAAAACATATTTTAAAAGAGTCGCAGTATCGTCACGCCAGTACGGCCATGATAGGATATAACATTAAAAGGTGCATTCAATCATCTTGATCGCTCAAGTGATGTCTTGTGACATCCAGGTTCTTGGGGTTAGATCTGTGATATTGACCTCCATCTGCTATCTGCTCCCACTAACTTTCTTCTGACTTTCTGGAGGGCCTCCGAGCCCCTGCAGATATAGGATATTTCTCCTACTCCATTAAGGCCTCCAGTGCAGAGTGAAAAAGATTAGAGTCTGCTTGATCCCACGCTGTGACACTCATCATGGTTTTCCAGGTCAGATTCACTTCCTGCATGTCTCCAAGTACTTGCTCCAGCCACAATGCACATCCTCTTTAAAAGGCACAGGCTAATTTTAAGCAATGCAGGCTTATTTTATGAAACGTAAGGAAATTACAATTCGGGGGCCCCCCCACTGATTCTTGCAGCCAATGAACGGCACATTAGTGCTGGCTATACGCAGGCAGTCTCGAATTATTGTTCTGGTTGCACTTAAATCAATAGGTGCTGCCTGGAAACTGTACATTACAATCCCCACATCCATTTTCAGGGGCTACCCCCCAGGTGACAGTGCAGAACAATCTTGCTATTTCTGATTGTGCGGCATTGAGCATGATTGGTCTTTGATCACCGAATTTAAATGTTGTTAAGCACCGTTTCTACAGTGTTAAGCACGCTCTCTCTCAAACCTATGCAGATGCTCTGAATGATTCAAGAAGGTATGAGGCTAAACAGCCATGGCTACGTTCAAAGGTGTTTATATTCCTCATTTTTCTTTGTAGATTGAAAAGTCAATCCAGTTGAAAAATTCAATAGCTTAGTCAGTAAGCTCAATATCTGAGGATCTATTATATATTGTGTAAAAAGAGACACAACAATGGAAACCAATTCATTTAATGAATAGCATCTGGTAAACTGAATGCTGGCAGCAATGCTACAATCAGTGAACAAACACTGAACATGCAATGTTAACCCTTTACAACCAGAGGTGAATCAACACTAAGCCCTAAAGTCATTTATCTGACCAGATTATTTAAACACTGTTGAGAATGTTTCATCTTGCAACCCAACCTAGTTTGGAATTAAGACACAAGATTTGTCTTCCATATTGCCAGAAACACAAGAAAAAAAAAACGTTTTTTTTGCCTGACCAACATGGCTTCTGCAGGCTACAGACTGCAGGTACCAGAACAGGCACTAGTTGTAATATTGTCCATCAGCCATGTATAATGAATGGACCCAAACAGTGAATGCAGGCTATGGTTCATTCTCCCAGCTTGTTCTCACCAGATGGTCATGCACACACACTATCCAGGAAACCACTAAACAGCAGCTAAATTTATTTTTACCCTTTCAGACCATTCATACATTCAGCCAAAACTATGTTGTGTGGGCTTTTGGGAGGAGACAACATTGCTGCCCAAATATTTTGCATTCTTTGCCCCGATCAAAACTAGTTTCAGTTTTATTGAAAATGTATGTCAGTATCCAATACAAAGATGGAAAGGGAGTATGATTGTAAACTGTATGATATGTTTGATTTGATTTATTATTGTGACATGTATTAGTATACAGTGAAAAGTATTGTTTCTTGCGCACTATACAGACAATGCATACCATTCATAGAGAAGGAAAGGAGAGAGTGCAGAATGTAGTGTTATAGTCATAGCTAGGGTGTAGAGAAAGATCAACTTAACACGAGGTAGGTCTAGTCAAAAGTCTAGATGGCAGCAGAAAAGAAGCAGTTCTTGAGTCGGTTGGTACATGTCCTCAGTCTTTTGTATCTTTTTCTTGACGAAAGAGAGTATGTCCGCGGTGCTATGAATTTATCTGCTATAAATTTAATCTGCCATATTTTCCAGTGTCAATGGATGAGAGGCTGGTTTGAGTGATGGACTGGGCTTCGTTCATGACCCTTTGTAGTTTATTGCAGTCTTGGACAGAGCAGGAGCCATACCAAGCTGTGATACAACCGGAAAGCATGCTTTCTGTGGTGCATCTGCAGAAGTTGTGATATGTGTGATGAACCTACTTTCCCCAAATAATGCTAATTCTGTCCTTCTGTAAATTCTATGCATCTAGGTGGGTAACAGGGGAAGAAAAAAAATCACTTACCCAAATGTTTCAGCTGGATTGGGACAGTCCAGATTGTGAACAAACTGAATGCTTCAGAGTTATGTAATAACCTCCCCTTTCCTCCTTCCCCTTGGTTTTCCTTCTTCCCTTTATTTTTCACACCCAGTTTCTTTCCAGAGCTAGTCCTTTCCTCGTTTCCCAACACCCATGCAAATTATTCATATAGCTGTTTCAATAAAACTTAGACAACCTTGCATAACTGCCCTGTCAAAGCTAGCCCGCAATAACAGGCTGCCCACCCACCAAAATTCAAGCACGTACTATATATATATATACTGATTTTTAATAAACAACTATATGAGAAAATCTTACAGAAAATAGCATCCAATATCACCTCAGTAAATATGCACCTTTCTGAAGCTTCTAAACCCTTATCTCTGCTTACCAGAGTCTGTTGATAATTGCAGGAAAATGAATTGCTTAATTTCTGGCATACATTGTGCAAATTATTTCTACATGATAACATAAACCTTTGAAGGCAAAAAGGCTTTGCTTATTTGCCAAAAAGCAAAGAAAATATATTTTCTTCAAATTATGTCACGGAAAACATATTTCTGTTTCTTGTCCAGGGTAGTGAAGAAGCTTTTTTCTTTAAAAAAAATCCCATGTGGGGATCACATATGCAAACCTCTGCTGTGAATTCTGCCAGATGTCATACTGGGGAAGGCATTGTATCATAGAAACCCTACAGTGCAGAAAGAGGCCATTTGGCCCATCGAGTCTGCACCGACCACAATCCCACCCAGGCCCTACCCCCATACCTCTACATATTAACCCGCTAATCCCTCGAACCTACACATCTCAGTACACTAAGGGACAATTTTAGCATGGCCAATCAACCTAACCCGCACATCTTTGGACTGTGGGAGGAAACCGGAGCACCTGGAGGAAACCCACGCAGACACGAGGAGAATATGCAAACTCCACACAGACATCGACCCAAGCCAGGAATCGAACCCAGGTCCCTGGAACTGTGAAGCAGCAGTGCTAACCACTGTGCTACCGTGCCGCCCGCATTGGTGTACACTCAGTTAACATCCACTATAAGTATATCAAAGAAGCAAATCATGGCATCCAGTTTAAATGTGATCATCTAAATGATCAACTGGAAAGGAGCAATGAACCAAAAAAGAGACTTTTTATGAAACAAGAGATTGATACAACATAGGCAATTTAATGGTGAACCCATTTATGGAACAATCTAGGGTCATAGGGTGGAAAGTTTCCGTCCTGTCTGCCCTGGGAATTGTAGCAGGCGGGGGGCGCGGACCATGCAAAGGTCCATTGACCTTGGGCGGGATTTTCTGGTCTTCTGGGTGGGGCGAGTGCAGCTGGAAATCCCATTTAAAGAGTCATAGAGATATACAGCATGGAAACAGGCCCTTGGCCCAACTCGTCCATTCCAACCAGGTCCCCTAAACTGAACTGGTCCCATTTGCCTGCAGTTGGTCCAGATCCTTCTAAATCTTTCCTATCCATGTACCTGTCCAAAAGTCTTTTAAATGTTGCCATTGTACCCACCTCTACCAACTCCTCTGGAAGCTCATTTCATACATGCACTACCCTCTGCGTGAAAAAGATGCCCCTCGGATCTCTTTTAAATCTTTCCTCTTTCATCTTAAACCTTTGCCCTCTAGTTTTGGACTCTCCCACCTTAAACCTATGCCATCCAATTTTGGACTCCCCTACCTTATCCATGCCCCCCACACATAGGGCCCGATTTTACCAAAACTTCGCGCCTGTTTTCGGGCGCGTAATCGCGGTAAAGTTGGGCGTCGGGCCTATACCGCGATCTGCACCCAATTCCGAGCAGATCGTGGCTTTACTGACACCCGATTTGGGCGCGGGTCCGGCCTGCACCCGAATCGGGCGGCCCAACGATTTAAATGCATTAGCATGCATTTAAATCGACTTAATGAACCACGCGTCCAACCCTACCGCCAAATTCCACTTTACCGTCTTCTGGTCCGTTCCGAATCCACGCTTTTAGCAACCTGCAGAATAAAAGTCCAAAGCGGATTTCTATTCTGCAGGGGAGCCTCCGAAGCCCTCTCTGCCCTTGTGGTGAAGTCACCATCCTCCTCGACCATCCTTCGCGGACCCCCCGCTAACCACCCCGGTAGACCCCCCCCCCCCGGATCAGACCCCTCTAGGAGGCAGGCCCCCCCTGGCAGACCCCCCTCTCTCCCCCCCCCTCCCCACCCCCAGGATCGGACACCCCTGGGAGGCAGGCCCCCCTCGGCAGAGCACACCCCCAACATACCTCGATCGCTGGTCTCCCTCCACCATCCTTCCGTTAGCAAGATAAGCTGTATGTTCCTCAGCTAGATCCACTTTGGTCAACACAAAGGTGGTCCTTCTGCCTTGTGGGTCCATCTGGCTCACCAAGTCAGTTACAACACTGCGTTCAGCATCTACTGAACCATCTTGGATACAAAGGATAATGAATGGTACTGGTCGATCTTCCTGGTGTTATCAGTACTGTAACATCAGGATTGGCTGCCGACACCAAGGATATAATTTTTAGCATAAGCAAGGCTTACATGCAGAACCCTAATGCCATTATCCTTTGTATCCAAGATGGTTCAATAGATGCTGAACGCAGTATTGTGACTGACTTAGTGAGCCAGATGGACCCGTCCCGCCCCCTCTCCTCCTCCCCTCCCCCCCCCCCCCCCGCACTGGGTCCCACCCTCTCTCCTCCTCCCATCCCCCCTCCCAGAGGGTGATCTGGGTCCTGCCCCCTCTCCTCCTCCCACCCCGCCCCCAGATGATCTGGGTCAGAGAGCCGCTCTCTCTGCTTTTTTCTCCCCGCCCGGACGCGCTGCTTCGGATTTTTTTTCGAACTGCGCATGCGCAGTTCAGAGCTCCGATCGTTTCGGCACGCTAAGCCCCGCCCACAGCGCGAATCGGACTGGAGCCGGCAAAACGCGTATGGGCGCGCTGGAAAGAGGATTCCAGGCTCGGATCTATTTGATGCCCAGATTCGGCACTTAGTCTCAAAATGGTAAAATCAGGCCCATAGTGTTCAATCACCATAAAATGAAACAGCTATTTTATGTTAACAGATGGTACAGGTGAAAATGAAAAGTCAAACCTTGTATTGGTCTGAATTTAATGGCCATGGTGGTGGTTTTATTCACCAGCCAGAAAGCTGGGGGCAGTGGTTCGAGGGTGCTCCCTGACACATGATCTTTGAGATCCCCGAAGGGATTAAATGTCAATTGGCAGGTAACTACTTATATCTAGGTTTCTCGTGCCTCTTCCATGTTCCACCTCAAGAGCTGCCAGCCAGGCAGAGGATTGGCACTCTTCAGTCCCAGCAGTGGCACTGGAAGAAATGTCCATTGCTGGGACTGCAGGCTTAGAGAGCAGTGTCATCACCGGAAGCCCCAAAAAACAGCAGAATGGTGAGACAGGGAAGGGTGGTGTGGATGGAAAGAAAGGGCACACCTCAGTGGGGGTTGGTCTTTGCTGCCCCATTAACTGCTGAACTCAGATTTCTCATACCTGATAATATCCTTTACACAATGGATGAAAATGAAAGAAGATGCATTCGATTTCATTGGGAAAGAGAAGATATTTGTTGACCTAACTGATATTAGCAAGATTATAAAGGAATCGACTAAAATTGATCCAGGCAAATTATTCTGCTTTTTGGTGTTCAGGGTAGTTGTTATTTTCTCTAACTGAAATATCATAACCAGTCGAGAAAAGCCAAGTCTTTTTAATCGATCCTTCAAAATCTGCCTTGACTACACCCACACTTATGAACTCTGATGCTCACACAAACATGAGTGGGAATCTTACCAAGAGTTATTGACGTGTAAAATTTATGTTAAAACTCCTTTGAGCACCCGTCTATCCAAACTTCACAGTGATCAGGGTTTGAATGATGAATCATCTTTTTTGCTGGTCTCTGGCTGCAGTTCCAGTCCACTACAGGGACTTCGGAAACCATCTCTTTTTTTGCAGGAGGTGTAATTCCAATTTGTACTTCTCCCTGTAAGTGTAACGTCTCCTTCTGTCAACAATAAATATTCTTCATTATGCTGAAGACAAGATGAAGATTTTACCTTCCATAGAATCATACAGTGCAGAAGGAGGCCATTCGCCCCTCAAGTCTGCATCGACCACAATCCCACACAGGCCCTATCCTCATAACCCCATGTATTTGCCCTACTAATCTCTCTGACATTAAGGGGCAATTTAGCATGGCCAATCCACCTAGCCCACACATCTTTGGAGTGTGGGAGGAAACCAGAGCACCTGGAGGAAACCCACGCAGACATGGGGAGAATGTGCAAACTACACACAGGCAGTGACCCAAGCAGGGAATCGAACCCGGGTCCCTGAAGCTGTGAGGCAGCAGTGCTAACCACTGTGCCATCGTGCCACCCTTCCATGACTTCTAAACTTTTAAAAGAAGCTGCAAACATTGTAGAAGAAAATGCATGAGTGTTAGTATTTATTGCTTCTTTAGAAAGTCTCCTGTTTTGTTATTCTTCCTGATGGAATTCAGTGCCTGATCTTGACAGATGCCAAGTCAGTTTCTATCTTTGTCTCATCTAAGTCTCTATGGTAGCATCTATTTTGGAAAACTAGATCACAACACTCCACCAATAGTCTTGCCACTGAATGATTTACACCTACGTAAACATAAAGGTCTCAGAGACTTTGTGATTGTTTCTATGTTCAAGAGGGAGACCGTTGCGATTGCAGAAACTACAGAGGAATCTACCTGCTGCCTGCCACAGGGAAGATCATTGCAAAGATTCGCTTCAATCTCCCAACAGCTGAGGAATTCCTTCCACAGTGCAGTGCAGTTCTTGCCCATCCAGAGGCTGTGCTGACGGGTATAGGAAAAGAATATGGTGGGAAGCCCAGAAATAGGTTTCATGCTGACATGAATTTACAGTGGGATCTTCCACTGGGGCCTGCCATGGCAGGTCTTGTGAACCTCATTTACATCCCATTAACGGTTTACAGATGAAGGCTTGACTCCCGAACACCAGATCCTCTGTGATACCATTAGGAAAACATGTTGGCATGAAATATGTTTGGAACAACATGGCGTGCAGATGTTGGGACTCCCCTGAACAATGCCTAGGGCTGCCTCTGGAGTTTGGGATGGAGTTCGCTCCACAAACCTAGTCTCTGGAACACCACAGCACTGGGTCAGGGGAGAATCTGCAGGTGTATCATCGAGATTTGGTGTCCCAGAGGGGGTCCATCGTGTAGCCTCAGAATGTATTTGGAGATGTATTTGCGTTCTCAGGAGATCCATCTTCCAGTCTCAGAGTGCTCCCGCAGATCTATCTTCATTTTCAGGATGTCCATCTTCTTTCTTCAATAGTGGGTCAGTGACATTGGACACCTTTTCAATATGGCACCCAAACATGACGGTGGACTACACGCCATCCAGGACTGCCCCGCCACTGAATATGGCGTGAAATACCCGGGTGCATAATTAGTAAGGTCAGGGCCAGATAATTTGGCATGTTTTCTCGGCTTTGGGAAACATTCCATGTTTCTGCACCTGCCATGACACATAGGGCCTGATTTTACCATTTCCATTCTAAGTGCTGAATCTGGGCGCAATTCAGATCCAATTTGGAAATCTGCTTTCAGGCACCCCCATACACACTCAACCTGAAAAAAAAGGTCGCGAGTCTGAATCGTGCTGTGGGCGGGGCTTAGCATGCCTGAAATGATCGGAGCTCTGAACTGCGCATGCGCAGTTAGAAAAAAATTTGAAAAAGTGTGTCAGATCAATCCCGGGATGCAGAAAGCGGAGAAAGCAGCCTGGGAGCGCAAAGCGGGAGCGATGGCCCCCATAGACATCACTGTCCCCCTTATCCACCCACTCCCCCTGCTACCCAGACTGATCACGGCCCCCTGCCCCCTTCCCCGCCACCGATCGCCCGCAGGGTGGCAGCGGACCCCCCTGCCCCCCCACCAGAGATCCATCGCCCCCCCCCACCAGTGAGCGATCGGGCCTCCTCCCCACCCCTACCAGAGATAATCTTACCTGCTTCCCTCCTCCCCCCACAAGAACGGTCTGGCCTCACTCCCCCCCACAACCCCAGAGAATGATCTGGCCTCAGTCCCTGCCCCCCCCCCCCCCCCCAAGAGAATGATCTGGCCTCACTCCCCCCCCACCCCAGAGGAACATCTTTCCTGCCTCCTCCTCCCTCCCCACCCCCTCACCAGAGAATGATCTGGCCCGCCTCTCTCTCCCCCCCCCACCAGACAACGATCGGCCCTCCCCCCCCCCACCACCAGACAACGATCAGCCCTCCCCCCGCACCACCAGACAACGATTGGCCCTCCAGCCTCCCCATCAGACAACAATCAGCCCTCCCCCCCGCCCCTCCCCCCACCACCAGACAACGATCGGCCCTCCCCCCCCCCCCCCCCCCACCACCCGCCAACCAGATAACGATCTGGCCTCACTCCCCCCCGCTCCCCCAGAGAATGATCTGGCCTCACTCCCCTCTTCCCCCCCCACAAACCAGAGAATGATCTGACCCGCCTCCCTCCCCCCACGCCACCGATCTGAGTCCGAGAGCCATTGGAAGCTCTGAACTCACCTCTTCAGCAGCTGGAGCGCCCGATTCAGCAGGTTCATTTCGGCCCGATTCTGGATCGGCGAACTCGGTGATAAAGGGAGAAATGCTGCTAAAGTTGGGCGGGCAGTTTAATAATTCAATCTAAATGCATGCAAATGCATTTAAATCGCCATTGCGCCCATTTCGGGTGCGAATCGGATCGTGGCCATTCCCGGGTCTCAGTAAAGTGGCCATCTGCACGGATCGCGTTAATGGCCTCACACCCGACTTTACTATGTTTTCGCGCCCGATGCAATGGTAAAATAGGGCCCTAAGTCATGATTGTCACTGAATAACAAAGTCAAGAAAAATACAAAGAGCAGCACCAATTGCTGTACATAGCCTTTCTTCACCTCATGATAACCTTTGACTCTTTCACCCACGAAAGCTGATGGAGCATCCTCCTCAAATTTGCATACCCTCATGAAAGAGGGTATCTGAAGTGTCCCACTGGGGTGCCCTGTATTTAATTGACCTCACTCAACCAATACATAGACTGCAAAAGACAGTGTATAGTTAAAGAATGAAAATAAATTTATTTGATAATGCATGCATCAGGAGAGAGAGAGACACAGTCAATGAGGGTTGACTGTCCTCTCTGAGCTAATCTCACAATTGTAAAATTGTTATATTATTCTGAACAATTCAATATCCCGCCCAGCTTCATCAATCAGACTGGAGGGTCCAATTACAATATTACACATTATTACCTTGCCAATAATGTCCCACCTGTCAACAGGAAGAGGAGATCATTAGCTAATTGCCCCTGTAGGTTCCTCCCCTGTTACCTAGGAAATCTAACTCACATCAATTCTGGTAACCAAGGCCATAGCTAACATCTGCGAATTTTAATTGGTGAAAGGAGTCATTCTCTGCCAGAATCTGGCCTCTTCTTATCAGCTTGAGAGACTTCTCCAGCCTCGCTATTTATGAACACATCTTTACATACCAGGTCTATTAAACTTGCTTTCGCGTATCCAAAAACAGATAAGAAAAACTGTCTTTCTATTCTCCATTGTATTAAAAGAAGTTGATCTGTCTACCACTGTGTTTCCCATCATGCTGCATTCAGAACAAAGTTGGCCAAGGTGCACAATACATTTTTATTCAAAATACAGTTTAAGCTTATAATACTTGGTTAATTTGTGGTCATGCAGTTTATAATTTCTTTACAGTTTATAATACTTTTGCATATTTTGTTGCAGGCACATTGTGAATTTTTACTATATATAAGGCACTTTATGATTACCTTAAACTAGTCTATTTATTATAGTAAAACTAAAATGAAGGGCTGCATACTAAGGATTCTATATTACCCCCCCCCCCCCCATCACCTCCGAAATTAGTCACCATCCTCCACCTACTCCACCATGACAAGTAAACTGACATCCTCCTTAATGGAACCACCACACACTCTATCTCCAGTGAAAACTAAGGTCAAACAAAGCTATGTGATTGCACCAACTCTTCCTAATTTTTCCCGCTGCAATAGTGCACCCCACCTCTAGTAAAGTACCCACAGATATAGAAAAAATCCTCAGAAAAGGTGAGAAACTGTTCAACCTAAGCCACCATCATGATTACACAATGTTCAGCACCATTCATGACTCAGATACTGAAGCAATCCATGCCCAAAGACCTGGATCATATCCAGGCTTGGGCTGGCAAGTGGTCAGTCATCTCAGCTCCAGGACATCACTGCAGGAGTTCCTAAGGGTAGTGTCCTAGGTCCAACTATCTTCAGCTGCTTCATCAACGACTTTCCCTCCATCATAAAGTCAGAAGTGGGATGTTCACTTACGATTGAACAATGTTCAGGATCATCCACAACTCCTCAGATATTGAAGCAGTCCATGTCCAAATGCAACAAGATCTGGAGAATATCCAGGTTGGGTTGAGAAGTGGCAACTAACAGACATGCCTCCAACAAGAGAGAATCTAACCATCAGCCTTTAACATTCAATGGCATTACCATTGCTGAATCCCCCACTGTCAACACCCTGGGGGTTACCACTGGCCAGAAATTGAACCAGACTAGCCATATACTATGACTACAAGAGAAGGTCAGAGGATAGGAATCCTGCAGTGAGTAACCCCCACACCAATCCCCACCTTCCCACCTCTCCCATATCTCTGGAAAAACAAAAAAATATCTACCATCTACAAGGCAAAAACAAGTCAAAGGTTTAATGGAATACTCCCCACTTTCCTGGATGAGTGCAACTCCAACACTCAAGAAGCTTGACACACTTCAAGACAAAGCTGCCCACTTGATTGGCAGCCAATTCACAAACATTCACACCTTCCACCACCAATGCACTGTGGCAGCCGTGTGCAGCATCTACAAGATGCACTGCAGCAACTCACAAGCCTCTTTAGACAGCATCTTCCAAATCCATGACCACTACCATCTAGAAGGACAAGGGCAGCAGATACATGGGAACACCACCACCTGCAAGTTCCCCTCCAAGCCACTCACCATCCTGACTTGGAAGTATGTCCCCGTTCGTTTACTGTCGCTGGGTCAAAGTCCTAGATCGCCCTCCCTAACAGCACTGTGGGTGTACATACACCACAGGGACTGCAGTGATTCAAGAAAGCAGTTCACCACCACCTTCTCGAGGGCAAGAAGAGACAGGCAATAGATGCTGGTCTAGCCAGCAATGCCCACATCCTGTGACCAAACGAATTTTTAAAATACTGGCTATGATTTTCTAAAATTCCCTACATTATAGCATGGTTCTGCTAACAAATATCCATCCGCTAGGCTAACATGCTGCTTGTGAACAGTTAGTTACTTGACCATTCAGCAATGAAAGGATTTGGCAGTGCAAAAGCATTTACATTTATATGCAGTTGGATACCGATCCAGTTACAATTACATTTTATTCAGAGACATCCCAATGCAAACCTCTGGGTCTAATGCGTGCTGTATTCCAATGTGGATCTCCCATCATGATTATAATTCTTCGAAGCGGCTCAATGTTTGCAAGACAGAATTTCATCTTTCCTGCAACTTTGATACTGGGAGAGAGAAAATAAAACTAAGAGACTGATAGAAGGCAAAGACAAGTGAAAAAAAAGATAAGTGAAATGAGAGAAGAACCATGATGTGAATGAGAAAGAGAGAGCAGTTTGAAGAGAGGGTGGTTTTAGGAAGTATGATTTCTCTCATAGCTTACTGAGGCAATGTGACAATAAAACATATCCTCTGGCAATGCTATGGGAAATGTATATCCATAAATATGTGATAATTATAATTGAAATTGCTACCGTAGTAAAGTTGGTGTTGCATACATATCTGCTTGGCTCAAATATTATGTTTAAATAACAACAAACTACATGTAGAAGTTAAAATAACATCTAAATAGATACAAGTCAGTAAATTTCTGTAGGTTTTTGTTGACCATGATAATTTGACCTTTCCTAAGGGGACGAACCAATGATTTATGTTGAACTGCCAATCTAATGACAACACTTCCTCAACAAAAGTAATTAGCTTTGATTGACTTAATTAGAACATTTACTCACAGAGAGGACTCTGTGGCCTTAAAGGGACAGGCATCATAAACAGTGCTCCGCTGTTACTCTCCTCATGACAGTTCTTTTGTGGTGGTATTCCTGCCTCAGAGTCAGAAGATGAAGGGGTCAAGACTACTCTAAACAGTCCTAGTGATTAGAGACCAGAATTTGATCTCTGGTTGATATCGAATGGGGTATTAGGGGACTTTCACAGTAACTTCATCGCAGTGTTAATGTAAGCCTACTTGTGACTAATAAATAAACTTTAAAACTTTACTCTTATTTGGACCATGTGACAATTGGTACAGTTGCAACATTCCCTCTGAGATAGAAGGATTGACTTTTTGGCCGCATTGCTGACAGCTTTGGCAAACAGAATCCATCGCATTAGCTCTAAATACTGGATTGAAGTTCAGTGGAGATAATTGGGTTCAGAGGATGTGGATGCCCAGCCCCCACCATTGTAATGTGTAGGTGGATCTTTAGGCCTGGTTGCAGCCTATCAAGCAGAAGATACTTTGAGAATTGGAGTCATGGGGAAGGCAGAAAGGAAAACCATGTCCACTATTAGGAAGGTATTGTGGCTCAGTGGATGGTGTCGCTGCCTCTTAGCCAGAAGCTTTGTGTTTGAGTATCACCCCAGGACTTGAAGGTCATGGAGGTATACAGCCCATTATGTCTGTGCCAGTCAAAGACAAACCACCAACCTATTCTAATCCCATTTTCCAGCAGATGGCCCATAGTCTTGTATGCCTTGGCATCACAAGTGCACATCTAAATACTTAAAAGTTATGAGGGTCTCTGCCTTCACCACCCTTTCAGGCAGTGAGTTCCAAACTCCCAAGCACCTTTTGGATGAAAAACCTTTTCCTCACATCCCCTTTAAATAGAACAGTACAGCACAGAACAGGCCCTTCGGTCCACGATGTTGTGCCGAGCTTTATCTGAAACCAAGATCAAGCTATCCCACTCCCTATAATCCTGGTGTGCTCCATGTGCCTATCCAATAACCGATTAAATGTTTCTAAAGTGTCTGACTCCACTATCACTGCAGGCAGTCCATTCCACACCCCAACCACTCTCTGCGTAAAGAACCTACCTCTGATATCCTTCCTGTATCTCCCACCACGAACCCTATAGTTATGCCCCCTTGTAATAGCTCCATCCACCCGAGGAAATAGTCTTTGAACGTTCACTCTATCTATCCCCTTCATCATTTTATAAACCTCTATTAAGTCTCCCCTCAGCCTCCTCCACTCCAGAGAGAACAGCCCTAGCTCCCTCAACCTTTCCTCATAAGACCTACCCTCCAAACCAGGCAGCATCCTGGTAAATCTCCTCTGCACTCTTTCCAGCGCTTCCACATCCCTCTTATAGTGAGGTGACCAGAACTGCACACAATATTCCAAATGTGGTCTCACCAAGGTCCTGTACAGTTGCAGCATAACCCCACGGCTCTTAAACTCCAACCCCCTGTTAATAAAAGCTAACACACTATAGGCCTTCTTCACAGCTCTATCCACTTGAGTGGCAACCTTTAGAGATCTGTGGATATGGACCCCAAGATCTCTCTGTTCCTCCACAGTCTTCAGAACCCTACCTTTGACCCTGTAATCCACATTTAAATTAGTCCTACCAAAATGAATCACCTCACATTTATCAGGGTTAAACTCCATTTGCCATTTTTCAGCCCAGCTTTGCATCCTATCTATGTCTCTTTGCAGCCTACAACAGCCCTCCACCTCATCCACTACTCCACCAATCTTGGTGTCATCAGCAAATTTACTGATCCACCCTTCAGCCCCCTCCTCTAAGTCATTAATAAAAATCACAAAGAGCAGAGGACCAAGCACTGATCCCTGCGGCACTCCACTAGCAACCTGCCTCCAATCCAAAAATTTTCCATCCACCACCACCCTCTGTCTTCGATCTACTGCCTTACCTTAAATCTATACCTCCTAGTCATTGATCCGTCCTAAAATGTAGACACAATACTGTAGCTGTGGCCTAACCAGTGTTTATATAGTTCCAACATAAAATCCCTGCTCTTAAACTCTATGCTTCAGCTAATAAAGGCAAATATATCATGTGCCTTCTTAACCACTTTATACACCTGTTCTGCTACCTTAAGGGACTGGTGTACATGCACACCAAGGTCCCTCTCTGATCCTCAGTACTTCCCATGGTCCTGCTATTTATCATGTATTCCCTTGCCTTGTTTGTCCTGCCCAAGTGCATTAACTCACAGTTATCTCGTTTGAATTCCATTTGCCACTGATCAGCCCATCTGACCAGCCTGTCTACATCCTCCTATAATCTAAGGCTATCCTCCTCACTACTTACCATCCTACCAATTTTTGTATCATCCGTGAACTTACTGTTCAACCCTCCTACATTTGAGTCTAAATCATTTATATAAACCACAACTAGCAAGTGCCCCAACACTTATCCCTGCGGGACAACATTAGACACTTATTTGTGTTGTTTTTCAGCTAATCCCTTCTTCCAAAAAAGGAAAAGACACCTCTTTCCACCCACCACCCTCCCCCCACACTTCACCTAACTCCCACACTTACCAAACTGCCACTCTCTTTGCTTGTTGCATTCTGTTGTTACTATAAAATATGGTCCTTACAAAATATAGACCACAAAACGAAGACCTTACAAACTTTCAGCAATAAAGGTAGTAAATACTTACCAGACTGTACTCACCCAATTAGCTGCTTAATCTTGCCCTGCGCCACTTTTGAATCCTGACATCACCTCTGGAGCTCTAAACTCCAAGCTAGCACTCCAAATTTCTCACCGCACTCTCGCAGGTTTTCCTGTGATGTCACGCTTTGTTTTTTTTCAGCAAGAACTGACTGCAAGGACACTTTTCCCAGACTGTTTCAATGCAATGCTGACTGCGAGGACACTCTTCCCAGACAGCTTCACTACGACGCTGACTGTGAGGACACTCTTCCCAGACTGCTTCACTGCAATGCTGACTGCAAGGTCACCATTCCCAGTCAGCCTCATTGCGACTGCATTCATGATGTGATCAAACATGTTTTGAGTGCCAAGCTGTAAATCCTTCAAACATGTCAATGGCTGGTGGTAAGAGTGGGAGAAACTTCTGGTCAGCCATGCTTGATGTGTAGTGGTGTTCCCTCAAGCAATAAGCCTTTAACAACAGACTTGTGACCTGTTCCAGGAACAAATAGCTATGAAAACAGATGAAAGTCTGCCTTAGTGCACCACTAGGTGCGGGAAGCGAATTGCAATGTGCACGACTGTTGTCTAATAAGTGGTTTAAGAATTTCATGTAACATCCTCCCCAGAGTAAAACACAAAAAATAGATGGACAAAAGTACTGTAAATGAACCTTGAGTGTTCCATTGTTAATAATAATGAATGAATACTGAAACTGCTGATACACATTTTAGTAAATATTGATGAATTTACTTTAATATAGAATAATTTAAAAAGGGATATTGACTAACTGAATATAAAAAGACCATGGTAAAACTAATGTTACAGTTATTTTTTTGTTGTGTACTTCTTGCTACTTAAGGCAATCATTGATACTACTGTATTGTCAATAACATTTGGGGGCACCAATTGCAGCAACACAATGATGTAAAAGCAACATCAGTTGAAGTCATGTAGAGGATGTAAAATAATGTTTGTTAGTTTAAGCAACATCAACACTCCCTGATTGTATCAGTTAAATATTACAGAAGTGAGTTGACAAGTCTGTTCAGATACCCAGTAATGAAGTGTCTTATGCTGTTTGATTTTGTGTATGAGGGAAGTTATGTCCCTTCATCTGAAAGGCCCGACAGTCGTTTTGTTTTCATTCGGTGAATGCACAATATTTTTAGACTTAATAAAAAATGAATTTCAAAAACACTCCAGGAGGAAATTTAGCCATGCCATTTGCAATTACAAGTGCTGTTGAATTTATTCAGTTACATTGCCAGATTGTTCCTAAGCATTGAATCCACGTCTAAACAAATTTTAGCATGCATGTGCATTGTGGTTTTAAAGTTACCTGACTATTTTCTGGCCACTTATTGGAGTCTTTGCCAATAGTTAGGTAAGATTCATGACGGTGCCATTTAATTTGGCATTGGTGCTAAATTGTGTACATTTTCAATGGCTTTGGGTTGCCCCCAGCGACAAAGGCAGCTGTATTTATTTTCAAACATTTCAATGCAGGACAATAGATTTTAATAAGGAGGTGGGGGAATGATGGGGGACAAGTTTGAATGGGGGCGGGGGGGGGGGGGCGGATGTGTTGTGTTATAAAAGGTTACACAAACAAATTGCTCAAACTGTAGAGTGAACAAAGGTGTACGTGGAACCTGTGACCTTGACGCAGAGCCTCCCTGTTTGTCCAGGCAGCTCTTTTATAGCCCACCCACTCCTGCTCAATTGCCACTATCCTCCAATGAAAACCCACCCCTGTCATGTCATTGTACATGGTTCACATGTTTGCCATCAGCATTTTACATTTTCACATGGATTGTGTGGACATTAACTTGCAACCCAAATGCGAAAGTGATGCCCTCTGAATCCATTTCCCGAACTGGCCACTCTCAGATTAAACAAGGCCATTTGGTGTACTGATCAAACCCCATGTCTTGCCCATTGTTACAAACATTTATTTCCACCTCCAAAACATTTCACTGCTGTGTCCCTAATCCAGCACCACACAACCCTTCCTTCCCACAATAAGCATCAGTGAAATCCTCGTAAGTTACACTGTCTCTGTTCATTTTTAGTAATCTCCTCATAACCGCGCTCTGAAACCTAGCTGTCAGTCACCATTCCTAATCTCTGCCTTCTTGGATCAACATCCATTTTCATTATACCTATCTACCAAGCACTTTGGGACATTTCCTTACATTGAGGGTTCTGGTTGTCCAAAAATCCGATAATGGATTCTCTACTACTGTCTACTGCAAGCATATCTTTACTGGTCATTATGTGCTTTGGGATTCATCCAGCTCCATGCTACAAGATTGGTCTCATCAGTAATCTCATAAATGTTCACTGTGCAAGCTTGATGCAGAAATAGGGTGCATGAAAGCTATCCTGCGGGTTAATGGCTAACCAATCAGTTCATTGCTCAATGTATAGCACACAAACTCAAGAATGGGCACAAGGCTACCACTTTCGGACCTGAAAAGTGCACAGTCTGCCTCAGATTAACCTGGAAGGGTAAGGAGTCTCAAGTATTTGAGCAAAGGGTCAAACTAACCATTTCACACAGCAACACGTGCCGTGTTTTCCAATGATAGGATGCTGCCATCAAGGCAAAACCACACTCTGCTTACCACACAAATGAGTAATGTTGTTTCTTGCTGATGTGATGCTAGGTATAAAGACCATATGTCCCAATCACTGCGGATCTTAACAAATAGCATATTCCTTCAGCCGTTCACAATAGGCAGAGTATTGAGTGTACTCAACAAACCCATGCTTCCAAAACTCCAAATATAATATCTAACATTAGATGTGATTCCATGATTGGATGGCACTTACTGCACAATCCCAAGTGTGCTAAGAATCCATTGCCATGTTGAACAACTCAGTTATAAATCCTGAAATCCATGACTCCACCGCTCAGCGATGAAATAAATGATTCTGGAGTTGGAGTCCCAGCGTTAAACTTTTCTCAAGAATCCTCATGGTCACCATGTTTTCACTGGGTTGCTGGATATCTTATTTATCTCAGAGGGAGTGAATATATGTGGGAGGGTTGAAAGCCAATCCAGGGCTCTGGAGGTAGGCAGTGAGAGTTTAGAGAACACTTCACGCCATCGTCTTTCACTGCTAACCTGGCCCCTCTGCCAGGACCCTCATCAGTGGTACACATTCGAATGACAATGGCTGACCCTGAATGAATGAAGAGCCCACACTCTCAGTTAGGTCCCCAATGATCCCTTGCATGATGACATGGCTGGCCATCACGTTCCTCAATGTCACATAGTGTGAGAGATGAGCAGCCTGCCTCCACCACCTCTGAGGCAATATGGGGGTCACCATGTAGGAGCATTTACAAATGAATGTTGCCACTTCAGTCTGATCACTAATGGGTGGCACGGTGGCACAGAGGTTAGCACTGCTGCTTCACAGCACCAGGGACCTGGGTTCAATTCCGGCCTCAGGTCACTGTCTGTGTGGCGTTTGCACATTCTCCTTGTGTCTGCATGGGTTTCCTCCGGGTGCGCCAGTTTTCTCCCACAGTCCAAAGATGTGAGGGTTCAGTTGATTGGCCATGTTAAATTGACTCTAGTGTCAGGGGATTAGCAGGACAAATATGTGGGTTACGGGAATAGAACCTGGGTGGGATTGTGGTCGATGCAGACTTGATGGGACTGAATGGCCTTCTTCTGCATTGTAGGGATTCTATGATTCTATGGATTCTATGAGATTCTATGGTTCACAATACTGCCATTTACTATTAATAGTTAGATTCATGCTCTTTGTAAATACATGCATTTTCTGCAATGGACATGGTGATCTTTCATTATTCACTAATACCTTCAGTTACTAGGTAACCAGGAAGCAGCATGTGCCTCCCAGTGGCAATGAAAACTGGTGCCAGCAGTCCATCTCTTAGTGATGGTATGAGTGTCAATGGTGTCCCCATGCAGGGCCAGCAATGGAAGGCTGCTTCATTATCCAGATGTTCAGAGAATGTAGTAGTTCACAAAAGGGTGAAAATGTAGTGAGTTATTCCAAAATTTGTTGTTCCCCCACCATAGTTGCATTTGAAAAAGTAGCAATGATCCAACTTCTTGATAAGATGTGGTCCATCTGAAGGAGTTCACCCCTGAGTGCTCTGAGGAAGGCAGTCAGACACATATGACTGTTCCATAGTGACGGAATTGTGACTGCATGTCAAAACATTGGGTATCTTTGAGGGAAGCTTATGTGTGTAGGATCTCCCATGCAATTGAAGCCTTTGTCCTTCTGGGTGGTAGAGGCTGAAGGTTGACCTGGAACCTTGGTGTGTTAGAAACATAGAAAAACTACAGCACAAACAGGCCCTTCGGCCCACAAGTTGTGCCAAACACATCCCTACCTTCTAGACCTACCTATAACCCTCCATCCTATTAAGCTCCATGTACTCATCCAGGAGTCTCTTAAAAGACCCTATTGAGTTCGCTTCCACCACCACTGACGGCAGCCGATTCCACTCACCCACCACCCTCTGTGTGAAAAACTTCCCCCTAACATTTCCCCTGTACCTACCCCCCAGCACCTTAAACCTGTGTCCTCTCGTAGCAGCCATTTCCACCCTGGGAAAAAGGCTCTGAGAGTCCACCCGGTCTATGCCTCTCAACATCTTATACACCTCTATTAGGTCCCCTCTCATCCTTCGTCTCTCCAAGGAGCATGGCAATTTAGAACTCTCACATGCTGATGTCCCTCTGCACCTTTGGTGCGTGGTGACAGTGGATGGTGTGGCAAGTATACAGGTGGCTTATTTTTGCACACTATCCAATTGCTGCATTTCTGTTGGCCCCCGTGTACTCATACCTGCAGGTCCTGAGTCTCAACTCATGTTGTTTACATGCATGCTTGGCATGGCAGGTCCTCTTCACTATCCTCCTCCTGCTCCACAGCTGAGACAGCTCTCTCACCAGCCGTAGCCCCTCAATGTCAATGCCTCACTGCTGTGCCAAATTGAGGAGCATGCAGTAAATGATCACTATTCTCGACATCCTCACAAATAAGAACTGCAGTGTTCCTCCCGAGAAATAAAGGTCTCTGAACCACACCTTCAAAAGCCCGATGACCTGTTTGATGATGGTCTTCATCTGTAAGTGGCTGTTGTTTGAGTAACATTGGGGCCCTGTCTCTGATTGCCTCATGGCGAGAAAGAGCCACCTCCTTAATGGGTGTCCTTTTGTCCCTAAGAAGACAACTACTAATCTGGGGACTAGCTGGAAAAGTAGCAGCAGAATGTTTCAGAATCATAGAATCCCTACAGTGCAGAAGGAGGCCATTCGGCCCATCGAGTCTGCACCGACAACAGTCCTACCTGGGCCCTATCCCTATAATCCCATATAATCCCCCTGACACTAAGGGGCAATTCCACCCAGACCTGTTCCCTGCAACCCCAAGTATTTACCCCGCTAATCCCTCTAATTTACACATCAATCCCCCTGAAACTAAGGGGCGATTTAGCATGGCCAATCCATCTAACCTATACATCTTTGGAATGTGGGAGGAAACCAGAGCACCCAGAGGAAACCCACGCAGACACGGGGAGAACGTGCAAATTCCACACAGACAGTGACCAGAGGCCAGAATTAAACCCCGGTCCCTGGCACTATGAGGCAGCAGTGCTAACCACTGTGCCACTGTGTTGCCCTTAGAATGAAAGTGTCCTAGCAGCTGGTAGGGAAGCGTGTTCATATGTTCAAATATGTCTTAACTTTACACGACCTGCACACTGATGAAGTGGAATGGTTTTCTGTTCACAAATGTTTCTAGCTGCTGTATTGCTGTTCATAACCATGTAGGTATTGTCTATAACTCCTTGAACATTGAGGAAGCATGACTCTGGAGGTGAAAAGTATGATCCTCTACATCTGTGACACCATATCTTTATGGAGGCTGATGTGTTCTCCAACCCAAGCAAAGAATTCATTGGTGAAGGTGGTAACGCGCCAGTGAGCGTCTGATTGAGCGATGCCACAGCAGTCTGCGGCAAACCCCTGGAAGGAGCTGACTACATAGAAATTGAGAGCCACAGTGGCCTTCAGTGTAACAGTTAGGGCTTGGGGATCAGTTGATCATGGCACAAGAGTCATCAACGTGGGTACCATCAACGTTAGGCAGTAAGAGTACTCAAACTTCCAAGCTTTATTACTTGTGCAAGAGGAGAACATACATGCGATGCAATGCACTGCTGGGTGTTCTGTCAATTCATACAGATAATTAGCAATTACAGTTAATTACAGCAAATGAGAAACAAGCAACTTTCTAATCCTTCATTTGCATACATAGTCCACCTATCATAGCATAGCTTTTGTCCTTATCCAATAGAAAACCATCTCCTTCTCTCCCTTTATTAGTATAATATGTCACGATACCTTGTTTTTTTGGTATTTGTCATGGTAACTTGTCTTTGTTTCATCCTGTGGCCAAGGCTAGGAAAGCAGTGTTTATGAAACTGACACGAGATTAGATTAGTCTCCTCACTGAATACACAAGCGCTGACCTCATCTGAAGCCATATCTGATTTTAAGCACTCTCCATTCTTGCTGACAGACTTGTCTGCCATAGTTGTTGTAATTTAATTTCCACACAAGATCTCCCTTTACCACCATGGAGCAGATTTCTCAATTTCCCTTGAAATGCAGAACCTTTTCCTACACTATCTCTCAGTCATGTCGAACTAATCTCTTCAGAAAATTCACTATCCTTCTCTCAGGGTAATATCCCCTCCTCTTCCTTCCTGCTGTCCTCTGTGGTGCTGAGTCGACCAACTCCTGGGTGGGTTCCCTGGCTCTGGCCGCAAGCTGCTGGCACCGCCCTTGCTCTATCACCTCGTGTGAGCGATGAAACTCATTTTTTTTCTGCTTCTCTCCTTCACTGTACGCTCTTCAACCAGTAAAGCTGGCAGTCTGTCTTGTCTGCCACTTGATTGCCCAAGGTAAGGAATAAACTAAAGGGGCACAAAGATATTTCCTTCCAACTCCACAACAGGTTCTCACTCCCTTCTTTGTGGTCTGCCACAAACCTCTGTCTGTGAAGGAAAACTTCTGTCTTCAGAATTTAACTTAATGCACCTCTTCGGAAGCCTTCAAAAGCTTTTACGGCTTGTTCATAAAATTGTGACTCACATTGCAGCAACTAAGTTCGCATTTATTTGAACTCTTAAGCACAGCTTTCAAATGTTTATGCAAATTTGTGATCCGCACATGTACAAATCACGCCTTGCCCCCTTTCCCCTCATGTCAAAAATGGTTTTGATGGAAAATGGGGCAGTATGGAACTTCCAAATTTGGGTCCTGGCTGCTAATTTTAAAGGTCTGTGGCGTCTTCTGCAAATATCCAGCCCTAAAACTCCAGTCCTTCTCCGAAATGCTAGTCACGCTTGGAAAACGTGACTAATTGCGCACGTGGAAAATAGATGGTTGACCATCAAATGATGAGTCACAACTGAGCTGGTTAGCTGCTCATCAGTCCTAATATACATTTGATTGAGAAAACTGAGAAAAAACATCCCTAACAGCGTCTTTAACTGCTGGAGAGAAGAGTTGTTCATTCTATTAAACTAGTCTGGATTCAAAAGTATGTACTGAGTGAAGTGGGACTGTTGGAGTGGCTGAACAGATCAACATTTTGTAAGATCTATCTAGCCGTACTTCATGTATCAACTTTGAATTGACCAAGTATCTCAACTCAACCACGAGCATCGTGATACACAAGTGGCATTACAATGCAAATTTCAGACTGTGCGAATTCCCTTTTACCGTGAAGACCTGGTTTTAACACATTTTGAGATTCATTTTATTTATTAACTCCTTTTCTGTCTTGGAAGAATCCCCCACCAGAAAAGGGTATGTTTATAGCAAATTGCTCTCAAAAAAGAGAAAGGATTGACAAAAGGCTTTGCCGGGAATTGTCGGGATGGAGGATTCTTTCTTCTGCCGAGAGTTCAGGAAATTCCAACTTACAGTTCATCTTCCCACTAGCCTTATCGTGTCTAAAGTGGGGTAAAAATATAAATCTATGTTTTCTGTTATATAACCCTGTTTTGGAAACCCCAATCTGCAGATGGAACTTTTCAAATGAAGATTATTTTCCCGGATCTAAGATCAACTTGACTTTAAAGTGGACACTGAGGTCCATGACTCCACTAGTATTGAATAATACTGATACCGTTGCCATAGTAACTGTTTAGACATTCTAATCTCCTGGTCTAATCATGCTAATGTGTTCTGCCCTGTTGTCTTCCAAAACCCTGCATTTTAATTCCATTGATTTCCCCTATCCTGACCGGTCGGAGACTGTCATCCTGATCCAAGAAAGGAGACTGATATGAATCAGGACTCAGGAGTTTTTTTGTTATAACTGACGAGTGGCACCTTTATATCCACCAAAAATGTGCATAAAAGTGTTTCAGTGTTTGAAGTAGCAATTTCAAAGGTTCGGCACATGTAATCTGCTCTGGACTCAGTGTGAGATCAACCCAGCATCAAAAGGTGACTGATACCTGCATCCCTCCCGTGCCCACCCCCACCCCCTCCTCACCCTCTCCTCTCTTCCTGCTGTGGGTTAAATAGGTGCAAAAGCAATCCCTGACCGCACAGGCTAAGCAAATGTGGCATTCAGACCATGGTAAGACTCAACAAGCTCAGGACATTCTCCTAATTGCCACACGTGAAATTTTTTTTGTCTTACATTAAGGAAATGATACCGGCATTGAGAGGTTGCTGTAAATTCAAGCAAAGTCTATTTTAGAATGCATGATCATTCAAGGAACCTATGCAATGTGCATGAGGAGGAACAGACTATGTAAGTATGTTATTCTCACTATCATGACTCTTTAACACAACAGGATGTAAATCTTACACATTTTGATCCCAAAACTCATATGAATTCAAAGAATGAAATAGACTCCAGCTACTTATATTACCAGTTAAGGATTTCCATGAATGAGCTTTTTGAGCGAAATGCAATTCCTGTCTCACAATCGCAGCATATTTAGCAACACGGTGGGGAAAAGCTTCAGCAATCATTAGTCATGCAATCACATCCTCTTACCTTCTTTTATTTTGGTCAGTTAAGGTGATGCATTCGCTTCTGAAGCATGACCGAGAAAATTCAGCGAGGCTTCCGCTGAGGAGCAGCAGTGGCAGCAGATGGCTTTGCTCACAGACGTTCGTACCTGTACCTCTACATCACTGTCAGCCAGTAGTACTGAGGAGCTCTCTGCAGCTCTGCCAGCCCGATTCTCACTCACTGAGTCCAGCTTTGCTGTGGAAAACCAGGACTGGATTTTCTTCATCTGTGCCACTGGGTGATATGAGAAAACATACCGTCCCCCTGGCAGACTAGACTTTTCTGTTCCGGTGATCAAGATGGAACAGTCAGCAGAGCAGCTAGAAAGATAATATGAATTTTGATTCGCCTTAATATTTATCTGTTTCTGTTTTTCAGATATATTTTTTAAACTTTCGGAGAAGCTGGATCAAAGGAACTGTCACATCAACAGTAATGTGATGGATTTGTACTCACATCAGCTTCCATCATCGGCACAAACTGAGCCAGATTAATGTGTGCATTCATTCTGGTTAAACAGAGCTCTTGTTCCCACCTTTATTTCTACAGCACCCGTGTTCCTGTGTTATGTGTGTGCTGAATCTCAATGAGTGTCTATTGAGTCTTTAGGAGAACAGAAGCACAGGATGGTGCAGGAAAATCTAAGTAATGACAGATTTAAGGGTATTGACGCATAGAACCGAGGAAGAGTATTTCAAGGGCCAAGGAGGGAGCTCTTGTGGCAGATAAGAATGATTCACAAATTGGTACATCACTGCTGCTGTCTTTGATCAGGAGATTAGTTAGTTTATATTTGTGTAAGATCCCTGTATCATGGGTCATCATCTATATTGGAGTAAACTAAAAACAGCTTTAGTGAGCCTGATTCTATGAGGTATCTGAATTAACAGCGGTAGAGATATGATCACTAACAGTATGTGTTGCTTAGGAGAAGAAACTGATCTTATTGCTATGAACTAGCTGAGTTAACTCACAAACCAAGTTAAAGTCCAACAGGTTTATTTGGAATTACGAGCTTTTGGAACACTGCTCCTTCATCAGATGAGTGGAAGTAGGTTCACAAACATGGCATATATAGACTTGACTATAGGTTTGTGAACCTACCTCCACTCACCTGATGAAGGAGCAGCGCTCTGAAAGCTCGTGATTCCAAATAAACCCTTTGGACTTTAACCTGGTGTGATACTTGTTACTGTGCCCACCCCAGTCCAACATCTCCACATCATAGCTGAGTTAACAGTCTAGCACTAATTTATAGGATTTGGTGTTGTGTTATGATCTCACTAATGACCAATAATATTTCAAAAGTAATTGAACTTCTGGCTAAGAGTTCACAATTTAAAACTTTTACTGTAATAAATGACTAAAACATATACAACGACTAAACATAATTTTCTTTCCATAGGCAGTTTATACATTAAACTACAGAAAAAAAATCCCATTTTAATACTTATCATATATTGCACTCCCTACAGAATTACAATCCTTATCGCAAACAGTCCCTCCCAGCTTCAAAGGTGTTCTTTCCTTTTAACTTTCCCAGCTGGATAACCTCCAATCCCAGAAGTGATGCCCACAGTAAAGGCTACATTCCTTCTTTCTAGCTTAAGCAAGGTGAATCTTCCAGCCTCCTTTAAATCCTCACAAATGCAGTCTCTTCAATCTCAGCATAAGCCCTGACCAGTACTCTGTGTGATGAACAGTATTAACATTTTCTTTGCTTCAGGTGCAAGACTGATTACTTTTTTCTCCTGTTCTCTGTCTCTCAGATGACTGTAGACCACAGTCTGCCTTTGATATTCATTGTTTTGTAGAGAAGCTCGTAACCTGATCTCAACAATGGTAGACAATGAGTGTAATTCCAATTACTTCAACGTACCTTCCTTGCATGGTCTATGTCAACATTATATCCCTGATAAGTTTATTTGTTAATGAACCAGGCTAAGTATACAGAGTCATCCACAGCAAGAAGACGCCAGGCTCAATTTTCCATTTGTGCAGAATTAGATGATCTCAGCTACAGGACAGTAAAGGTTCTTGAATTGGTTTTAGATTGTAACCTTATCTCAAAAATGGTTTCTTCTGCCCTCTTCCTCGTGTCAAACACATTAACCATGCATCCAATTAAAAATGATAATTAGTTATCTTTGATCCCAACTCCCATTCATCTTTGAAGTAAATTGACAGTTTGCATTGCAACTGTTTACAACTTAACATCAACAACATATTTCTGGGACTTTGGGAGACTCAGGCGAATTTTCCGGTTCTGTCCACCGCGGGAATCGTAGCGGGTTCGGGGTGGATCATGGAAAGGTCCATTGACCTTGGGCAGGATTTTCCGGTTTCGGGGCAAGCGTGGCTGGAAAATTCCACCCTCGGAGTCTACTCATGATAAACTCAGAGACTGTTACCATTGTCTCCAAGTGTAAATGCCTTGCACATTCTTCTCAGTAAACTGTTTAAGCCTTCCTTTGATCCTAATGATCAAACTACCCAGGCAGACAGCAAAGCAGGTCACATGATCCCCTTCATTTAGCCTAAAGTGAAATATACAGCCCCTTATTCCAGGGATGGTGGGACTATCTTCTGAAGAGAGATTCGGCAAACTGGGCCTGTATTCTGTGGAGGTTTGAAGAATGAGAGGAGATCTCATTGAAACCTATAAAATACCTAAAGGAATAGACAGCACAGATGCAGGTAAGATGTTTCCCTTGGTTGGGGAGTCTAGAATCAAGGGGCACAATTTCAAAATAAGGGGGCCATCACTTAGGACCGAGATGAGGAATAATTTCTTTACTCAGATGGTTGTGAATCTTTGGAATTCTCCACCCCAGAGTGTGGTGGAAGCTCAATCATTGTGTATGTTTAAAGCAGAGATTGATAGATTTCTGATTAACAATAATGTAAGTGAGAGAGAACAGCCAGAAATTTACCACTCTGCCTGCCACGGAATCAGCGCGTGTGAGGAGCGGACAATGGAAATGTCCGTTGAACTTGGGTGGGATTTTACGGAGCGAGGCTGTAAAATCCTGTCCCACGGCTGTAAAAGGCATTGAAAAGTGTCCAATCAGCCATGACTGTATTAAATAGCAGAGCAGGCTCGATGGGCTGAATGGTCTACTCCTGTTCCTATGTCCTATGTTCCTAAGATAAGATAATCTTCTAAACCTCATAATTGCAACAGGTGCACTGCGTTAGGTACTGGCCTTTCGGTTCTGGGATCTGAATTCAAATCCAGTTCCAACCAGTCCGTAGATGATCCTTTGAAATGAGTTTGAACAGTTTCAATTCAGCTCCGAATGTGGCTAGGTCCACATCAGCGCTATGCCTAGTTTGACATTAGTTGGCTACATCTCAGAATCTCAGTCAGAGAGGTCACAGAATGGTTGACCTGGGAAACTGCGATTCCTTACCTCTATTAAATTGAATGAGTAAGAGATGCTCTTATAAAATTGAAGGTAAAATGCTACAGCAGCACAGAGTGTACTTTACTGCTTAATGGGCTGGTTCTATGGTTCTATGGTTCTAACTGTATGTAAAGCTGTTCTATTGCACAACTATGTATGAGCATGACATCATGCAGAAAATAACAGTTCAGTACAGATACAATAATTGACGCAGTTTTTAAAATATAAATTCCCTTCTCTTTCTTAGAGGAATAATACAATATTTCATGTTTACCACCCACAAGCTTGATTGATCATTCTCCACTCTGAGCCTAAACAGCGAGTGTGGATGGACTTGTGACTGAGGGGGAGAGGTGGGGGGTGGGGGGGCGGAGGGGAGGTGCAGTGGCAGGGAGGGGTGAGGGGGGTGGGGGGGTGAGTTCCCCTTCATCAGTCACAAATACTTTTTAAAGAAAAGTCACCAATCAGGAATAAGAATCTTGTGTGAATAATTCTTCCCTCTCCTGTCAAACGGAGTAACACTACAAACCAACTGAAGGAGCTTTACTGTCCTGTAAGTCTTGTGGCGCAGCGGATAGCGTCCCTGCCTCTGAGCCAGAAATTCCAGGTACGAGTTGCACTCCAGGATTTGTTGGCCAAGGAAGGTGCGTTCATAACACGGTGAATATCAAGCTGCAAATCCTTTTGACGTGCCAATGGCTGGCGGTAAGAGTGAGGGAGACTCCAGGTCAACCATGCTTGATGTGGAGTGGCATCCCTGAATCTATAAGTCTCTGGTGATAGGCTAGCAACCTGCTCCCAGAATTACTAGGGAAGGGAGGAGAATTGAAATTGGAATTGGAATTACTGTCCTGTCGCTAGGATCAACTAATTCTGTGCAGATGGGAAATTGAGCCTGGCGCATTCTTGGTGTAGATGAGTCAGTATACTTAACTTGGTTCATTCACTGATGGACCTATCACGGCAGTAATACTGACACTGACCATGCAAGGAAGCTACTTTAAAGTAATTAGAGGCATATTAATTAATACATTGTCGTATTGAGAGCCCAGCAGTGATTTTGTAGTCTCCTTGTGTATGCATGTTAAATATTCTCAGCAATAATGTGATAGGTCTGATCATCAACATGCAACAAGCATGTAGAGGTCATTACTGTACAGTTAGTGTTTAACCTTAGATATACTCCTGATATTTTTATTTGAACTGGATGTGAAGCTATTCTCATTTAGAGACATTTAAGCAATGTATTTACTATATTCATCAATTAGTCTTCCCAGCAAAGAACAGGAAACAATCAAAGATGCCCTCAGACGAGCTAGTAAACAGACCAAAGCACTGGGAACAATAGTGGAAACTATACTCAAGCACAGCTTTATGAATGTCAATATTTACTCAATCAAATCAGAGAAATATCAAGTGTGCATACTTTTAAAAAAAATATTTACTTCAATTATTCTTTTGCTTTAAATAAAAGTAGAACAAAATCAAAACTGTAGATATTGGATTGTGTAAACAGATCCTAACGGTTATATTTGCTTTTTGAAAAAAGAGGGTGGGGGGGGTGCAGAGGAGATGCTGTGGGTTTGTTACATAAAGTTAAAGCTAGAATGGGCCCATCCATTTCAAATGGTCAAGTTCATTCAATGATCTAATGAGATGCTACTGGTTTCCTGAGATGTTACTCTCCTTTGGGACAGTAAGTTTCAGAATCATCCTAAAAAGAATATTTCATATTAGTATTATTATATTGTATTACAACAACTGTATTATTGCTCGTTGAGAAGAATTCATATATGTAGACAGAGGAGATGCCCAGTTATCTGGGGTGGCCCTATTTGAAAGGACAGTGGGTTTTCTCTGATATAAATGGAAATATATATCTCTAAAGGATATTAAATGGACATTTTTTCACCATGTTTTTAAAATCTTATTTGTTAGTCACAAGTAGGCTTACAATAACACCGCAATGAAGTTACTGTGAAAATCCCCTAGTCACCACATTCCAGCACCTATTCGGGTCAACTCACCTAACCAGCACATCTTTCAGACTGTGGGTGGAAGCTCAAGCGCCCAGAGGTAACCCACGCAGACACGGGGAGAATGTGCAAACTCCACTCAGACAGTGACCCAAGCTGGGAATCGAACCCAGCTCCCCAGTGTTATGAGGCAGCAGTGCTAACCACTGTGCCACCATGCCACTCCTGATAAGGTGCCGACAGGATGATGCTTAATTCATGCTGCCTGCAGTATATGTTTGACACATCAACCAGCAATTGCCTAAACTTGCCAAGCTATTAACTGTATATAAGACAGCTGAATGGATCTTTGAAATCGAATTTTAATCAGCAGTTTAGAAACATAGAAACATAGAAAAACTACAGCACAAAACAGGCCCTTCGGCCCCACAAGTTGTGCCGAACATATCCCTACCTTTTAGGCCTACCTATATATATAAAATGGGATGAAGGAGTACAATGTAAAGGGAAAGACTCTTAGTACGGTAGAGGATCAGAAGGACCTTGGGGTCTGGGTCCATAGGACTCTTAAATCGGCCCCGCAGGTGGAGGAGGTGGTTAAGAAGGCGTATGGTGTGCTGGCCTTTATCAATCGAGGGATTGAGTTTAGAAGTCCGGGGATAATGATGCAGCTATATAAGACCCTCGTTAGACCCCACTTGGAGTACTGTACTCAGTTCTGGTCGCCTCATTACAGAAAGGGTGCAGAGGAGATTTACAAGGATGTTGCCTGGATTGAGTGGCTTGCCTTATGAGGATAGGCTGAGGGAGCTCGGTCTTTTCTCCTTGGAGAGACGTAGGATGAGAGGAGACCTAATAGAGGTATATAAGATGTTGAGAGGCATAGATCGGGTGGACTCTCAGAGCCTTTTTCCCAGGGTGGAAATGGCTGCTACGAGAGGACACAGGTTTAAGGTGCTGGGGGGTAGGTACAGGGGAAATGTTAGGGGCAAGTTTTTCACACAGAGGGTGGTGGGCGAGTGGAATCGGCTGCCGTCAGTGGTGGTGGAGGCAAACTCAATAGGGTCTTTTAAGAGACTCCTGGATGAGTACATGGGACTTAATAGGATGGAGGGTTATAGGTAGGCCTAAAAGGTAGGGATATGTTCGGCACAACTTGTGGGGCCGAAGGGCCTGTTTTTGTGCTGTAGTTTTCTATGTTTCTATGTTTCTATAATCCTCCATCCTATTAAGTCCCATGTACTCATCCAGGAGTCTCTTAAAAGACCCTATTGAGTTTGCCTCCACTCCTCCACCACTGACGGCAGCCGATTCCACTCGCCCACCACCTTCTGTGTGAAAAACTTCCCCTTAACATTTCCCCTGTACCTACCCCCCAGCACCTTAAACCTGTGTCCTCTCGTAGCAGCCATTTCCACCCTGGGAAAAAGCCTCTGAGAGTCCACCCGATCTATGCCTCTCAACATCTTATATACCTCTATTAGGTCTCCTCTCATCCTACGTCTCTCCAAGGAGAAAAGACCGAGCTCCCTCAGCCTATCCTCATAAGGCATGCCACCCAGTCCAGGCAACATCCTTGTAAATTTAATTGGGACAATCTTTTGTGCTTGCATCTCTACCATGGGGGACCCAAAGAGCAGAGAAAGATATAATCAGATGTGGTTGTACATGGCAGGAGGGAACTGAGTACATGCAAATTCAATCCCACAGAAAATTTATCATTAGAGACTGAAGGTGCTGACCTATTAAAGAAGACTGCCCACACATTAAAATCTTTTTTAATTGCCTAATACTGCAAGTTGAAGGAATTGTTGTAATCTAGCTAAACCTGTTATGCTTGTTTATGCTTCTGTTTCAATATTTCTGCTCATTAAACTTGATATGAAGTTTGCAGGGTGAATTTGGGGCATTTGCTAGCAGTCGGGGAGAACATAGTGATAGCCTATATCATTTTCAGTGTATAGCCATTGGTAAAATAATTCATTTTGTGTTCATTGTCTCAATGACTTCACACATAAGGTAACATTTTGACGCATTGATTTAAAACAACCTAATTGTTATTTCCAAGAATTTCAATAGGCTAATCTGGCAGTGAAAATGTTCAGATTGCTCGCAATGATTTATCTACAATTCCTGAGGTGGAGGAAATGTCACAGGGGCATTGAACTATTCGCTTAAAATGAACAAAAAAACCTTTGAAATGCTTTTAATATTTATAAACATGTTGGAGATTAGAGAGGGAACGAAAGGCTTGTGGCAATTTGCTCTCTAATTGGGTAGTAAAGATTCTCTTTGTGAGGGTGGCACAGTGGTTAGCATGGCTGCCTCACAGTGCCAGGGACCCAGGTTCAATTCCGACCTTAGGTGACTGTGTGAAGTTTGTCCATTCTCCCTGTGTCTGCGTGGGTTTCTTCCGGCTGCTCCAGTTTCCTCCCACAGTCCAAAGAGGTGCAGGTTAGGTGGATTGGCCATGCTAAATTGCCCCTTACTGTCAGAAGGATTAATGGGGTAAATTTGTGGGGTTACAGGAATTTGGCCTGGGTGGGACTGTTGTCAGTGCAGGCTTGATGGGCCAATTGGCTTTCTTCTGCACTGTAGGGATTCTATTCTATGAGGATTAACATGTCAGGTGACCAATAGACAGGGCATGGGGAGGAGCAACTGGTGGTCAAGTGATGAATCATCCAAGAGCATGTCCAACCAGTGTTAGCAACCCACCAAGAGAAACAGAGATTTCAAATACTGGCCTGGGTAGCCACTTCTGTGTTCATATATTGTCAAAACCCCACATGTGGGGTCTTGTTGAGATTGGAACAATTTATTAGCCCTTAAATCACTGAAATTCATATCTTCCTGAGTCTCAAGTGCCGGTACATTTCGACTAGTGAATATATTTAACCTGTTTTGATCATCACCAGTCTTTCTAACTTAATAGATCAATAACGGGGACCGAAACATGTGTGTTGGAGCCACAGAAATGGTAAATGTCGAATACAACTGGGTGGCTTACCAATATAGATTATGATATTATATCAATATCAAGGGGTTTTCATGTTATAACCTATAGCTATCTGGAGCTTTACTGTACATGTAGTGACTGACCTGTGTGTGCCCTTTTCCATTTTTGATACAAAAATGGAAAAAGAAATCCCTTCCCTAGCAGAACTGTCTTTTTTTTATTCATTCATGGAAGTCACTGGCTGGCCAGCATTTATAGCCCATTCCTCATTGCCTGAGAGCAGTTGCTGTGACTCTGGAGTCAGATGTAGACCAGACCAGTTGAGGATGGCAAATTTCCTTCCTAAAGGACATTAGTGAACCAGATGGGGTTTTCCCCTGACAATCGACAATGGTCATCATTAGATACTTAATGCCAGGTTTTTTTTTTATTGAATTTAAATTCTGCTATCTACTGTGGTGGGATTTGAACCCAGGTCCCCAGAACATTAACTGAGTTTCTGGATTAATAGTCAAGCAATAATACCATTAGGCCATCACCTCCCTCTCTTGTGAAGTGCAAACTTCACCCCAAGACTAGAATAAAATATGGATTCCCCATGTTTCAGGAAATTAAAGACTAAAAATAACCCACCAGGCTATTCTTGGACACTTCTGCCTAGTCAGTTGCATTGTTGGATAACAGGCAAAAGTTTTAGATAGAAGGACATTTCCCCAAAGGTTCAGGAGGTTTCACCATCAACGCAAGTAGATAAGTTATATAACATTTATGGTGAAAAAGGGAGTAAGCCAAAGTGATATTTTTAAACCATATAGGTTATGTCAAAGTTAATACATTCTACGGGGCAAGTGGATATTGCATACTGTTAATATTTGAAGTACAGAATAATCTTTCAAATTTGAAGTCACAGCTCCTCTCTAAGTATCAGTGATTGTAGGAGATATTGCCTCATGGTTAGTGATGAAGTGATAGTATTTGCCACTGACCTTGTAGAAAACTGCTCACAAAGATCCAGCGATCTCTGGAGCCTGAATTTCCCTTTTCACAACATCAGTTTGAATCTGGCTCCAAGTCAAGTAGATGGTGTCATACTTACTGAGTCTTGTTGGAGCTGCACTCATCCAAGAAAGTGGAGAGTATTTGTTAAGTTGGAGACTACCGGGGGAGGTAGTTCCAAATAACTCACACGGAGGCAAGCCACAGGAACAAACAGGGTTTATTTAACAAACTGTTCTCCGCGCACTCCAGCCCATAGCTGCCTGTAGGACAGGTGACCCCTTGCCCCGGGTCATCTAATCCGTCCTCTTAAAGGGGCTACTTCCAGCATACATAACGGTATTCTATCATTCTCCTGACTTGTGCCTCGCACATGCCAGACAGGATTTGAAGAGTTAGGAGGTAATTACCCGTTACAGAATTCCCAGCCTCTGACCTGCTCTAATGCAGTGTTTATATGGTTGCTCCAGTTAAATGTTTGGTCAATGGTAAGCCCCCAGGATGTTGCTGGGGGGCGGGGGGGGAGGGGGGCAGGGGGGGGGGAGAGAGGGAGGAGGGTGGCGGGATGGGGTGGATACAGCAATTGCATGATGTTAAGAGTAAATGGCTACATTCTCTCTTTTTGGAGATGACCATTGCCTGGCATTTGTGTAGCTCAGATCTAATTTATTTGCCAATTATCAGCACAAGCCTGTTATCCGGGTCTTGCTGCATGAGGGAACAGACCGCTTCAGAATCTGAGCAGTAGTGAATGGATTAATTGCATTCTTAGGTGACCTCAACAATGCACCAACTGGAATCGCTTGCAGCGACTTCTAGATTTTCACATTGAATAGTGCGCATATGAAATCCAGAAACTGATGTTAGTTTCAGAGGAATAATGATGGCAAATGCTAAACAGTTTCACCATCATTAGCACCAAAAAAAAGGACCAACAAATCCAGGTACTTAAGTGACAAGTTTGTGCCTACGATCCCTCTGGGTCTGCCTGTGCATTTGAGTATTAGACGGCACATAACAAAGGATGTCTATGACTTGTTCGGTACTGGCATAACAGAAGGACGTGGGGAAATTGCATTGGATTACCAATAGTTACAAATATTTCAAAATCTTGTTCACACTCCAATAAATCTGTCTCAGTAAGTGAAGGCAAATAATTACTGGTTAAATGTCTGCATATCTATTTCCTGGAAGAGTGTCACAGTCAAGAATCAACATGTAATGCCTGACTGCTGGCATTCTTTAAAGTTTCTCCATTTGATCCTTGGAGACGGAAAGCATGATCTGTTTTCTCTGCAAGTGGGAAAGCTTCACAGTTTAGAGTAGATGGTGCCTGACAATGAAATTTAATGTATTTGAAGCCTGTCTGGAAGCCCTTGGTGAAAAACTCTTAAAGTACCTTTATTGTACACCTGGCCCGCTTTATTTCTTTGAAGAAGTAGGAAACTTGGATGTACACATTCTGAGGATGAAGTGATGAGATGGGCAATCTTACCAAAAAACTTCTAAGTGCCGATCGAGAATAGCACCCTTTGGTGGGCGCCCATACGTGATCCTCGCTGGTGAGGACCTCCACCAGCGAGGCCATTAAGGCAAGTGAGCCCAGACGATTACGTTCCTGGTTCACTAATCAAGTTCAAATGAACTTATAAATATTTAAATCAGCCTCGCGCCCTTCCCAGGTGAGAGGCTGATCACACCTGCTTATCAGGGCCTGTAATATCGCAAGAGGCAAGAAAGCAAGCGCAAGCCTCTCGCGATCTTACTGGCTCATCATTCAACAGTGAAAATCATGTGCCAATGCTTGTGTTTTGAAAATTATTTAATGGGATGTGGCTGTCGCTGGCTTAGTCAGCATTTATTGCCCATCCCTAATTGCCTTTGGGAAGGTGGTGTGAGCTGTGTTCTTGAACCACTGCAGTCCATGTGGCATAGGAGGTACATCCACAGTGCTGTTAGGGAGGGAATTCCAGGATTTTAACACAGCAATTGTGAAGGAATGGTGATATAGCTCCATGTTAGGATGGTGAGTGACTTGGAGGTGAACAACTTGGAGGTGAACTTGCAAGTGGTGGTGTTCCCATAATGCAAATCATGCGCATCTTACAGTGTTGACTATCCAATCAATTAATATAGCTCTTGTAAATAGTTTTAAGAGCAAACAGTTCATGAGGCAATATGTGCTGAAAGACTCCCAAGGGGAAGTTGCCTCTTTGATATGAAAGAATTGTTTCTTAGCCTTAAGGCTCCCTCTAGTGGGGAAACTTTAACAGTACAACATGGTTTGTTATTTATTTTTCATACAGGAAGATCAGGTAATTGATGAATGGAGGATTGCAAGAGGGAGTTACATATTTGTAAATGTTCAGTTTACTTTCTCTCACAGTTTCATTCATAAGTTATCTGATCACATCTGGAGGCAGAGCAACATGAAGGAAAGTTATTTTTCAGAGCAAAAAGGGGAGGAGAAAGATGCAGACTATCATCATAGAATCCTACAGTGCAGATCAGGTCTGCACCGACCATGATCTCACCCAGGCCCTATCCCCATAACCCCACATATTTACCCTAGCTGGTCCCCCTGGCACAAATGGGCAATTTAGCATGGCCAATCCACCTAATCTGCACATCTTCGGACTGTGGAAAGAAACTGGAGAACCCGGAGGAAACCCACACAGACACGAGGACAATGTGCAAACTCCACACAGACAGTGACCCAAGCCAGGAATCGAACCTGGATCCCTAGCGCTGTGAAGCAGCAGTGCTGACCACTATGCCACTATGCCGCCCTTATTACATGTGATTTTAGACTAAAACTAGCGCAAGACATTCTGCTGGGAGATGAAGAAAGGAAGGAGAAAATATTTTAATTAAAAAAATAAACTGAGTACATTTTCATTCTGATCACCATCAATGTGCTTAAATCACAGAATCACAGAATTGTTAGACACAGACAGAGATCATTTGGCCCATTATGTCGATACCAGCTCTCCAAACTAGTATTATGCCTTATGCCATTCCCCTGCCTTTTCCCCATACCCCTTCATATTGTTCCTGTACAAGTAATCATCTAATGGCCTTTTGAATGTCTCGATGGAACCTGCCTCCACCACACTTCTGGGCAGTGCATTCCAGACCCGAACCACTTTGTTGTGTGAATAAGTTTTCTGTCATGTCACATTTGCTTCTTTTGCAAATCACTTTAGATATGTGCTCTCTCATTCTTAAGAACATAAGAACATAAGAAATAGGAGCAGGAGTAGGCCATCTAGCCCCTCGAGCCTGCCCCGCCATTCAATAAGATCATGGCTGATCTGATAGTGGTTTAGTTCCACTTACCCGCCCGCTCCCCATAACCCTTAATTCCCTTTTTGATCAGAAATCTATCTACCTGTGACTTAAACATATTTAACGAGGTAGCCTCCACTGCTTCAATGGGCAGAGAATTCCAGAGATTCACTACCCTCTGAGAGAAGAAGTTCCTCCTCAACTCTGTCCTAAACTGACTCCCCCTTATTTTGAGGCTGTGTCCTCTAGTTCTTGTTTCCTTTCTAAGTGGAAAGAATCCCTCTGCCTCTACCCTGTCTAGCCCCTTCATTATCTTATATGTCTCTATAAGATCTCCCCTCAGCCTTCTAAACTCCAACGAGTACAGGCCCAATCTACTCAATCTCTCCTCATAAGCTAACCCCCTCATCTCCGGTATCAATCTGGTGAACCTTCTCTGTACTCCCTCCAAGGCCAATACATTCTTCCGCAAATAAGGGGACCAAAATTGCACACAGTACTCCAGTTGCAGCCTCACCAGTACCTTGTACAATTGCAGCAAGACCTCCCTGCTTTTATACTCCATCCCCTTCGTGATAATGGCCAACATTCCATTTGCCTACTTGATCACCTGCTGCACCTGCAAACTGAGTTTTTGCGATTCATGCACAAGGACCCCCATTCTTGATCCGCTTGCGAGCGGGAACAGTTTCTCTCTATTTACTCTGTCCAGTCCCCCATGATTTTGAACATCTCTATCAAATCTCCTCTTAGCCTTCTTTTCTCTCAGGACAACAGTCCCAACCTCTCTAATCTATCCTCATAACTGAAGCTTCTCATCACTGGAACCATTTTTGTAAATCTCTTCTGCACTCTCTCCAATGCATGCACATCCCTCCTATAGTGTGGTGCCCAGAACTATACACAATATTCTAGCTGAGGTCTAACCAGCAGTTCAGCATAAACTCCTTGCTCTTCTACTTTAGGCCCCTATTTATAAAGCCCAGAATACTAAATGTAGTAACTACTATACTATATGTATATGTATATTAACTACTATATGTAGGAAGTAATAGTAACTAATAAATTATAGTCAAACAGCAACAACACACAGTTCTAACTGCTTTGCCTCTTCTATAGGGCCTTTTACAGTGCCACATGATCCAATCAATTCAGAGTTGTTGATGCTAATACACTCACCTACAGTCTGAATCTTATCCACAGGACTGCCTGGCGCTTCCCCAGACCAGACCAAAGACTGCAGTGGGTCCATTACTAATTAGTTAAAAAAAATATAAGCTGGCAGATATTGGTATATCACAGACCTACTGCCTCACCTTATCGCAATCACTGGGGCGAATTTTACCTTCCCGCCTGCCATGGGAATTGAAGCGGGCGAGGGGCTGACCATGGAAAGGTCCATTGACCTTGGGTGGGATTTTCCGGTTTCGGGGCGAACGAAGCCAGAAAATCCTGCCCACTGTGTTTTGTATGTGTGCCATGATCCTCATCCTTCACCATGCAAGCTGACCACCTACCTATTTAAATTAGGAGTGGATGTGTAGACATTGTGAGATGAGAACTGCAAGAAACAGGTTGGTGTTGATTTATTTTATAATAATTTCTGACTTTTGCCTGCTGTGATTTTTGTTTGGAAGGTGAGTAATTTCATTTCACTGGAATTGAAAAGCAAGGTTAGTGTTTTAGTTGATAAGATTTCTACAGAGTCAGAAACAGACTTCCTTTATTAGATGAGATGGCATCAGCATCCACAGCCTGTGTGTTTGTGAGCTGGTTCACAAGCTAATGGAGCTCTCTGTTTGAGAGCTGGGAACATTGTTGGGGAGCCTGGCCAAGTGATAACTAAAGTCTATCCTCTCTGTAATTGGCCCCAGGTCAATGATTTGATTGACAACTCAGTCAAGCTAAAGCCTCAATAAGATGTGTAGAAGGCTTTAATATTAAACGTGATATATGTTAAATAAATAATGGGATAAGGGAATCCTTTCAAAGCACCTGAGGAAGAATAATACAAAGGGGGGTTTTGGAATAGTACTTCAGAATTCAACAAGGCCTGCCAACCATTTGATATTGAGCATGAAAGCTGTGATGAGCTGAATTCTTCACCACCTTTGGCAAGTGTGATCTGAAGTAAATGTGCAATTATTATTGATAATAGTTATCGCTGCTTATGTTCAGCTATGGGTCATGATCACTATCATTGAATAGTTAACTTCCAAAATATACCTTATTATCTTGTGGATTAACTTATACATTTACAATAAAAAAATTAATTCCCTAACAAAACAGCTCATAAAAAGCTCAGCTTTTAAATCAGAAGTCTGTGCAAGTGATATTTTTAGAGGTGTTTCCATGAATTATAATGTGGAAGAAGGAAATGGCAGAAGAATTGAACACATATTGGCCTGGATTGAGAATTAGTTGACAGACTGTAAATAGAGAGTAAGAATAAATGTCTTTTTCCGAGTGACAGACAGTGACCAGTAGGGTATCGTCGGGATCAGTGCTTGGATTCCAGCTGTTCACGATATGTATAAGTGACCTGAACGATTTGAGTTGACTTAATTTATTATTGTCACACATATTAGCATACAGTGAAGTGTATTGTTTCTTGCGCACTGTACAGACAGAACATACCGTTCAAAGAGAAGGAAATGAGAAGGTGCAGAATGTAGTGTTACAGTCATAGCTGGGGTGCAGAGAAAGATCAATGTAATGAAAGGTAGGTCCATTCAAAAGTCTGATGGCAGCAGGGAAGAAGCTGTTCTTGAGTCGGTTGGTCCGTGATCTCAGACTTTTGTATCTTTTTCCCGAAGGAAGAGGCAGGAAGAGAGAATGTCCGGGGTGCATGGGGTCCTTAATTATGATGGACGCTTTGCTGAGGCAGCGGGAAGCGTAGACAGAGTCAACGGATGGAAGGCTGCTTTGCGTGATGGATTGGGCTACATTCACGACCTTTTGTAGTTCCTTGTGATCTTGGGCAGAACAAGAGCCATACCAACCTGTGATACAACCAGAAAGAATGCTTTCTATGGTGCATCTGTAAAGGTTGGTGAGAGTCATAGCTAACATGCCAAATGTCCTTAGTCTTCTGAGAAAGTAGAGGCATTGGTGGGCTTTCTTAACTATAGTGTCGGCATGGGGTGACCAGGACAGGTTGTTGGTGATCTGGACACCTAAAAACTTGAAGCTTTCGACCCATTCTACTTCGTCCCCATTGATGTAGACAGGGGCATGCTCTCCTTTACGCTTCCTGAAGTCGATGACAATCTCCTTCATTTTGTTAACATTGAGGGAGAGATTATTGTTGCCCCACCAGTTCACCAGATTCTCGATCTCATTCCTGTACTCTGTCTCATCATTGTTTGAGATCCGACCCACTACAGTGGTGTCGTCAGCAAATTTGAAAATCGAGTTGGAGGGGAATTTGGCCACACAGTCATAGGTGTATAAGGATTATAGTAGGGGGCTGAGAACACAGCCTTGTGGGGCACCGGTGTTGAGGATGATCATGGAGGATGTGTTGTTGCCTATCCTTACTGATTGTGGTCTGTTGGTTAGGAAGTTCATGATCCAGTCACAGAGGGAAGAGCCGAGGCCCAGGCCACGGAGTTTGGAGATGAGTTTCGTAGGGGTAATGGTGTTGAAGGCTGAGCTGTAGTTAATACATAGGAGCCTGACAAAGGTGTCTTTGTTATTTAGGTTCCAGGGTTGAGTGCAGGGCCAGGGAGATGGTGTCTGCAATGGTAGGCAAACTGTAGTGGATCCAGGCAGTACGAGAGGCTGGAATTGATTTGTGCCATGACTAACCTTTCGAAGCACTTCATAATGATGGACGTCAGAGCCACCGGAAGATAGTTCTTAAGGCACACTGCTTGGCTTTTCTTAGGTACCGGGATAATGGTCATCTTCTTGAAGCAGATAGAGACCTCAGATTGTTGTATAGAGAGGTTGAAGATGTCTGTGAATACCCCCGCCAGCTGATCCGCGCAGGATCTGAGTGCTTGTCCGGATACCCCATCCGGGCCTGTCGCTTTCCGTGGGTTGATCTTCGAGAAAGTTGCTCTGACATCTGCAAAGGTGACCCCAGATACAGGTTCATCCAGGGCTTCCAGGGTGGAGGGCATGCTCTCGCTGACCTCTTGCTCAAAACGGGTGTAGAATGCATTGAGCTCAGCAGGGAGGGGGGTGTTGGAGCCGGCGATTTTACATGCTTTCATCTTGTAGCCTGTTATGTCTTACAGACCTTGCCATAGTCGGTGAGGGTCTGTGTGGCTAGCCTGGGACTCTAGCTTGGTCCGGTACTGTCTTTTAGCATCTTTGATGGATCTCCTTAGATTGTATCCGGCTTTCTTGTATGGCTTAGGGTCTCTTGACTTGAACACCTCAGACCTAGATTTCAGCAAGCAGTGGATATCCCTGTTCATCCATGGTTTCCAGTTGGGAAACCTGCGGATTTGCTTCTTTGGCATGCAGTCTTCTACATAGTTGCTAATGAAGTCAGTTACTGTAGTGGCGTACTCGTTCAGGCTGGTTGCAGAGTTTTTAAATACTGACCAGTCCACTGACTCCAAGCAGCCCCGTAGGAGATCATCTGATTCCTCAGACCAACATTGCATGACTTTCTTTGATGGATTCTCCCGCTTCAGTTTTTGCTTGTAAGCCGGGAGCAGGAGCACAGCCTTGTGGTCTGATTTGCCAAAGTGTGGGCGGGCGATAGAGCAGGAAGCATTTTTGATATTTGTGTAGCAGTGGTCTAGGATGGTTGGGCCTCTGGTGGAACAGGAGACGTGTTGGTGGTAACTTGGTAGTACGCTCTTGAGCTGGGCTTGATTGAAGTCCCCGGCCACGATGAACAAGGCCTCGGGATGTTTCGTCTCTGGGTTAATTGTAGTGGTGTATATTTCATCCAGCGCGATCTTCACGTTCGCATGGGGTGGGATGTAAACTGTCGTCAGGATAACGGAGGTGAACTCTCACGGAAGGTAGTAGGGGTGGCATTTTAGCGTTATGTATTCTAGGTCCGGGAGCAGAAACTCGCCAGTGTTGCAACATCTAGGCACTACGAGGTGAGGGAACCAAATATAACATTTCCAAGTTTTCTAATGACACAAAACTGGGTGTAATTGTGACTTGTGAGGAGGATGTAAGGAGGCTTCAAGGTGATTTATACAAGTTATGTGGTGGGCAAACAAATGGTAAATGCAGTATCACGTGACTGGATGTGAAGTTATACACTTCGGCGTGAAAAACCGAAAGGAAGAGTATTATTTAAATGGTGATATATTGGAAAGTGTGGATGTTCAAATGTATCTGGGTGTCCTTGCACACCAGTCAATGAAAGTGGAGAGGCAGGTGCGGTAAGCAATTAGGAAGGTAAATGGTATGTTGGCCTTCATTGCAATAGGATTTGAGTTCAGAAGTAGGGATGTCTTACTGCGGTTTGAGGGGCCTTGGTGAGACCACACCGGGAGTATTGCATAGTTTTGGTCTCCCTACCGAAGAAAGGATAAACTTGCCATTGAGAGAGTGCAGCAGAGGTTCACTAGATTGATACCAGGGATAAGGGGAGATATTGGTTCAACTGGGCCTCTATTTACTGAAATTTAGAAGGATGAGCGAAGATCTGATTGAAACATATCGGATTCTAACAGGGCTGGACTAGATTAGAGGATGTTTTCCTTGGCTTTGAGGAATCTAAAACCAAGGGATACATTCTCAGGTACAAGGTAGACCTTTTAGGACTGAGATGAGGAAAGATGTCTTCACTCAAAGGGTAGTGAACCTATGGAATTGTCTGCTACAGAATGCTGTACAGAACAAGTCACTGCTCAAGAAAAAGATAGATAATCTTTTAGATTTTAATGGCATCAAGGGGTAGGGGGGGAAAGCAAGAATATGGCATTGAGACCGAAGGATCAGCCATCATATTGAATGGCGGAGCTGGCTTGAAGGGTTGAATGGTCTACTCTTGCTTCTAGTTTCTATGTTTTTATGTTCCTAATTGCCTAATTTGGCTCAAATCATCGAAACATAAGGCAGGATTTCAATTCTTGCATCACCCTCCTCTCCATTTGGTTTACTCCATTTAGTTTTGGACTTGATAAGGATGACAACCTATTGCCAAGGGATGTGATCTAATCTAACTATAATCTAACCTAATGACCAGACACTTCCCCGACAGTAACGTAGCAATATCACTGCAGGAAACTAATGGCATCAGATGTCACTAAGCAGTTAAGAGATAGCCAGGTGAGTGATCGTTCCTCTGTAGCAACAAGCTTCAATGCAGCCAACAACAAATATGAAATGTATTGTATAATTCGGCAGCAGGAAAGAAAGAAAGACACAGAGAAAAGAACTACAGGTTGCAGGGTGCGTGTCCATCTGATGTAAAACTTCCTCTTCACCCTCCCCCAATGGAATTAACATGGGAATTATATTAATCCGGATTAGAGTCAGCACAACAGGAAAAGATTGGGACAAAATTTCAGAACTGACAGACAACGGGATTACTTTTGCAATATTCCCAAAGATCCCAAATAATGAATGAATCTAATTTGTTTGAATATGTCTAAGTTGATCACCTCTCGCTGTGTTTAAATTGATCACAGACAATGAGCCTGCTTTGAGTGTGATTTTCTGTGCAGCTGCAGTTTAAACAGAAGGTGAGCTCACTTGATTGTAAAACTAGAATTGTATATTGGTCGAGTTTAAAACTTAATGCATCAGAATTTTTAATTGTTTCATGAAATAGTCTAGGATTTTAATTATGGTTATTCTTTACCTTGGATGTGGTTGAATAAATACTATTCTATGGGGGAAGGGTTTCCTCAGAGAATTAATCCATCAGTGATTTACTAGATGATTCAGTGTGCAGTTTATCCCAAATGATTTCACTGCAAGGAGGCTGTTCTATTTATCAGACTTTATTTTACTTCAGTAGTTGTTACTGGGTGGCACGGTGGCATAATTGTTTGCACTGCTGCCTTACAGCGCCAGGGACCCAGGTTCGATTCCTGGCTTAGGTCATTGTCTGTGTGGAGTTTTCACGTTCTCCCCATGTCTGCGTGGGTTTCCTCTGGGTGTTCCGGTTTCCTCCCACAGTCTGAAATACGTGCTGGTTAGGTGCATTGACCCGAACAGGTGCCGGAGTGTGGCGACTAGGGGGTTTTCACAGTAACCTCATTGCAGTGTAAGCCTTACTTGTGACTAATAAATGAAACTTTTTTCTCTAATGGGGAACAAACAATACCAAAAACGGATTGGTCATTGAATGCGATTAATGGGATGATACCCTACAGGAAAGGTTGTAATGTTTCCTGAAAGGCAACAGTCATTTCACGTTTAAGTAGTTCATTGTATGCGGACTTAGTCTTGGTTTGTGGACACTAAGAGATGAAGGGGAATGGTGACAGGGTGGGAAAGTGGACTTGATGTAGAATCTCAGCCCTGATCTTCTTGAATGTCAAAGCAGACTCAAGGGATGGCCTACTCCTATTTCTTATGTTATGTTCTTGTGTTCACATAATTATTTACTTTAATGTGCCTATTGCTTGTGGTAAATGTGACAGTCTTTTGTGTAGGGCATCGTTCCATGAAGAGCAATGAAGGAAATATGTGGTGCACCTTGAGATATTGCTGAGACATGTGAGAATGTGCTATTGTTTTCAACTCTAAGGAAAAATAGCTGGAATGGAGGTCAAAGAGTGAAGAGTCTAATTTATTATTTTTGCTACCGTACTGAATCAGCTCCACTTCCTCACTGGTTTATGAGGCAGAGAGAGCAAGATTCAGTGAAGGACTGTGCTAATCATTGAGCAAAAATGAAAGAAAAATATAACAATACTCCCTGACTGTCACAGAAGAGATTCTCCCACTATATTATTTTCATTAAAGGGTGAGGGAACCTCTGACTAAATCTTCTTGGTGAGGGGACAACATTTTGTTATCAACAGCATACGTCAGACACAAAAGCTGACTCAAAGTGCAAAGGACCATTGGACTGATAAGTACGTTTTAGTTTTTAACTCTTACGGTGTACAGAAATGCATTGCTTGGAGTATAGCCCCTGCTCCACCCCATTTTAAAGAGTATAAAATCCATCACATTTCTCCCTCTCTTCAGCTCTGAAGAAGTCATATGGACTCTCAAATGTTCTCCCAAGAAATGGCTGTCACCTCACTTTTGGTCCCTTTCGGTCAAAGTTCTGCATTCTTGACATCTCTATTGTATGCTAAAGGGAATCGGAAATTGGAATTAACCTTTGACAAAAGATCCAAGCTGTTCAACTACCAGCAAAACGTCATGATGGCCTCTTGCATGTTCTTACTGTTGTCCCAGCTAATTTTCCTTCTGGAAACTTAATAAAATATCTTCAGGCCACCTCATGCAGTTTTCACTAATTCTCCAGCCATAACATGATTTGGACTTGAGCACGCAGGGCTGGAGAAATGCCCCCATTGACTCTTTTTCTCTCCACAGATTCCTGGGACTTGGAACTGGTTTTGGGGGAGGTGGGATCAATGGATGGGTTACACCTGATGTGGAGATGCCGGCGTTGGACTGGGGTAAGCACAGTAAGAAGTCGCACAACACCGGGTTAAAGTCCAACAGGTTTATTTGGCAGCACAAGCGTTCGGAGCGCTGCTCCTTCAGCGAGTTATCAGACTCACCTGATGAAGGAGTAGCACTCCGAAAGCTTGTGCTGCCAAATAAACCTGTTGGACTTTAACCTAGAGTTGTGAGACTTCTTACTGGGTTACACCTAGGCAGGACCGAAATCCAGACTCAAAACGTTAGCTCTATTCTTTCTCCACAACTGCTAAGTTTTTCCAGCAATTTTTGTTTTTATTTCAGATTTCCAGCATCCACAGTATTTGTCTTTTATTGATTAGATTGCAGTTTTGCTTTGATTCCAGAGAGTTCATAGAACAGTTGTACACTGATGCACTGAGGGGCTTTTTGGAGATAATTGACATTGATAATGCATATTGACAGAGAAGTAGAAGGTTTATTCTACATTGAACACCTTTTAACATAGTTTGATTTTTCATGACTGGCTTCCCTGCTACCTAACGACTTTTACAATAGGCATGGATAATGCTTTCTATTCCATATAGTGTTGGGTAATTTTCTTTAGTGCTTTGTAATTCACTAATTATCTGGACATTCTTCATTGGATGCACAATGGCATCTGGATACGTTATGGGATAGATGAGGGCTAAAACCTTTGAGGGCTATTTTGCTTTAGAATTATGGGCTGAATATTTAACTGGTATTTAACAAGGATCAGCACAGCAGCGGAGTTTCATTGCCCTGGGAATTTCAAAGCATCTATCTCCACAGAATGAATGAGCTTGTGCCGCTCTGTTCTAAGCGACACTGAATTGAGGCCAGCATTTTTTACAGGGCGGAGACAGTTTGGAAGGCTCATCGCTGATAAATGAATTGTGCTTGTAGACCTCCTGATAACTACCCAAGAGTGGTATTGACAAGAGTCTGGGTAAAGGGGGGCAACTCAATCTCTACCAGGATTGATGTGTAACAAAGACCAGGGACAAAATAACTAGAAAAGAAAAAAATACTTTGACAGTAGGTGAGGAGCGAATGTCCTTTGCTATTGTGCTGTTCAAATCTTAATTCTACTCATTATCTTGATGTGGTTTTTTTTTGCCCTCTAACCTAGTGGTTGTGAAGCTGTCGGTCGGTCAGTTTACCAGACCTCCATGCTCTAACCCAGCCATCGCCTCACACCAATTCCACACCATGTTCAGCCTCATCACTAACTGCTGTATCTGGGCTCAGAAGGTTCAGGAGCCTATCAGGTGAGTTTGATTCTGCCTTGTTGATTTAAAGAGAGGCATCTTACAAGAGGTGTTATCAAACAACGACACAACATTTTACAGCTTATTCAGCAGCATGGTCTAGAGACACAGAGCCCAATATGTTGTATTTACGTGAAAGCAGATTTTCAAAATGGTTTGCTCCAGGGACGGACTTTCAAATATAGTGGAATGGTCCAATCCCGAGATTGGGAGGAAGCTACACAGGGGGCGGTGCAATGCTGGATAATATATTCTCTATTGGGTCTATGTGACAGCTGTGGCTTGATTTTGCAATAGAATCCCTACAATGGAGAAGCAGGCCATTTGGCTCATCGAGTCTGCACCAACTCTCTCTGATACAACATCTTATCCAGACCTTATTCCCGCAACCTTCATGTAATTACCCTTCTAATCCCCCCAAACTACACATATAGCCAACCTATCTAACCTGCACATCTTTGGACTGTGGGAGGAAACTGGAGCACCCGGTGGAAATCCACGCAAACACGAGGAGAATGTGTAAACTCCACACAGACAGTCACACAAGGCTGGATTTCAACCGGGTCCCTAGCGCTGTGAGGTAGCAGCGCTAACCACCGTGCCACCATGCCATTGAACGGGGGACTCTGAACGGGGATAAAATAGGAAAATCATTTATTCCTTAGCATCAACACGCTAACTTTAAGTACATACGATATTTAATTCAAATACGCAATTCGTTTTGTTGGCAATCATTTTGCAATGAAGTCTATGGCATAGAATAAGCAAGTTGAAATTGTTCTTTGACATGTGGGGGCAACGGAGGTTGACCGGGGGATAGGTGGGATGAGGGGGCATGGGTTTGCAAGCAGCGGCAGCATTCATTGCAGCACTGTCTTTTGATTTTTCCCATCAACATTGATGTTCATAGACCGCAGCACCCTGAAAACACTCATCCGTTGCTGCCTGAACTCTGACATTGTGCTAACTAAGGAGTCAGAAAGAGAAGAGAATGAGGATTTGTGCATAAATCAAGTATTAGTCAAATTAAACTCTGTGTCAAAAAGATGGATTATATAATTTCAGGCAGTGCTTGTATAATTCTACCACAGGAAACTTTTCTAATGTTCATTAATATTAGATTTAGGAACAGAGTGGCACTGTCACAAAGACATTGCATCGTTGGTGCTCCAATGGACGACAGTGTAAAATGAGTAGATACGTGTTCAATGCCCTGCACTTAGCCCTGGGAAGAGGAGGGAAAATCAAATGCTTCTCCCAGCTGTCATAGGCAAAAGTGGGCATTGGCAGAAGTTTGGAAGTAAGCCACAGAATCATGGGACCTATAATTAGAATCGGCTGTAACTGCAACTGAGAGCTGTACCTTTTTTTTATTCGTTCATGGGATGTGGGCGTCACTGAGGGCACCAGCATTTATTTCCCATCCCTAATTGCCCTTGAACTGAGTGGCTTGCTAGGCCATTTCAGAGGGCATTTAAGAGTCAACCACATTGCTGTGGCTCTGGAGTCACAAGTAGGCCAAACCAGGTAAGGACGGCAGATTTCCTTCCCTAAAGGACATTAGTGAACGAGATGGGTTTTTCTGACAATCGACACTGGTTTCATGATCATCAGTAGATTCTTGATTCCAGACTTTTTTTTTACTGAATTCGAATTCCACTATCTGCTGTGGCGAGATTCAAACCAGGATCCCCAGAACATTAGCTGAGTTTCTGGATTAATAGTCCAGCGATAATACCACTAGGCCGTCACCTCCCCTTTGTTGAGCAGAAAAGTGTATGTCAACTTTGATTAAGGACAATGACGCATCACTCAAGGAACACAAGTACAGCACCATTATTATAGCTGTTGTATTAATTTTCCAGCACTGATTCGTAGCCCAGTTTGAGTAATCTATTGACTTTTCCATCTATTCTTCAGGAATGTCACTCTGCTGATCCTAGGGCTGAACCATGCAGGGAAAACTGCAATATTGAAAGGAATACAGAAAGGTAAAGAAATAGTGACTCTAAGCGCACAATACTTTTTTTAAATTTTCCTGTGCCATTTTTGAGAGAGAGAGAGAGTCACTTTCAGAAACGTTGGCCAATATCTTACATGGAGGTGGTAGTTCCCCCTAGCAGCCGGAAATTCAGAGCCAATTTTGCCTTGTTCAGGCAGTTGCTGTCCCGCTGAGGCAGGATGTCCCCCATCTCAAGAGCTGCCAGCTCATCAGAGGGCCAGCGGCTCTTTGGAAGCAGAGGCCATTGTTGGAGCTATAACAGGACCTGGACCAGCAACAATGGAGAAGGCTGTAGTGTAGGTAAAACGGGTTGGGCCTTGCCGTGGCCCAGTGAAGGTGGCTTGATTGTGAGAGTAGGTGAGACTAACAGCGGGGCTGGCTCTTGCCACTGGTGGGGGGACGGGGTCCCTTTCTGGGCCATAGGATACCCAATCAGGGGAGTGTCCACCCTACCCAAGACTGCAGCAAGGCTGCCAGATTTTAACCAGGTAGCCTCTCCAGATGGTGAAGTGCCAATCTGTCACTGGCAAAATACCAGCCACAGGCGGAAGAGCCCTCAAGTGGCCATTAATTAGGCGCTCAAAGGCCTCAATTGGCATAAGGGAAAGTGGGCTGCCTGCCACCTAACCCACCACTGGTAAAATACCAGTGGTGGCAGAAAGGCAACAGGCACTTTCACCCCCACCATCCCATTCAACTTTGCATTCTTCCCCCTGCCCCACCCCTCCTGCCTGGTGCTGGGGTGGAGAGGGGGAGGAATGTGTAAAATTCTGGCCCTTGACCGGGGGAATCATTTAAAATGTGTAAGATCAAATTATAAGGAAATTAGGAGCCACTTATTTTTCTTGCATTGAATGAATAAACTCCTTAGAATAAACGAGTTAGAATCTACAAATAGATGTTGACCATCAGATTTAGTAATAGATTAATCAAACTGTTGAAGGAGAGGGCGGAGATATGGAAATTCTCTTCCAAAGGAGACTTCCTGTTGAGTATGTGTTAGGATGGATCCAACCATTCCCTCATGTTCAGGGAACATGCAGGTACAATGGTGGAAGATAAATAGTGGTGAGCAATTAGAAAGAGGAAGTCTCTGTGAATATCATCATTCTCAGTGATGGCAGAACCCAGTGTGTGAGTGTAAAGGTCAAGGCTGAAGTATTTTCAACCAAACTTCAGCCAGAATTTCTAAGTAGATCCAACGGCCTCCTCCTGAGGTCCCCACCATCACTGAAACCAGTCTTCAGCTAAATTAATTCAATTTCTCTGACATAAAGAAATGGATGAATGCACTGGGTACAGCAAAGGCTGTGGATCGTGAGAACATTCTGGCTGTGCTGCTAAATGTGAGAACTCAAATAGCCAGGCATTGATGTATAGAACAGGAGCCTGGTCTTTAAACATTGTCAAGCTTTTATTTACAAAGACATATTACAGATCGTGCTTCTTTAACCAAACAGCCACAGTGAGTCTGCTGCTATATATCTATGAACACGAGTGAATCCTCAGTTAATGCCCACCACCTGAATATAATTAAATATTAAATTAATATACAATTAACACTGAAGACATATACCCCCATCCTAGCTACACCTGTAGCCATGCTGTTCCAGCACCATTACAACTTGATATTTGTCCTACAAAGTATAAAACTGCCTATGTCCATAAGTACCTGCACCACCACAGATAGAAATGGGCAATAAAATTCTGACCTTGCCTGTAATGCCCATATCCCATGATTGAAAAAAAGATGGCAGGATGGAGTACCTATTTTTTTCCACTTACAAATTACTTGTAGGAGAGCAGGGATGCTGGAGTATAATAAGAATTTTAATGGAATACCTGGGGGTTATTTGGAAGTCAGGAAGTGAGTTACGTGCCTCATCAGAGTAACTGGTTTCTGACTTACAATACTTATGTGGCTGGTCCAGTTAAGTTTCTGGACATCGGTAACACCCCAGGAAGTCAAACACAGGAGGTAAGGTAGAGGTAAAGGTTTGGGGTGGGGGGGGGGGGGGTGGGGGTAATTGGACCAGGGTATGCAGGTATAATTAAATCCTGATTTTAAAAGCTGCAGTACCCCAAATAGGGAAGATGTAATTACAATGCGATCAATTTATGTCGGCCATTTTCATTAAGTATGACTGCGGAAATGTGTAATGTAAAAAGTTGACAGATGGTGCACGCAGATGCAGTTTTTTGTAATGTATTTTTTTAAACACTATAGACAATTTTTGTATTTCCACTAGCAGAAGTTTAGAATAGCAGTCTGATAAGTTTGTGTGTCGGTCTCATGATAAACACGGACATAAGAATTTATAATGGAAAAAGTTGACAGGAAGTAAATCTAAAAACATTTTATTCATTAAAAAAACTGAATGTGTACAGTGAGGAAGTCTCTCTGCTATGGCTACAAATATTGCTTTTGTGATTTTGCAACACATGGAGCAACTATTTCTAAGGAATATGGTTCATTTTATTGGCCTGGAATTTGCAGGGGGTTTTATGGCACTTGCTATCATTGCCCCTCTGAATCAGGATTACATGCAAGCTCAGAATAACAAGCAAATCTTTCAGTTATGGCTTGTCATTCACTGCTCCACCACAGGCTGGGTTAGAACATAGAACATAGAACAGTACAGCACAGAACAGGCCCTTCGGCCCACAGTGTTGTGCCAAGCTTTATCTGAAACCAAGATCAAGCTATCCCTCTCCCTATCATCCTGGTGTGCTCCATGTGCCTATCAATAACCGCTTAAATGTTCCTAAAGTGTCTGACTCCACTATCACTGCAGGCAGTCCATTCCACATCCCAACCACTCTCTGCGTAAAGAACCTACCTCTGATGTCCTTCCTATATCTCCCACCATGAACCCTATAGTTATGCCCCCTTGTAATAGCTCCATCCACCCGAGGAAATAGTCTTTGAACGTTCACTCTATCTATCCCCTTCATCATTTTATAAACCTCTATTAAGTCTCCCCTCAGCCTCCTCCGCTCCAGAGAGAACAGCCCTAGCTCCCTCAACCTTTCCTCATAAGACCTCCCTCCAAACCAGGCAGCATCCTGGTAAATCTCCTCTGCACTCTTTCCAGCGCTTCCACATCCTTCTTATAGTGAGGTGACCAGAACTGCACACAATATTCCAAATGTGGTCTCACCAAGGTCCTGTACAGTTGCAGCATAACCCCACGGCTCTTAAACTCCAACCCCCTGTTAATAAAAGCTAACACACTATAGGCCTTCTTCACAGTTCTATCCACTTGAGTGGCAACCTTTAGAGATCTGTGGATATGGACCCCAAGATCTCTCTGTTCCTCCACAGTCTTCAGAACCCTACCTTTGACCCTGTAATCCACATTTAAATTAGTCCTACCAAAATGAATCACCTCACATTTATCAGGGTTAAACTCCATTTGCCATTTTTCAGCCCAGCTTTGCATCCTATCTATGTCTCTTTGCAGCCTACAACAGCCCTCCACCTCATCCACTACTCCACTAATCTTGGTGTCATCAGCAAATTTACTGATATGCCCTTCAGCCCCCTCCTCTAAGTCATTAATAAAAATCACAAAGAGCAGAGGACCAAGCACTGATCTCTGTGGCACTCTGCTAGCAACCTGCCTCCAGTCAGAAAATTTTCCATCCACCACCACCCTCTGTCTTCGATCAGATAGCCAATTACCTATCCAATCTGCCAACTTTACCTCTATCCCACACCTCCTTACTTTCATCATAAGCCGACCATGGGGGACCTTATCAAACGCCTTACTAAAATCCATGTATATGACATCAACTGCCCTACCTTCATCAACACACTTAGTTACCTTCTCAAAAAAGGTTGTAGCTCCTTTCCCTTCTGAAACACCCAAATCAATTGATCAGTCAAGAACCTCCCCTTTTCTGTTCTGATGTCAGTGTTACAAGCATAAAAAATTAAGATTTGTTCAGTGAGGTTTCACTAGATTTTTAACTACCACTGAAAACCTGGTCTCGCCCTGAAAAAATATGTGGAACATTATCAAATGTCTCAATTATGATTAATTAATTGTCAAATATTTTTTAAAGATTAACTATTTTTCATATCTATGCTTCTAGCTTCACCCATGTGTATACCTCCTAATTCTCTACTTTTAATTCAATTGGTGTAAAATTTTTAAGAAGTGATTTGATTATTGGTGCTTTCATCTCCTAGTTGGCTGTCTGTGAGAATTCATGAATATGATTGGTTGCTTGTTCAGCTTGAAGATTTCACTGCAGCCAGTACCCCATTAAACTATGTTACAATCAATTGCACAGCAAGAGAGGTAAAGTTCTCACCACAGAGATCACGAGAACTTTCAGTGCAGCTTTCTTTGAGTTCAGCGATAAGCATCCTTGCTATGCCACTGGCCACAAAAGCCAGGCTCATATATTGTACTGGAAAGCTCTTTATTACAATGTGTGTTATGTAAGTGACCCAGTTCACTCCAAATGGTAGGATGTTTGCATAACCTGATTTCTGCATTCTCCCATGGGCTGAATTTCCTTCAAGGTCCCACCAAGCAGCTGTCATAACTTCCATGGAAGACCAGCAGAAATCTCAAATACACTCTGTGGTTTTGCCACAGGCTACAGTGGCTGATTGGGAGAATCAAAGGAATTCCCAGTGTGGACATTCATTGCCTTGGGTGACCACCTACTTTAAGGGATCTGCCACATACAAAGTGGAAAAAATATTCCAGTTTCCAAAATCTTCATAGCAGCAAATGTTCACCAAAAATGAGGAGTAGTTTGTGTCAGCCTTACTATTTTTCTCATCAGAATCTCCTTACTTAATTCGTCCAAGTGGTGGATTTTCCAGGACTGACGTTATGGTCGATCGGTTTAACGTGACAATATTTGACCTCAGTGGCGGAGAGAAAATCCGCAGCATTTGGAAGAATTATTATCCTGAAGCACATGGTTTTATTTTCGTTGTTGACTCTACGGATGTGAAGCGAATGGCTGAAGCTGGAAATGTTCTCTCGGAAGTATTAAAAGATCAGATGATGTCTGGGAAGCCTGTCCTTGTGTAAGTCCTGAAAACTGGAAGAGTGAATTTGACAGTAAATACAATTGGATGATTGAAGGGGGGAGGGGGGAAGAGATTGGTAACAAAGTGCTGGATAAAACTTTTATTGATTTGTTTTAATGTGATTTAGCTAAGTAGACATTATTGACATGCAAAGACATTGTATCATTTACATGTGACAGCGTCAAAGTTTAAACGGAGGGTAGTTTTCTGGCCTGCTCCCTCCAAATACACTCCAGTTTCCCCTCCATCTCTCTAATAGCTTGTTCAATTCCAATTCTCTTTGTGCATCAAGTCATGCACAGAGGTAGATTTTTATCTGTTTCCATAGTTAGTTATTCCTGGATCAGGTCACTAGTCTAATTTAGCTGAAGGGGTGCCACTCCACATCAAACATGGCTGACCAGGCATCTCTCCCACTCTTACCATGAGCCATTGGCATGTTTGAAAGGATTTGCAGGTTGTAAATCCCTAATTTTTCATTCCTGCTCACTTTTTCCTTTGGCTTAGCATCATTAGATGCCTTCAGCTGCCTCTGTGTACAGAGTCATAGAATCCCTACAGTGCAGAAGGAGGCCATTCAGCCCATCGAGTCTGCACCAACTCTTCAATAAAGCATCTTACCCAGGCTCACTCCCACATCCCATCCCATAATTCCACATATTTACCCCACTAATCTCCCTAACCTACACATCTTGTGACACAAAGGGGCAACATTAGCATGGCAAATCCACTAACCTGCACATTTTTGGACTGTGGGAGGAAACTGGAGCACACACGGGGAGAATGTAGAAACTCCACATGGTCACCCAAGGCAGGAATCAACCTAGGGTCCCTGGCATAATGAGCAGCAGTGCTAGCACTGTGCCACCATCCCACCCTTACTTACTGGCAAGCACTATAGAAACTTAAGTTGTTGTTGAAACCTAATGTACAGAAAGTACACAAAATAGTAACAGCTTATTCCTACAATAACTGCATCCTTACCCTGTTCAATTTTGGTGTTAGAGTAAATGTTATACTGAAGCTGGGAGTAAGGCAGATTGAAGTTTAATTTCAGCTGGTCACTGATTTTAATGGAAAAAACAAATATAAGAATAAAGAAGGAACTTTGCTTCACACCCATATCTACATATTGCTAAGATTTGCAAACAAGAGGTCACTATTTCCATTGTTAGGAGTGTAAAAGTATAGAGGCAGCTTTACTTTGCATCTACTTTTTGCTTAATGTGATTGAGAGTATTTAATAAGACAGTGCATGAGGAAAATTCTTCCTTAATCATGGTTTCCCACCCACAGTGGTCAACAGGAGTCTCAGCAGTGTCTGACCCATCTCCTGGGCCACTGCTCCCACCCCCTCCCTCCTTTCCAGAACCAGAATATGATTCCCCTTGTCCTCACTTTTCACACCACCAGCCTCCACATTCAAAGGATCATCATCCGCAATTTCCGCCAACTCCAACATGATGCCACCACTCAATACATCTTTCCCTTCATTTCCCCTGTCAGCATTCCACAGGGACCATTCACTCCGGGACACCCCGATCCACTCCTCCATCACACCCAACATCTCACCCCTTGCCCACGGCACCTTCCCATGCAATCACAGAAAGTGCAACACTTGCACCTTCACCTCCTCCCTGCTCCCCATCCCAGGCCCCAAACGCTCTCTTTTCAGGTGAAGCAATGCTTCACATGGACCACCTTCAATCTGGTCTATTGCAATTGCTGCTCCAAATGCTGTCTACTCTCCATCGGAGAGCCAAACGCTTTGCTGAACACCTTTGGCCCATCCGCAAGCAGGACCCGGACCCTCCTGTCTCTTGCCATTTCAACATCAAGCTCTCCCATCCACATGTTCGTCCTTGCCCTTTTGCAATGTTCAAGTGATTCCCCAGACAAACTGGAGGAACAGCACCTTATCTTCCGCTTAGGCACTTTACAGCCTTCTGGACTGAACATTGAGTTCAACAACTTCAGAGCATGAACTCTCCCCTCCACCTTTCCCCATTTCCATTTATTTAATTTCTTCTTTTCATCTTATTCATTCATTTTTATTACTTCACATTCTTCTTTTTATTTTTCTACTTCTAAAATCTCATTTCCCATATTTTTTCCAGCCACCACCACTCCCCCCACCTGCCCCAACCCCCCCTCCCCCCAACCCCCCCACCCCACTATGACCAAGTGCCACATTCCTCAGGTTGTCATTTGACATTCTGCATCTTTGTACTGCCATTCAAACATTCCAATCTCTTAATGGACGCTTTTAGCACCATTCTCAGCCTTTATCAACACTATTTACATTCACTTTGTCTTTTTGTTTATGCCAGTATTATCAATGACAGCCACCCCAACATCCCCCATAGTATTTTCCTTCTCTTCAGCTCTGACAAAGAGTCATCCAGACTTGAAACGTTGGCTCTATTTTTCCATCACAGGTGCTATCAGACCTGCTGAGATTTTCCGGCATTTTCTGTTTTTGTTTCAGATTCCAGCATTCACAGTATTTTGCCTTTATTATTATAAGGAAATTCAGTCTGTATTTAGTCTATGACAGAAGATACAAAGCAGTGGATGCTTTGCGACTCAATGGGTCAAGTAGCAAACTAAAGGATTCATTGATTGAGAAGAATTAAATACAACAAAGGGTTTAACTGCACAACCATACAGGTCCACACCTAATAACACCCTGACTGCAAGTTCAGCCTCTGCTCCTGGGGATGCGTGCCCTCACTCCCGATAGGCCCAAGTTCGCATGCTCGCTCCATTGGTTCTGGCCTGGTCATGCGAAGGATGGCTCATTAAAGAGGCCACACTACCACAGAAACCTAGTTCATATTAATGTATCAAAGGCGTTCCATGTAAATCGCAACAATCCATGGCAATCGACGTAACACCTCTGGAATTTGGACCACAATTAGTCATCTAATTGGAAAGTCAATCACTATTAAGCAGCTGGAGTTAGGACCAGTGATTGTTCTGACAATTCATCCATTGTCAAAAACAGCATGTGTTTTCTTTTCTACCCACATGCTAATTGTCCTCTGATTCTGAGAGTTTTCAACTTATGTAGCTTCTTAAATGCATGTACTTAAGTTGACACTGGAATAGGAGTCAGAATGTTTCAGCAGACTTTAATTTGTAAGTACGTACAGAGGTTTTATATAAGGTTTACTTTCAACATGCAACAGATACTGACAATCCATTGAAATATTCTGTTTCCTTCTTTAAATCTTCAAATATCCATTTGTTTTTCTCATACTGAGTGTTTCATCTTTCCCTTTTTATTTAGTCTAGCGAACAAGCAGGATAAAATGGAGGCATTACCAGAGTTTGATATTGTTGAGCAGATATCCCTGGGGAAACTGGCCAATGAAAATAAATCCATCTGTCACATTGTAAGTTGAATAAAGTTTCTGTATTACTGAGATACTACTCATCTTTCTAATACCTTGTACCTTCTACTAATGTCTTCTCCAAAAATGTTAGAGTATATTTTCCTTTGGACCACCCATTGGATACACCTCAGGCACAACCAGAGGTGCACTACACCCATCAGAGAAGAGGAGAACATACATTTCCTGCCCTGGGCCACTTTTATGGCCTTACACATTCCGAATACAGACTTTCCCCTTGGTCAGATATGATGTTAGGGGCAGGATGCAGGACTAATGACCTGATATTCACTCTCAGCATATTTATATTTACAGCTATATTATGTCCAATAATAAATAAATGCTGTTATATAGAGGTCTGCAGTCATCATGGAGTAGAATGATAGAGTCATAGAGGTTTACAGCATGGAAACAGGCCCTTCGGCCCAATTTGTCCCTGCCACCGTTTTTTTTTAAACCCTTAAGCTAGTCCCAATTGCCCGCATTTGGCCCATATCCCTCTATACCCATCTTACCCATGTAACTGTCTAAATGCTTTTTAAAAGACAAAATTGTACCTGCTTCTACTACTACCTCTGGCAGCTTGTTCCAGACACTCACCACCCTCTGTGTGAAAAAATTGCCCTTCTGTACCTTTTGTATCTCTCCCCTCTCACCTTAAACCTATGCCCTCTAGTTTTAGACTCCCCTACCTTTGGGAAAAGATATTGACTATCTGGCTGATCTATGCCCCTCATTATTTTATAGACCTTTATAAGGTCACCCCTAAGCCTCCTACGCTCCAGGGAAATACGTCCCAGTCTATCCAACCTCTCCTTATAACTCAATCCATCAAGTCCCGGGAGGATCCTAATAAATCTTTTCTGCACTCTTTCTAGTTTAATAATACCCTTTCTATAACAGGGTGATCAGCACTGTACACAGTATTCCAAGTGTGGCCTTACCAATGTCTTGTACAACTTCAACAAGACATCCCAACTCCTGTATTCAATGTTCTGACCAGTGAAACCAAGCATGCTGAATGCCTTCCTCACCATTCTGTCCACCTGTGACTCCACTTTCAAGGAGCTATGAACCTGTACCCCTAGATCTCTTTGTTCTGTAACTCTCCCCAGTGCCCTACCATTAAATGAGTAAGTCCTGCCTTGGTTCAATCTACCAAAATGCATCACCTCATAGCTATCTAAATTAAACTCCATCTGCCATTCGTCAGCCCATTGGCCCAATTGATCAAGATCCCGTTGCAATCCGTCATAACCTTCTTCCCTGTCCACTATGCCACCAATCTTGGTGTCATCTGCAAACTTATTAACCATGCCTCCTATATTCTCATCCAAATCATTAATATACGTGACAAATAACAGTGGACCCAGCACTGATCCCTGAGGCACACCGCTGGTCACAGGCCTCCAGTTTGAAAAACAACCCTCTACAACCACCCTCTGTCTTCTGTCATCAAGCCAATTTTGTATCCATTTATCTACCTCACCCTGGATCCTGTGAGATTTAACCTCATGCAACAACCTACCATGCGGTACCTTGTCAAAGGCCTTGCTAAACTCCATACCGTTCATAGAGGGTACAAGATGAGTTATTTAACACAGCACTTTTATCCAGGACTGTCTACCCACAATTTTCTTGTGAACATCTGGGCTTATTCCTGACACAAAACATGGAAATAGGGACAAGGATTCCTTCAGGTAGCTATGGAATTGTAGCAACAGAAAATGCTGGAAAAACCCAGCAGATCTGGCAGCAACTGTGGAGAGAGAAACAGAGTTAACGAGGAGATGGGGTATTTTCCCATCCTGCCCGCCATGGGAATCGGAGAGGGTGGGGGCGGACCATGCAATAGTCTGTTGACCCCGGGCAGGGTTTTCCGGTTTTGGGGTGAGTGCAGCTGGAAAATCCTGCCCAACGTTTCGAGTCCATTTGACTCTTCGCATGGAGTCAAAACATTAACTCTCCATAGATGTTAACAGACCTGCTGAGGTTTTCCAGCATTTTCTGTTTTCATTTTAGCATCCACAGTATTTTGCTTTTATTATGTTCTGGAATTGTGCTGGCTTCCTCTGAGAGGGCATGTGGGAGATTGGAATACTTTGAGTTGCAATAAGGCTGCCACTGACCCTATCTAATTCTCATTTTCTATTGTCAAAGGTTAATCATACAGAGGGGCAACCAAATGAATGGGTCTTTGGACCCCAGACCTGTTCCTCTCTGATTAAAGATTTAGATAAGCAGCAAACACATAGGACTAGAAGAAAGTCCCACTTTTCTCACAGTGGCATTGAGCAACAGATTGGCGCTGTAAGCTTTCCTGCAGATTTTGGTGGTCATTGCTGCTGCTGTTTCCTTCGCTGTCTCCAGGCATTAGACCATACAAAGCATCGTCCTACAATGCAAGCACATCAGGAGTTTGCAAATAGCCTGAACTCACCAATCCAGGTGGCCTCAGGTCTGAACAAATATAGAGGATACAGAGAGTTCAGCTTTACAGTTCTGTTTTCATATGATATGGGCTAGATTGTTTTAATTAGTAACTCATAGTGTACTGTTTTATATTTTTACGCACACACACACAAATGTTTCATAGCACCTCATCAGAGAACCACTTCACATTGTCTACATCAATTTAGCTCGATGTAAGATTACAAAATTGCACCTTTGATTTTGGATTGATTTGATTTATTATTGTCACATGTATTATCATACAGTGAAAAGTATTGTTTCTTGCGCGCTATACAGACAAAGCATACCACTCATAGAGAAGAAAACGAGAGAGTGCAGAATGTAGTATTACAGTCATAGCTAGGTTGTAGAGAAAGATCAACTTAATGCAAGGTAGGTCCATTCAAAAGTCTGATGGCAGCAGGGACGAAGCTGTTCTTGAGTCGGTTGGTACGTGACCTCAGACTTTTGTATCTTTTTCCCAACGGAAGAAGGTGGAAGAGAGAATGTCCGGGGTGCGTGGGGTCTTTAATTATGCTGGCTGCCTTGCTGAGGCAGTGGGAAGTGTAGACAGAGTCAATGGATGGGAGGCTGGCTTGCGTGATGGATTGGTATACATTCACAACCTTTTGTAGTTTCTTGCGGCCTTGGACAGAGCAGGAGCCATACCAAGCTGTGATACAACCAGAAAGAATGCTTTCTATGGTGCACCTTTCATTGCCCTTATTCCCTATTTGTGGTATGAACAGAATACTTGTTCAAGAATAGTTATTGTTGTCCATTTATCAGGTTAACCAATATATCTCATTATTCTCTATTCCCGACGCACCACAGAAAACTGGAAATGCAAAATGTAACAAAACCACTAATAATAAAGAACCTCAAGGTTACCTTGAACTTTGTGAGTTGTTCTTTAAAAAGAATCTCTTGCAATGTCAATATAATAAATCTTGCATTTCAAAATGACACTCCAGCTATCTTGATACAGTTAATATTGTATAAATCCAATCATCAAGGTAGAAAATAAATTCCCTGTGAATACCATGAAATGAATTATTTACAGTGTACATAGCCATTTCTGCACTGATGTGATTTATTAGCTATATGACTTCTAGGCCAATTCATAATTTTCTTACTTTCTTTCCTTGTAACCTTTGTTTATCTAGCTGCTCAGTAGAAGTGGATTTGGTTCACAATCTTCTTATTACAGCCATGTACCAGAGGGAGTAAATTTGGTATTGTTGCAAAGACCTCAGCCAAGTTTCAAATATACAAGATGATCTGATGGCATCTATGCTTGAAGGCACAAGGCTTTGAACAGGGACGTCTCATGTGTTTTTCATCTGTTGTGGCATCTGAGAGACCTGACAATGGATGCCCCCAAAGGCTACAAATAGTTTGTTTCAGTGAGACATTGACAGAGTCCAAGGTGAAAGCTATTCTCTGTAGCAATGGATGATGCATAGGGCTAAACAATTGTAAGGCAGAATTTAAAACCGATTAGGAAGATAAAGAAGAGAAAGACATTTTTCTAGGCAAAAAATATAGCTTAACACATGGGGAACTTTTTTCAGTTATGGGTATGGATGTGTAAAGTTAAACATTCAACAGCTTAGAACAATGAACAGTACAGGCCCACCAAGCCTGCACTGACACATTACGTCTTTCTAAACTAAAGACCTTTTGCCTCTACACAGTCCATATCTCTCTGTTCCCTGCCTGTTTATGCATCTATCAAGATGCCTCTTAAACATTGCTTTGTATCTCTGGCAGCGCATTCCAGGCACTTACCACCCTCAGTGTAAAAAACTTGCATCTCACATCTCCTTTAAACTTTCCCCCTTTTACCTTAAACCTATGTCCCCTAGTAATTGACATTTCTACCCTTAGTTTTTGTTGGGCGAACTGTTACCTAATGTCAAAATATTGTGCCAAACCTAACGATATGAATTTGCAATAACTTCAATCTTTTTTTTTAAGGAACCATGCTCAGCTACTTTGGACTACGCTGAGAAAAAACTAGACAAGACCATTCTGAAGGGGTTGAGGTGGCTCCTGCGTGCCATCGCCAAGGACTACACCAATCTGTGTACACGACTACTCCATGATGGTATGGCACCAAAGGCCAAAGAACAAGAACAATCAGAGGGAGCACCACCAATACGCAGGATCCATGGAGAAAGGTAAAAGTATTTGTGTCAGCTGTGGCCCAGTGGTAGTTCTCACACTTTCAAATCAGAAACTTCTTGGTTCAATCCCCACTCCAAAGACTGGATCATATAATCCAGATTAACAATTCTAGTACTAAGGGAATGCTGCACTGTGCGGTGCAGTCCTTCTGAGTGAGACGTTAAATTGATGGGTTTAAATCATTCCATGACAGCATTCAAAAGAGAGCAGGGGAGTTCTCTGGTGTCATGGTCACCTTGTAATCTGTCAACCAAGACCTTCAAAAAAAGCCATCTTATCTGTCCATTTATTTCATCTCTATTTATGGGAGCTTGCTGTACACAAATTGGATCTTGTAATTCCCGTGTTAGAACAGTGACTACATTTTAAAAGTACTTCATTGGCTGCACAGCACTTTGGTACGTCCTGAGGTTATCAAAGGTACAATATAAATTGTATGGAGGTTGTATATTCCTCTGACTTTGTGCAACTCATTCCCCACACACAACAGCTTGCAGTTACATAGCAGCTTTAATGCAGTTGATTAAGACCACAACAAGTTTCATAGAAGAGAAATGGATAGCAAGCAATAATAGAAATGTCAGGGATGGTGACTGAGAACATGGTGCGATGGGACCCATGGTTTCAAAGTTTGTATTTTTTGACACAGGCCCTAATTGAAAAGGGAAACTAAGAAACAAAACTGAACCATCCAGTTCCTTAGGAGACTAAGACTGAAACTGAGGTTGGAAACAAAAACTACTGGGGAGACTGAAACTGGTTGAAACATTATGAAAGGATGCAGAATTGTCCAGGGTCAGAGAATGATTCTAGAGGTGCAATAGAGACAGTCTGACAAGGACAATGGCTGGATCCAGATGCTGAGAATAGGCAAATGTATAGTTGCTGCAGCTGTTTATGTTACTTGAAGATAATACTCATGGATCAGTGGTCAGTAAGAGGCGTGCGAGGAGACTACACCTGAATGAGAAAGAGACCGAGTAGAGTAGCGAATTAGGTTCTCGTGGGAATTCTTTACAGGGCGAGGAGGTGCTTTAAGTAATGTTTGTTTCAATTCATAACCTAAGTTAAGTTTAGTCATATTTATCAGTACTAGTAAGGTTATAAGGTTTATTAAGTTGAGGCCAAGTAAAATTAATACAAGTAAGCCAAAGTAAAATAAAATTAACATAAATGAAGTCAAGTTAAGATATGGCAGGGCTGCTTGATCACGTGGAGTGCATGTCCTGCTGTATGTGGGAAGCCATGAACGCTATTGGATGACTATGTGTGCAGGAAATATCACTGGCTGCAGAAACTTGAGCTCTGGGTTTCAGAACTTTAGCAGCAGCTGGAGCCACTGTGGCACATCCACGCAGCTGAGAGTTACGTGGATGGCATGTTCAGAGAGGTAGTCACGCCACAGTTAGGATATGGAGGCAGAAAGGCATGGGTGACCTCTAAACAGTTCAAGAAAACTAGACAGATAGTGCATGAGCCACTGAGGTCCCACTCACTGATCAGTTTTCCGTTTGGATACCGGAGAGGACCTTGGTTCCACAACGAATGCAGTCAGAGCCAAGTTCATGGCGCCACCATGACTCACCCGTACAAGCTGGGGAGACCAGGGGAAGAGCAGGGGATTCATTAGCTGGAGGAACAGGCATTTCTGTGGCCATAGATGTGACTCCAGGATGGTATGCTGCTTCCCTGGTTCTGGGGTCAAAGACGTCACGGAGTTGCTGCAGGAAATTCTTTTAGGGAAGGGTGGACAGCCAGTGATCATGGTCCATGTCGGTACCAATGACTTAGGAAGGAGTGGAAATGAGGTCCTGAAAGCAGATTTCAGGGAGCTAGGAAGGAGGCTGACAAGCAGGACGTCTGAAGCAGTAACCTCAGGAATTCTTGCAGTTCCACGCGCTGAGGAGTATAGAAATAGGAGAATTGAGCAATTGAACACATGGCTGGAGAACGGGTGTAGGAGGGAAGGCATCACTTTTTTTGAGGCATAGGGACCAGTTCTGGGGCAGGTAGGACCTGTACAAGATGGACAGGCTACATTTTAGCAGGACCGGAACTAACATACTCACAGGGAGATTCACTAGTGCCGTTGGGGAGAGTTTAAACTAGATTGACATTGAGATGTGAACCTGAGAGGGAGCTCAGGTTTGAGAGAAGCAAAACTGGTGAAAGGAAGTGGAAAAGTAGGAAGCATAAATAGAAAATTGAAGCATTGGCAAGAATCAAACAGGATCAGAATAGAGAATAAAGTTAAAAAAAGCAGAATTAAAGGCATTCTATCTAAATACATGTAGATAATGGATGCATAGGTGTATATTTCAAAGTTTCTGCAGACTGGAAGGTAGCGTATGTAGCCCCCACTATTTAAGAAGTGAGGAAGAGGGAGAATGGAGAACTACAGATTTGTTAGTTGTAGGGAAAATGATAGAATCTATTATAAAGGATGTGATGATTAGACATTTAGAAATGAAAGGTAAAATTGGTCAGAATCAACATGGATTTATGAAAGGAGAAGCATGTTTGGCAATTTTTTTGGATTTTTGAGGATATAACTGGTCGCATGGATAAAGAAGAACCAGTGAGTATGGTGTATATGGATCTTCAGAAGGCTTTTGACAGAGTTCCGCATTGGAGGTTAGTAAATAAAATTAGAGCGCATGGGAAATATACTGGTATGGATTGAGAATTGGTTAATGAACAGAAAGCAGAGAGTAGGAATAAATGGGCCATTCTTAGGATGGCAGGCTGTCATTAGTGGAGTCCTGCAAGGGTCAGTATGAGAATCACAGTTGCCCACAATCCACAGAAATGATTTGGATGTGGGGGATCAATTGTAATATCTCCAAATTTGCTGATGACAGAAAACTAAGTGGGGACATAACTTGTGAGGAGGATGCAACATGGCTTCAAGAGGGACTTGGACAGGCTAGGTAAATGGACTGGAACAAAGCAGATGGAATATGATGTGAATAGGTGTGAAGTTATTCACTTTGGTAGAAAAAAACAGGAAGGCAGAATATTTCTTAAATGGTGAGAGGTTGGGAAGTGCGGGTGTTGAAAGAGACCTCGATGTCCTTCTTCATGAGTCACGAAAAAGATTGCATTCAGGTGCAGTAAACAAGTCGAAAGGCAATTTGTTTGTTGGTCATCATCCCGAGAGGATTTGAGTACAGGAGTAAAGATGTCTTGCTGCAGTTGCATTGAGCCTTGGAATATTGTATACAGTTTTGCTTTCCCTATCGAAAGAAAGGTATACTTGCCATAGAAAAAGTGCAATGGAGGTTCACCAGGTTAATCCCTGGGATGGTGGGGTTGTGTTATGAGGAGAGATTGGGGAGATTGTGTCAGTATTCCCAAGAGTTTTGAAGAATGAGGGTCTGACAGGGTGGACGTGGATAAGATGATTCCTCTGACTGGTGAGTCAAAAAACAGGGGACATAATCGCAGGTTAAGGGGTAGGCCATTTAAGACTAAAATGAAGAGGAATTTCTTCACTCGGAGGGTGCTGAATCTTTGGAACTCTGTAGGCCGGAGAGCTGTGGGAACTCAAACAATGAGCATATTCAAAACAGAAATTTACATGTCTGGAAACTGAAGACATCAGGGGATATGGGGATAGAACAGGAAAGTGGCATTGTGATAGGTGATCAGCAATGATCTAACTGAATGATGCAGCGGGATCGATGGGTAAAATGGCCCACTTCTGTTCTTGTGTTCCTGTCTGCGCCACCGAGGCTGCTATAAGCAGAGTTGAGGAGGTTTTGCAGGGTGTGCCATTTTTGGTGAAGTCCATGTAACTAGGGTTGGTTGTGAGCTGCTGTAAGATGGGCATCAGGCTAATTCAGGGGAGAGGAGCTGAAATTCTAGATTTTCTAGAGCTGAAATTCTAAATGAACAAGATAGAGATTTGAAGGATTTTGAGACTGAAATTGATGACAAAGGCTGGGTGGAATACTGAGGCGATTTGTAAGATTTGCCTTTGATTTAGTTGTATCTGCCATTTAATGTGTAACTTGTAGTTTATAATCACCCCCAATTTGCCTATAATTCATGTTTCTTAAATGCTGATCTGGATTTTAGGGTATCGGTGTTTACCTAAGATAGTGTTTGTTTGATTCTTTTGCTTTGTTACCGATCTCAACTGAGCTTGTAACAATAGTGAAATAAATATATTTTGAGAAGGTTTTGAAGACGGGGAGAGAAATAGCACAGCGAAGGATTAATGGAAGGAATTTCCGAAAGTAAATCTCAGGAAGTTGATGACATCACCATTGATACTAGGCTGGGAAAAGTTAACAAGGTGTTGATTATTTCCAGTCAGTACTTTTCCTGGGCAGAGTGGCTATACAGCTCCATCTAGTGGTCAGCTCTACTAGCAGGTCTCTGTGTCACCAGTTGACAGTTAGGAAGATGGGTAAAGGATTGCCTAAATGTCCAACAAGTAGATAACAAGTTTTTGCCTAATGCTATATGAATGACCAGTCATGAAAGTAGTTTGACTATTATTACGTTTCAGGTTAGAAACTCCAAAGTGTTTTATGAAGCCTGCCTGAATCATAAGTTTTACATCTTGAATTTGGATAGGATAAGCATGAGATGATTCAAATGACCAAGTAGGGAGCTTTTATCAAACAAAGTTTATTTAAGAATATAGTTAACATGTATAATAAGAAAATTAGCAAGAAATTTTATCAATTGCAAACAAGAAACAAAACAACCACTATAATGTATAACTCTCCATGAATATCTCTGATGTGTTCCAATTAAAACCAAGATCCAATAAACAAAACCCTTTAAACAGATGTATCACTGCACAGGCTAAAGCTCACATGATACTGGAATCTAGTTCCCTGGATTGAATGCTGATTTCAAATGATCTTGAAAACTCAGAGCAACTTGTAGTCTGCAAAACACTATAACATAAATTCTTTACTGCAGGATGGCAAACAAGATTTGCTTTCAGCTAACTGGTAAAACTTTAAAATTAAAACTGAGAGACTTATTTTAGCTATGCTTCTAACACCGCAGCCAAAACAAAACTAAAACAACCCTTGTCACCTCAGCTCCACACAGTGTTTTCCATTTCTCCTCCCACCAATGACATCACCAAAGGCTGTGAGCTCCAGAGATCATGATTTTTTAAAAAATCTCTTGAAGGGACACTAACGTCACACTATTGTCTTGGGTTTATCGTTTCAGGGATCTCAGTCCAATAGGTTACAGTAAAAACATTGATGAATGGGGGAATTGATTAAAGGAAAAATGTATTGACTTCATGACTCAATTGAAGATGACCTTTTGTGTTTCTTTTTTCCGTTTTCTAATTTGTTTTGCACATTGTTGTCCAAGATAGGCAATCTGCCCAAAAAGCTCACACTAGGAGATGTATAAAAACATTTTTAAAAGGGTGACGCAGTTTGTCCGCCGCCCTTATGGGGCCAAGGCTGCCCATATGCAGCTATATAAAAGCTTGGTGAAGCCACATTTGGAATTCTGATCTCTATACTGTTAGAACATAAGGACATAAGAACTAGGAGCAGGAGTAGGCCATCTGGCCCCTCGTGCTGCTCCGCCATTCAATAAGATCATGGCTGATCTTTTTGTGGACTCAGCTCCACTTACCCGCCCGCTCACCATAACCCTTAATTCCTGTACTGTTCAAAAATTTATCTATCCTTGCCTTAAAAACATTCAATGAGGTAGCCTCAACTGCTTCACTGGGCAGGGAATTCCACAGATTCACAACCCTTTGTGTGAAGAAGTTCCTCCTCAACTCAGTCCTAAATCTGCTTCCCCTTATTTTGAGGCTATGCCTCCCAGTTCTAGTTTCACCCACCAGTGGAAACAACTTCCCTGCTTCTATCTTATCTATTTCCCTTCATAATCTTATATGTTTCTATAAGATCTCCCCTCATTCTTCTGAATTCCAATGAGTATAGCCCCAGTCTACTCAGTCTCTTCTCATAAGCCAACCCTCTCAACTCCGGAATCAACCTAGTGAATCTTCTCTGCAGCCCTTCCAGTGCCAGTATGTCCTTTCTCAAGTAAGGAGACCAAAACTGTACACAGTACTCCAGGTGTGGCCTCACCAGCACCTTATACAGCTGCAACATAATCTCGCTGTTTTTAAACTCCATCCCTCGAGCAATGAAGGACAAAATTCCATTTGCCTTCTTAATTATCTGCTGCACCTGCAAACCAACTCCTTGAGATTACTGCACAACGACACCCAGGTCCCTCTGCTCAGCAGCATGCTGCAATTTTTCACCATTTAAATAATAGTCCATTTTGCTGTTATTCCTACCAAAATGGATGACCTCACATTTACCAACATTGTACTCCATCTACCAGACCCTCGTCCACTCACTTAGACTATCTATATCCCTTTGCAGACTTTCAGCGACCTCTGCACACTTTGCTCTTCCACCCATCTTAGTGTCATCTGCGAATTTTGAGACACTACACTTGGTCCCCAACTCCAAATCATCTATGTAAATCGTAAACAATTGCGGTCTCAACACTGATCCCTGAGGCACACCACTAGTCACTGATCGCCAACCAGAAAAACACCCATTTACCCACACTCTTTGCTTTCTGTTAGTTAACCAATCCTCTATCCATGCTAATACATTACCCGTAACACTGTGCACCTTTATCTTAAAGGCGGAAGGATGTGGAAGCTTTTGAGAGAGTGAAAAGTAGGTTCACCAGAATATGGCCTGGTCTTGAGGGCATTGGCGATGAGGAGAGGTTGAGTAAACTAGGATTATTTTCACTGGAAAGACAAAGGCTGAGGGGAGACCTGATAGAAGTCCAAACAATTATGAGAGGCATAGACAGGGTGGATAGTCAGAGGCTTTTTCCCAGGGTGAAAGTGTCTATTACAAGTGGGGGGGCACAGGTTCATGGTGAGAGGGGGAAGTTTAAGAGGGATGTGCGGGGGAAGATTTTCACACAGAGTGATGAATGCCTGGAACACGCTGCCAGAGGAGGTGGTGGAAGCAAGCACATTAGCAACATTTAAGAGGCATCTGGATGAGTACATGAACAGGAAGGGAATAGAGGGATATGGACCGAGTAAGGGTAGAGGTTTTTGTTTGTAGTTTAGTTAGAGCATCGTGACCAGTACGGGGTTGGAGGGCTAAAGGGCTGCATTTTTCTTTGTTCTTTGTTCTTCATTGACACCATGCTGCATTAACAGCAGATGAAACGTGATGTTCTCTAAGCAGAGAGGATAGAGTTACCAGGACTGAGGTTAGAATCATCGTGAAGCAGACCAGGATCACTGTGAAACAGACTAGGATGACGGTAAAGCAGACAGGGATCACAATGAGGCACACCATGATCACTATGAAGTAGACCGGGATCACTGTGAGGCAGACTGAGATCACTGTGAAACAGACCGGGATCACTGTGAGGCAGAGAGAGTCATTGTGAAACAGACCGGGATCACTGTGAAGCAGACCGGGATCACTGTGAAACAGACTAGGATGACGGTAAAGCAGACAGGGATCACAATGAGGCAGACCATGATCACTATGAAGTAGACCGGGATCACTGTGAGGCAGACTGAGATCACTGTGAAGCAGACCGGGATCACTGTGAAGCAGACCGGGATCACTGTGAAGCAGACCGGGATCACTGTGAAACAGACCGGGATCACTGTGAAACAGACCGGGATCACTGTGAAGCAGACCGGGATCACTGTGAAGCAGACCGGGATCACTGTGAAGCAGACCGGGATCACTGTGAAACAGACCGGGATCACTGTGAAACAGACCGGGATCACTGTGAAACAGATTGGGATCACTGTGAAGCAGACCGGGATCACTGTGAAGCAGACCGGGATCACTGTGAAGCAGACCGGGATCACTGTGAAACAGACCGGGATCACTGTGAAGCAGACTGGGATCACTGTGAAGCAGACCGGGATCACTGTGAAACAGACCGGGATCACTGTGAAGCAGACTGGGATCACTGTGAAACAGACCGGGATCACTGTGAAGCAGACTGGGATCACTGTGAAGCAGACCGGGATCACTGTGAAGCAGACCGGGATCACTGTGAAGCAGACTGGGATCACTGTGAAACAGACCGGGATCACTGTGAAGCAGACCGGGATCACTGTGAAGCAGACCGGGATCACTGTGAAGCAGACCGGGATCACTGTGAAACAGACCGGGATCACTGTGAAGCAGACCGGGATCACTGTGAAACAGACCGGGATCACTGTGAAGCAGACCGGGATCACTGTGAAGCAGACTGGGATGACTGTGAAACAGACCGGGATCACTGTGAAACAGACTGGGATCACTGTGAAACAGATTGGGATCACTGTGAAACAGACCGGGATCACTGTGAAGCAGACCGGGATCACTGTGAAACAGACCGGGATCACTGTGAAACAGACTGGGATCACTGTGAAACAGATTGGGATCACTGTGAAACAGACCGGGATCACTGTGAAGCAGACCGGGATCACTGTGAAACAGACCGGGATCACTGTGAAACAGACCGGGATCACTGTGAAACAGACTGGGATCACTGTGAAGCAGACCGGGATCACTGTGAAGCAGACCGGGATCACTGTGAAACAGACCGGGATCATTGTGAAACAGACTGGGATCACTGTGAAACAGATTGGGATCACTGTGAAACAGACCGGGATCACTGTGAAACAGACTGGGATCACTGTGAAGCAGACCGGGATCACTGTGAAACAGACCGGGATCACTGTGAAACAGACTGGGATCACTGTGAAGCAGACCGGGATCACTGTGAAACAGACCGGGATCACTGTGAAACAGACCGGGATCACTGTGAAACAGACCGGGATCACTGTGAAACAGACCGGGATCACTGTGAAACAGACCGGGATCACTGTGAAACAGACCGGGATCACTGTGAAACAGACCGGGATCACTGTGAAACAGACTGGGATCACTGTGAAACAGACTGGGATCACTGTGAAACAGACCGGGATCATTGTGAAACAGACTGGGATCACTGTGAAACAGACCGGGATCACTGTGAAACAGACCGGGATCACTGTGAAACAGACTGGGATCACTGTGAAACAGATTGGGATCACTGTGAAACAGACTGGGATCACTGTGAAACAGACCGGGATCACTGTGAAACAGACTGGGATCACTGTGAAGCAGACCGGGATCACTGTGAAACAGACCGGGATCATTGTGAAACAGACCGGGATCACTGTGAAACAGACTGGGATCACTGTGAAACAGATTGGGATCACTGTGAAACAGACTGGGATCACTGTGAAACAGACCGGGATCACTGTGAAACAGACTGGGATCACTGTGAAGCAGACCGGGATCACTGTGAAACAGACTGGGATCACTGTGAAGCAGACTGGGATCACTGTGAAACAGACCGGGATCACTGTGAAACAGACCGGGATCACTGTAAAGCAGACCGGGATCACTGTGAAACAGACTGGGATCACTGTGAAACAGATTGGGATCACTGTGAAGCAGACTGGGATCACTGTGAAACAGACCGGGATCACTGTGAAACAGACCGGGATCACTGTGACACAGACCGGGATCACTGTGAAACAGACCGGGATCACTGTGAAGCAGACCGGGATCACTGTGAAACAGACTGGGATCACTGTGAAGCAGACCGGGATCACTGTGAAGCAGACCGGGATCACTGTGAAGCAGACCGGGATCACTGTGAAACAGACCGGGATCACTGTGAAACAGACCGGGATCACTGTGAAACAGACCGGGATCACTGTGAAGCAGACCGGGATCACTGTGAAACAGACTGGGATCACTGTGAAGCAGACCGGGATCACTGTGAAGCAGACCGGGATCACTGTGAAGCAGACCGGGATCACTGTGAAACAGACCGGGATCACTGTGAAACAGACCGGGATCACTGTGAAACAGATTGGGATCACTGTGAAACAGACCGGGATCACTGTGAAACAGATTGGGATCACTGTGAAGCAGACCGGGATCACTGTGAAACAGACCGGGATCACTGTGAAACAGATTGGGATCACTGTGAAGCAGACTGGGATCACTGTGAAACAGATTGGGATCACTGTGAAACAGACCGGGATCACTATGAGGCAGACCGGGATCACTGTGAGGCAGACCGGGATCACTGTGAGGCAGACCGGGATCACTGTGAGGCAGACCGGGATCACTGTGAAACAGACCGGGATCACTGTGAAACAGACCGGGATCACTGTGAAACAGATTGGGATCACTGTGAAACAGACCGGGATCACTGTGAAACAGATTGGGATCACTGTGAAACAGACCGGGATCACTGTGAAACAGACCGGGATCACTGTGAAGCAGACCGGGATCACTGTGAAGCAGACCGGGATCATTGTGAAGCAGACCGGGATCACTGTGAAACAGACTGGGATCACTGTGAAGCAGACCGGGATCACTGTGAAGCAGACCGGGATCACTGTGAAGCAGACCGGGATCACTGTGAAATAGACCGGGATCACTGTGAAGCAGACCGGGATCACTGTGAAACAGACCGGGATCACTGTGAAGCAGACCGGGATCACTGTGAAGCAGACTGGGATCACTGTGAAACAGACCGGGATCACTGTGAAACAGACTGGGATCACTGTGAAGCAGACTGGGATGACTGTGAAACAGACCGGGATCACTGTGAAACAGACTGGGATCACTGTGAAACAGATTGGGATCACTGTGAAACAGACCGGGATCACTGTGAAGCAGACCGGGATCACTGTGAAACAGACCGGGATCACTGTGAAACAGACTGGGATCACTGTGAAACAGATTGGGATCACTGTGAAACAGACCGGGATCACTGTGAAGCAGACCGGGATCACTGTGAAACAGACCGGGATCACTGTGAAACAGACCGGGATCACTGTGAAACAGACTGGGATCACTGTGAAGCAGACCGGGATCACTGTGAAGCAGACCGGGATCACTGTGAAACAGACCGGGATCATTGTGAAACAGACTGGGATCACTGTGAAACAGATTGGGATCACTGTGAAACAGACCGGGATCACTGTGAAACAGACTGGGATCACTGTGAAGCAGACCGGGATCACTGTGAAACAGACCGGGATCACTGTGAAACAGACTGGGATCACTGTGAAGCAGACCGGGATCACTGTGAAACAGACCGGGATCACTGTGAAACAGACCGGGATCACTGTGAAACAGACCGGGATCACTGTGAAACAGACCGGGATCACTGTGAAACAGACCGGGATCACTGTGAAACAGACCGGGATCACTGTGAAACAGACCGGGATCACTGTGAAACAGACTGGGATCACTGTGAAACAGACTGGGATCACTGTGAAACAGACCGGGATCATTGTGAAACAGACTGGGATCACTGTGAAACAGACCGGGATCACTGTGAAACAGACCGGGATCACTGTGAAACAGACTGGGATCACTGTGAAACAGATTGGGATCACTGTGAAACAGACTGGGATCACTGTGAAACAGACCGGGATCACTGTGAAACAGACTGGGATCACTGTGAAGCAGACCGGGATCACTGTGAAACAGACCGGGATCATTGTGAAACAGACCGGGATCACTGTGAAACAGACTGGGATCACTGTGAAACAGATTGGGATCACTGTGAAACAGACTGGGATCACTGTGAAACAGACCGGGATCACTGTGAAACAGACTGGGATCACTGTGAAGCAGACCGGGATCACTGTGAAACAGACTGGGATCACTGTGAAGCAGACTGGGATCACTGTGAAACAGACCGGGATCACTGTGAAACAGACCGGGATCACTGTAAAGCAGACCGGGATCACTGTGAAACAGACTGGGATCACTGTGAAACAGATTGGGATCACTGTGAAGCAGACTGGGATCACTGTGAAACAGACCGGGATCACTGTGAAACAGACCGGGATCACTGTGACACAGACCGGGATCACTGTGAAACAGACCGGGATCACTGTGAAGCAGACCGGGATCACTGTGAAACAGACTGGGATCACTGTGAAGCAGACCGGGATCACGGTGAAGCAGACCGGGATTACTGTGAAGCAGACCGGGATCACTGTGAAACAGACCGGGATCACTGTGAAACAGACCGGGATCACTGTGAAACAGACCGGGATCACTGTGAAGCAGACCGGGATCACTGTGAAACAGACTGGGATCACTGTGAAGCAGACCGGGATCACTGTGAAGCAGACCGGGATCACTGTGAAGCAGACCGGGATCACTGTGAAACAGACCGGGATCACTGTGAAACAGACCGGGATCACTGTGAAACAGATTGGGATCACTGTGAAACAGACCGGGATCACTGTGAAACAGATTGGGATCACTGTGAAGCAGACCGGGATCACTGTGAAACAGACCGGGATCACTGTGAAACAGATTGGGATCACTGTGAAGCAGACTGGGATCACTGTGAAACAGATTGGGATCACTGTGAAACAGACCGGGATCACTGTGAGGCAGACCGGGATCACTGTGAGGCAGACCGGGATCACTGTGAGGCAGACCGGGATCACTGTGAGGCAGACCGGGATCACTGTGAAACAGACCGGGATCACTGTGAAACAGACCGGGATCACTGTGAAACAGATTGGGATCACTGTGAAACAGACCGGGATCACTGTGAAACAGATTGGGATCACTGTGAAACAGACCGGGATCACTGTGAAACAGACCGGGATCACTGTGAAACAGACTGGGATCACTGTGAAACAGATTGGGATCACTGTGAAACAGACCGGGATCACTGTGAAACAGATTGGGATCACTGTGAAAAAGACCGGGATCACTGTGAAACAGACTGGGATCACTGTGAAACAGACTGGGATCACTGTGAAACAGACCGGGATCACTGTGAAACAGATTGGGATCACTGTGAAACAGACCGGGATCACTGTGAAACAGACTGGGATCACTGTGAAACAGACCGGGATCACTGTGAAACAGACCGGGATCACTGTGAAACAGACCGGGATCACTGTGAAACAGATTGGGATCACTGTGAAACAGACCGGGATCACTGCGAAACAGATTGGGATCACTGTGAAACAGACCGGGATCACTGTGAAACAGACCGGGATCACTGTGAAACAGACTGGGATCACTGTGAAACAGACTGGGATCACTGTGAAACAGACCGGGATCACTGTGAAACAGATTGGGATCACTGTGAAACAGACCGGGATCACTGTGAAACAGACCGGGATCACTGTGACACAGACCGGGATCACTGTGAAACAGACCGGGATCACTGTGAAGCAGACCGGGATCACTGTGAAACAGACTGGGATCACTGTGAAGCAGACCGGGATCACTGTGAAGCAGACCGGGATCACTGTGAAGCAGACCGGGATCACTGTGAAACAGACCGGGATCACTGTGAAACAGACCGGGATCACTGTGAAACAGACCGGGATCACTGTGAAGCAGACCGGGATCACTGTGAAACAGACTGGGATCACTGTGAAGCAGACCGGGATCACTGTGAAGCAGACCGGGATCACTGTGAAGCAGACCGGGATCACTGTGAAACAGACCGGGATCACTGTGAAACAGACCGGGATCACTGTGAAACAGATTGGGATCACTGTGAAACAGACCGGGATCACTGTGAAACAGATTGGGATCACTGTGAAGCAGACCGGGATCACTGTGAAACAGACCGGGATCACTGTGAAACAGATTGGGATCACTGTGAAGCAGACTGGGATCACTGTGAAACAGATTGGGATCACTGTGAAACAGACCGGGATCACTATGAGGCAGACCGGGATCACTGTGAGGCAGACCGGGATCACTGTGAGGCAGACCGGGATCACTGTGAGGCAGACCGGGATCACTGTGAAACAGACCGGGATCACTGTGAAACAGACCGGGATCACTGTGAAACAGATTGGGATCACTGTGAAACAGACCGGGATCACTGTGAAACAGATTGGGATCACTGTGAAACAGACCGGGATCACTGTGAAACAGACCGGGATCACTGTGAAGCAGACCGGGATCACTGTGAAGCAGACCGGGATCATTGTGAAGCAGACCGGGATCACTGTGAAACAGACTGGGATCACTGTGAAGCAGACCGGGATCACTGTGAAGCAGACCGGGATCACTGTGAAGCAGACCGGGATCACTGTGAAATAGACCGGGATCACTGTGAAGCAGACCGGGATCACTGTGAAACAGACCGGGATCACTGTGAAGCAGACCGGGATCACTGTGAAGCAGACTGGGATCACTGTGAAACAGACCGGGATCACTGTGAAACAGACTGGGATCACTGTGAAGCAGACTGGGATGACTGTGAAACAGACCGGGATCACTGTGAAACAGACTGGGATCACTGTGAAACAGATTGGGATCACTGTGAAACAGACCGGGATCACTGTGAAGCAGACCGGGATCACTGTGAAACAGACCGGGATCACTGTGAAACAGACTGGGATCACTGTGAAACAGATTGGGATCACTGTGAAACAGACCGGGATCACTGTGAAGCAGACCGGGATCACTGTGAAACAGACCGGGATCACTGTGAAACAGACCGGGATCACTGTGAAACAGACTGGGATCACTGTGAAGCAGACCGGGATCACTGTGAAGCAGACCGGGATCACTGTGAAACAGACCGGGATCATTGTGAAACAGACTGGGATCACTGTGAAACAGATTGGGATCACTGTGAAACAGACCGGGATCACTGTGAAACAGACTGGGATCACTGTGAAGCAGACCGGGATCACTGTGAAACAGACCGGGATCACTGTGAAACAGACTGGGATCACTGTGAAGCAGACCGGGATCACTGTGAAACAGACCGGGATCACTGTGAAACAGACCGGGATCACTGTGAAACAGACCGGGATCACTGTGAAACAGACCGGGATCACTGTGAAACAGACCGGGATCACTGTGAAACAGACCGGGATCACTGTGAAACAGACCGGGATCACTGTGAAACAGATTGGGATCACTGTGAAACAGACTGGGATCACTGTGAAACAGACCGGGATCATTGTGAAACAGACTGGGATCACTGTGAAACAGACCGGGATCACTGTGAAACAGACCGGGATCACTGTGAAACAGACTGGGATCACTGTGAAACAGATTGGGATCACTGTGAAACAGACTGGGATCACTGTGAAACAGACCGGGATCACTGTGAAACAGACTGGGATCACTGTGAAGCAGACCGGGATCACTGTGAAACAGACCGGGATCATTGTGAAACAGACCGGGATCACTGTGAAACAGACTGGGATCACTGTGAAACAGATTGGGATCACTGTGAAACAGACTGGGATCACTGTGAAACAGACCGGGATCACTGTGAAACAGACTGGGATCACTGTGAAGCAGACCGGGATCACTGTGAAACAGACTGGGATCACTGTGAAGCAGACTGGGATCACTGTGAAACAGACCGGGATCACTGTGAAACAGACCGGGATCACTGTAAAGCAGACCGGGATCACTGTGAAACAGACTGGGATCACTGTGAAACAGATTGGGATCACTGTGAAGCAGACTGGGATCACTGTGAAACAGACCGGGATCACTGTGAAACAGACCGGGATCACTGTGACACAGACCGGGATCACTGTGAAACAGACCGGGATCACTGTGAAGCAGACCGGGATCACTGTGAAACAGACTGGGATCACTGTGAAGCAGACCGGGATCACTGTGAAGCAGACCGGGATTACTGTGAAGCAGACCGGGATCACTGTGAAACAGACCGGGATCACTGTGAAACAGACCGGGATCACTGTGAAACAGACCGGGATCACTGTGAAGCAGACCGGGATCACTGTGAAACAGACTGGGATCACTGTGAAGCAGACCGGGATCACTGTGAAGCAGACCGGGATCACTGTGAAGCAGACCGGGATCACTGTGAAACAGACCGGGATCACTGTGAAACAGACCGGGATCACTGTGAAACAGATTGGGATCACTGTGAAACAGACCGGGATCACTGTGAAACAGATTGGGATCACTGTGAAGCAGACCGGGATCACTGTGAAACAGACCGGGATCACTGTGAAACAGATTGGGATCACTGTGAAGCAGACTGGGATCACTGTGAAACAGATTGGGATCACTGTGAAACAGACCGGGATCACTGTGAGGCAGACCGGGATCACTGTGAGGCAGACCGGGATCACTGTGAGGCAGACCGGGATCACTGTGAGGCAGACCGGGATCACTGTGAAACAGACCGGGATCACTGTGAAACAGACCGGGATCACTGTGAAACAGATTGGGATCACTGTGAAACAGACCGGGATCACTGTGAAACAGATTGGGATCACTGTGAAACAGACCGGGATCACTGTGAAACAGACCGGGATCACTGTGAAACAGACTGGGATCACTGTGAAACAGATTGGGATCACTGTGAAACAGACCGGGATCACTGTGAAACAGATTGGGATCACTGTGAAAAAGACCGGGATCACTGTGAAACAGACTGGGATCACTGTGAAACAGACCGGGATCACTGTGAAACAGATTGGGATCACTGTGAAACAGACCGGGATCACTGTGAAACAGACTGGGATCACTGTGAAACAGACCGGGATCACTGTGAAACAGACCGGGATCACTGTGAAACAGACCGGGATCACTGTGAAACAGATTGGGATCACTGTGAAACAGACCGGGATCACTGCGAAACAGATTGGGATCACTGTGAAACAGACCGGGATCACTGTGAAACAGACCGGGATCACTGTGAAACAGACTGGGATCACTGTGAAACAGACTGGGATCACTGTGAAACAGACCGGGATCACTGTGAAACAGATTGGGATCACTGTGAAACAGACCGGGATCACTGTGAAACAGACCGGGATCACTGTGAAGCAGACTGGGATCACTGTGAAACAGACCGGGATCACTGTGAAACAGATTGGGATCACTGTGAAACAGACCGGGATCACTGTGAAACAGATTGGGATCACTGTGAAACAGACTGGGATCACTGTGAAACAGACTGGGATCACTGTGAAACAGACCGGGATCACTGTGAAACAGATTGGGATCACTGTGAAACAGACCGGGATCACTGTGAAACAGACCGGGATCACTGTGAAACAGACCGGGATCACTGTGAAACAGATTGGGATCACTGTGAAACAGACCGGGATCACTGTGAAACAGACCGGGATCACTGTGAAACAGACCGGGATCACTGTGAAGCAGACCGGGATCACTGTGAAGCAGACCGGGATCACTGTGAAGCAGACCGGGATCACTGTGAAGCAGACCGGGATCACTGTGAAACAGACCGGGGTCACTGTGAAACAGACTGGGATCACTGTGAAACAGACCGGGATCACTGTGAAACAGACCGGGATCACTGTGAAACAGACTGGGATCACTGTGAAACAGACCGGGATCACTGTGAAACAGACTGGGATCACTGTGAAACAGACCGGGATCACTGTGAAACAGACCGGGATCACTGTGAAACAGACTGGGATCACTGTGAAACAGACTGGGATCACTGTGAAACAGACCGGGATCACTGTGAAACAGACCGGGATCACTGTGAAACAGACTGGGATCACTGTGAAACAGACCGGGATCACTGTGAAACAGACCGGGATCACTGTGAAACAGACCGGGATCACTGTGAAGCAGACCGGGATCACTGTGAAGCAGACCGGGATCACTGTGAAGCAGACCGGGATCACTGTGAAGCAGACCGGGATCACTGTGAAACAGACTGGGATCACTGTGAAACAGACTGGGATCACTGTGAAGCAGACCGGGATCACTGTGAAGCAGACCGGGATCACTGTGAAACAGACTGGGATCACTGTGAAACAGACTGGGATCACTGTGAAACAGACCGGGATCACTGTGAAACAGACCGGGATCACTGTGAAACAGACCGGGATCACTGTGAAACAGATTGGGATCACTGTGAAACAGACCGGGATCACTGTGAAACAGATTGGGATCACTGTGAAGCAGACCGGGATCACTGTGAAACAGACCGGGATCACTGTGAAACAGATTGGGATCACTGTGAAGCAGACCGGGATCACTGTGAAACAGACCGGGATCACTGTGAAACAGATTGGGATCACTGTGAAGCAGACCGGGATCACTGTGAAACAGACCTGGATCACTGTGAAACAGACCGGGATCACTGTGAAACAGATTGGGATCACTGTGAAGCAGACCGGGATCACTGTGAAACAGACCGGGATCACTGTGAAGCAGACTGGGATCACTGTGAAACAGACCGGGATCACTGTGAAACAGATTGGGATCACTGTGAAGCAGACCGGGATCACTGTGAAACAGACCTGGATCACTGTGAAACAGACCGGGATCACTGTGAAGCAGACTGGGATCACTGTGAAACAGATTGGGATCACTGTGAAGCAGACTGGGATCACTGTGAAACAGATTGGGATCACTGTGAAGCAGACCGGGATCACTGTGAAACAGACCGGGATCACTGTGAAGCAGACTGGGATCACTGTGAAACAGACCGGGATCACTGTGAAGCAGACCGGGATCACTGTGAAACAGACCGGGATCACTGTGAAGCAGACTGGGATCACTGTGAAACAGACCGGGATCACTGTGAAGCAGACCGGGATCACTGTGAAACAGACCGGGATCACTGTGAAACAGACTGGGATCACTGTGAAGCAGACCGGGATCATTGTGAAACAGACCGGGATCACTGTGAAACAGACTGGGATCACTGTGAAGCAGACCGGGATCACTGTGAAACAGACCGGGATCACTGTGAAACAGACTGGGATCACTGTGAAGCAGACCGGGATCACTGTGAAGCAGACCGGGATCATTGTGAAACAGACTGGGATCACTGTGAAGCAGACCGGGATCACTGTGAAGCAGACCGGGATCACTGTGAAGCAGACCGGGATCACTGTGAAGCAGACCGGGATCACTGTGAGGCAGACCGGGATCACTGTGAAACAGACCGGGATCACTGTGAAACAGACTGAGATCACTGTGAAACAGACCGGGATCACTGTGAAGCAGACCGGGATCACTGTGAAACAGACTGAGATCACTGTGAAACAGACCGGGATCACTGTGAAACAGACCGGGATCACTGTGAAACAGACCGGGATCACTGTGAAGCAGACCGGGATCACTGTGAAGCAGACCGGGATCACTGTGAGGCAGACCGGGATCACTGTGAAACAGACCGGGATCACTGTGAAGCAGACCGGGATCACTGTGAGGCAGACCGGGATCACTGTGAAACAGACCGGGATCACTGTGAAGCAGACCGGGATCACTGTGAGGCAGACCAGGATCACTGTGAAACAGACCGGGATCACTGTGAAGCAGACCGGGATCACTGTGAAACAGACCGGGATCACTGTGAAACAGACCGGGATCACTGTGAAACAGACTGGGATCACTGTGAAGCAGACCGGGATCACTGTGAAGCAGACTGGGATCACTGTGAAGCAGACTGGGATCACTGTGAAGCAGACCGGGATCACTGTGAAGCAGACCGGGATCACTGTGAAGCAGACTGGGATCACTGTGAAACAGACTGGGATCACTGTGAAACAGACTGGGATCACTGTGAAGCAGACCGGGATCACTGTGAAGCAGACCGGGATCACTGTGAAGCAGACTGGGATCACTGTGAAGCAGACCGGGATCACTGTGAAGCAGACCGGGATCACTGTGAAACAGACCGGGATCACTGTGAAACAGACCGGGATCACTGTGAAACAGACCGGGATCACTGTGAAACAGACCGGGATCACTGTGAAACAGACCGGGATCATTGTGAAGCAGACCGGGATCACTGTGAAACAGACCGGGATCACTGTGAAACAGACCGGGATCACTGTGAAACAGACCGGGATCACTGTGAAACAGACCGGGATCACTGTGAAGCAGACCGGGATCACTGTGAAACAGACCGGGATCACTGTGAAGCAGACCGGGATCACTGTGAAACAGACTGGGATCACTGTGAAACAGACCGGGATCACTGTGAAACAGACCGGGATCACTGTGAAACAGACCGGGATCATTGTGAAGCAGACCGGGATCACTGTGAAACAGACCGGGATCACTGTGAAACAGACCGGGATCACTGTGAAGCAGACCGGGATCACTGTGAAACAGACCGGGATCACTGTGAAACAGACCGGGATCACTGTGAAACAGACCGGGATCACTGTGAAACAGACTGGGATCACTGTGAAGCAGACCGGGATCACTGTGAAGCAGACCGGGATCACTGTGAAGCAGACCGGGATCACTGTGAAGCAGACCGGGATCACTGTGAAACAGACCGGGATCACTGTGAAGCAGACCGGGATCACTGTGAAGCAGACCGGGATCACTGTGAAACAGACCGGGATCACTGTGAAGCAGACTGGGATCACTGTGAAACAGACTGGGATCACTGTGAAGCAGACCGGGATCACTGTGAAACAGACCGGGATCACTGTGAAGCAGACCGGGATCACTGTGAAACAGACCGGGATCACTGTGAAACAGACCGGGATGACTGTGAAGCAGACCGGGATCACTGTGAAGCAGACCGGGATCACTGTGAAACAGACTGGGATCACTGTGAAGCAGACCGGGATCACTGTGAAACAGACCGGGATCACTGTGAAACAGACCGGGATCATTGTGAAACAGACCGGGATCACTGTGAAACAGACCGGGATCACTGTGAAACAGACCGGGATCATTGTGAAACAGACCGGGATCACTGTGAAACAGACTGGGATCACTGTGAAGCAGACCGGGATCATTGTGAAACAGACCGGGATCACTGTGAAACAGACCGGGATCACTGTGAGGCAGACCGGGATCACTGTGAAACAGACTGGGATCACTGTGAAGCAGACTGGGATCACTGTGAAGCAGACCGGGATCACTGTGAAACAGACCGGGATCACTGTGAAGCAGACCGGGATCACTGTGAAACAGACCGGGATCACTGTGAAGCAGACTGGGATCACTGTGAAGCAGACCGGGATCACTGTGAAACAGACCGGGATCACTGTGAAGCAGACCGGGATCACTGTGAAACAGACCGGGATCACTGTGAAGCAGACCGGGATCACTGTGAAGCAGACCGGGATCACTGTGAAGCAGACCGGGATCATTGTGAAGCAGACCGGGATCACTGTGAAACAGACTGGGATCACTGTGAAGCAGACCGGGATCACTGTGAAACAGACCGGGATCACTGTGAAGCAGACCGGGATCACTGTGAAACAGACCGGGATCACTGTGAAGCAGACCGGGATCACTGTGAAGCAGACCGGGATCACTGTGAAGCAGACCGGGATCATTGTGAAGCAGACCGGGATCACTGTGAAACAGACTGGGATCACTGTGAAGCAGACCGGGATCACTGTGAGGCAGACCGGGATCACTGTGAAACAGACTGGGATCACTGTTAAGCAGACCGGGATCACTGTGAAACAGATTGGGATCACTGTGAAACAGACTGGGATCACTGTGAAGCAGACCGGGATCACTGTGAAACAGATTGGGATCACTGTGAAACAGACCGGGATCACTGTGAAGCAGACCGGGATCACTGTGAAGCAGACCGGGATCACTGTGAAGCAGACCGGGATCACTGTGAAACAGACCGGGATCACTGTGAAGCAGACCGGGATCACTGTGAAGCAGACCGGGATCACTGTGAAGCAGACCGGGATCACTGTGAAGCAGACCTGGATCACTGTGAAGCAGACCGGGATCATTGTGAAGCAGACCGGGATCACTGTGAAACAGACTGGGATCACTGTGAAGCAGACCGGGATCACTGTGAAACAGATTGGGATCACTGTGAAACAGACCGGGATCACTGTGAAGCAGACCGGGATCACTGTGAAGCAGACCGGGATCACTGTGAAGCAGACCGGGATCACTGTGAAACAGACCGGGATCACTGTGAAGCAGACCGGGATCACTGTGAAGCAGACCGGGATCACTGTGAAGCAGACCGGGATCACTGTGAAACAGACCGGGATCACTGTGAAACAGACTGGGATCACTGTGAAACAGACCGGGATCACTGTGAAACAGACCGGGATCACTGTGAAGCAGACTGGGATCACTGTGAAGCAGACCGGGATCACTGTGAAACAGACCGGGATCACTGTGAAACAGACTGGGATCACTGTGAAACAGACCGGGATCACTGTGAAACAGACCGGGATCACTGTGAAGCAGACCGGGATCACTGTGAAGCAGACCGGGATCACTGTGAAGCAGACCGGGATCACTGTGAAGCAGACCGGGATCACTGTGAAACAGACCGGGATCACTGTGAAACAGACTGGGATCATTGTGAAGCAGACCGGGATCACTGTGAAGCAGACTAGGATCACTGTGAAGCAGACTGGGATCACTGTGAGGCAGACTGGGATCACTGTGAAGCAGACCGGGATGACTGTGAAGCAGACCGGGATCACCGTGAAGCGGACCGGGATCACTGTGAAACAGACCGGGATCACTGTGAAGCAGACTAGGGTCACTTTCAAGCAGGTGAGGATAACTGTAATATTCTCACTGCACAAGTGCCAGGCAATGGCCATCTCCAAGAAGAGAAGATCTAACCATCACCTCTTGACATTTAAGGTCACTACCATCGCTGGATCCCCACTATCAATGCCCTGATGGTTACCACTGACCAGAAAGCTGAACTGTTCTAGCCATATAAATATTGTGACTACCAGAGCAGATCAAAGGTTAGGAATCCTGGGGCATATAACTCACTTCTTGAGCCCTCCCCCCTCCCAAAGCCTGCCCAACATCTACAATGCACAAGTCAGGAGCATGATGCCTGGATGGGTACAGCTCCAACTACACTCAAGAAACTCAACACCATCCAGAACAAAGCAGTTCACTTTATTGCTACCCCTTCCATAAACATTCAATCCCACCACCTCTGACGAACAGCGATAGCCGTTTGTACCATCTACACAATGACTGCAAGAACTCAGCACCTTCCAGAAACCACCATCACCTGGAAGGACAATAGCAGCAGATACCTGGGGACAGCACTGCCTGGAGGTTTCCTTCCAAGTTACTTACCATCCTGACTTGGAAATCTATTGTTGTTCCTTCCCTATCACTGGGTCAAAATCTTGGAATATCCTCCCTAACAGCACTGTGGGTGTACCTACACCTCAGGGACTACAGCGGTTCAAGAAAGCAGCTCAGCAGCACCAATAACATTGTGAAAAAATAGCCTAATGACATCCATTTTCCAAGTTCACACATGAAACAGGCCACTTGAGGTACCAGAGGGTAGGATCGGAATCTGTGAGATCACATGAATATCAGTTGTTACATTGAGAACATTGGAAAGAAAGTGAAAAAATAAGTTTCTTTTGCTTAAAGTAGCTATCAAAAGGGGTTGTATCTGATACGTTTTTAAAAATAGTCCTGGTGAGTAGAGATCAGAGTTCCAATTTCACAATCGCAGGTTGACAGCCAGGGGGCTACTTGTGTCAGACAGGAGTAGAGTAGTGACCCAGCATCACCTGCGCCTCCCACCCTACCCCCAACATATACCCACCATTGTATGTAGTAGGTCCTTACATGTCAGGTTAATGAGATTATGAAATAACCCCGAGCACCACCATTTTTTTTATTAATTCGTGGACATGGACGCCGCTGGCTGGTCAGCATTTATTGTTCATCCCTGGTTGCTCTTGAGAAGGTGGTGGTGAGCCACCTTCTTGAATCACTGCAGTCCATGTGCTGTGGGTTGACCCACAATGCCGTTAGGGAGGGAATTCCAAATTTTGACCCAGCGATTGTGAAGGAAAGGTGATGTATTTCCAAGTCAGGATGGTGAGTAGCTTGGAGGGGAACTTGCAGGTGGTGGTGTTCCCATGTATCTGCTGCCCTTGTCCTTCTAGATGGAACTGGTCATAGGTTTGGAAGGTGCTGTCTAAGGATCTTTGGTGAATTGCTGCAGTACATCTTGTAAATTGGAGGTAAAGACAGTAGAAGAATTGGCTTACCTTATGTGCTCTTTAGCATGAAAGAGAAGTGCGGAGAAGTGACTATCCATCATTTGATTTCATCCTCAGGCAGTTAATTTAATTTTGCATTGAAATTTTGTGTAAGAACTCAATGTGGTGTCTAATTCAGGACACCAGTCAGTTTGCGTTTTGCTTTGAGACTTTGAGGAGCATTCTGCAGAATAGACAATAACGTCCAGACTCCTTTATTTCACAGGAAAAGACGGGCCAGAGTTGGATTGGAGAAGCAAATGAGGCAACACGCGAAAAACCCTGAAGTCACACCTCACACAAAAATCATCCCTTTGAAGCGTATAACTAGTACCATCAGTGCTCAGGTATGAATATAAAGGCAGATTAACTGCAGTACTGTGGCATTAGATTTCTCATAGAGCATTTGGTTAATATGTTATTTAATGGTCCAAATCACCCAATCAGGGTTGGAACCCCTACATCTGACCTTGATCAGACAAAAAAACTTATCTTTCTCCCAATTTTTCTGGCCAATTTTCCTATGGAGGATCCTGCAGGACTCGGTCAATGCTGGAAAACCCGGAAACATCAGCAAAGGGAATCTGTGCAGAAGCTATACTCTCCTTTTACTGCACTAACTGTATGGGACATTTAAACAATGTTTCAGTGTTAGCGAGTGACTGTTGTAAGGTGGGTGAGGTAAGTGGCTGAGGGAATAGTGTGGTAACTGGGTAGCACAGTAGTTGGGCAGGGTGCTGAGGTCAGGCCAGATCATGTCAGGGTGTTCAGGAGGAGAAATGAATTGAGGCAGGAGACGAGTGGTGTGGAACTCGTCAGGATGAGTCAGGGGTGAGTCGGAGGGTGAATGGGTCAGGGGGGGTCAAGGGTGAGTCAGGGACGGGGGTGGGGATTGGTCCATTGTATAGTTAACCGGGAGTTGCCCACTAGAATTTTTCTGTCTAACATTTCCAAGGTAACTATTCAGGGAAGTAAGTCATTACTGTCCAAGCTCTCCAACTCTAACTCGGAGACATTTTCAGAGGGTCCTGGGGAACTGGAAAATTGCCCATCGGAAGTTCAAATTTCTCAGGAAATCCCCACAGAATCATTGCATTGGGGACTTCCAAGATGGGTTCCCTGACACATCTTTGGGAGTATATCCAGTCTCCAACAATCTGGAGACCAGAAGATCAGGGTGAATTTTTATGCAAAATGCCCTTGTATTCTATTTTAATGCAATCAATAACCAGTTTACATTGAACCTACAGTGTAGAAACAACTTTAACACACTAAAATGTCAAAAAGTGCTCCATACGAGTTTTATGAAATAAAATTTAGCATCAGGAGACGTTTAGGGATAATAGGGCAGTTGACCAAAGGCTTGGTCAATGGGGTAGGTTTGCAGAATGAGAAGTTTAACAACACCAGGTTAAAGTCCAACAGGTTTATTTGGTAGCCTCTTTGTAGAAACTTGATGTCTGTGTCGATATGCGCGATCTTCTTGGAGATCCTCTCCATTTGGAGCCGGCAGTTTGCGGTGTCAATGGTAGTCATGATGTGGAGGTGCCGGCGTTGGACTGGGGTAAACACAGTAAGAAGTTTAACAACACCAGGTTAAAGTCCAACAGGTTTATTTGGTAGGTTTGCAGAAGCATCGTAACGAAGGAGAAAGAAGCCGAGAGGTGGAGATATTTATTCTCTTAGAGTCATAGAGTCATAGAGTGCATTCTGGAGTTTAGGCCTTGACAGCTAAAGCTGCAGCTACAGTGGTGGGCTAATTAAAATCAGGGATATGTGAGAAGCCAGAATTAGAGGCGCGCAGATATGTTGGGTGGTTGTGTGGCGAGCATAAAGTACCAAGAAATGAGGGCAAAGCCATGGAGATGATTTGAAAATGGAGATGAGAATTTTAAAATCGAAGTGTTACTTGACCAGGAGTTATGGTCTGCAGGTACAGCCATGATGGGTGAATGGAACTTGGTGCAGTTTAGCATTTAGGCAGCAGAAAATTGGATGGCCTTAAGTTTCTGAAGGATACAAGATGGGGGAACCAGTCAGATGTGCTTTGAAACACTGGAGTCTGGACCTAAGAAAGACATGTTTTCCTCAGCAGATGAACTGAGACAGGAGTGACGTTGCATGATATTATAGAGACGGAAATAAGTGATCTTGGTACTGGCATGGATAGATGGTCAGAAGCTCATCTCAGGCACATAAATACCAAAATTGTGAACAATTTGGTTCAACCTCAAACAGTTGTCAGACAGAGAGATGAATTTGTGTATAGGGAACAGAATTATTGACAGGAACTGAAGACAATGGTTTCTATTTTCCCAATATTTACTTAGGAGAAATTTCTGGATGTCAGTCAAGCAGTATGACAATTTTGAGACAATGGAGTTGAGAGAGGTGGTAGTGTGGGAGAGCTGAGTGTCATCAATGTGCTTACCTGATTGGGCACCCTATGTTTTTGGATGATGTTGCTGAGGGGCAGCATGTAGATGAGAAATAGGAACTGGGCAAGGACGGGTCCTTGGGATGACCCGAAGTACCAGTGCGGGAATAGGAAGGGAAGGTATTGCAGGTATTTCTCTAGCTATAATAGGGTAATAAGAATGGAACTGAGTGAGTGCAGTCCTGCCTAACTGCACGGCAGTGGAGGGGCACTGGAGGAGGATGGTAAAGTCTACTATCATTGGTGCAGACAGATAAAGAAGGGCCAGGAGGGATAGCTCATCTTGGTCTTCGTCATGTGGAATACCACAACTGACTTTGGTAAGAATTGTTTTCAGTACAGTGTGCGGGAAGAATTCTGATCTGAGGGATTTAAACATAGAGTCCCAGGAAAAATAGATACATATTTTGGAACAGCAGCACATTGAAGAACATAGGAGAAGAAAGAGATATTGAATATGGGGAAGTCAGATAGATTAAGGATTTTTTTTGACGAGGGGTGATAAGGGCAGTTTTGAAGGCGAGGGAAACAGTGACAAGTGATAGAAGCATTAACAATATCAGCAACATGAGGCCAGGAAGAGAAGTAAGGTGGACAGCAGTTCCGTGGAGGTAGGGTTGAGAGAACAGGAAGTGGGTCTCATGGACATGATGAACCTGGAGAGGACAGGAGTGGAGATAGGAAAGAAACTAGAGAAAGCTCTGATTCCAGGGTTAGGGCAGGGAGAGCCTTTGAAGAAGTTTGTCCCAGGAGACTAGTGAGACAGAGGAAAACAGGTTATGCAGCCCAGCAGGTCGACATCAATGTTTATGCTTCACATAAACCTCCTCCTAACCCTATTCCTCTAACTGTCTTTGCATAATTTTGTAATTTTCTAATCCTTTCTCCTTCTGATTCCCCATCTATTCCCTCCTATCTGACTTCCCCATGAACGCATTTATGCTTTTATCGCAACTATTCATTGATAGTAGCGTGTTCCAGATTCTAATCACTTTCTGGGCAAAGGTGTTTCTATCTATTTCTCAAATGGAATTTATGAGTGACTATTTTGTATTCATAACCTCTTGGTTTTTTCCCTTCGGACGCTACCCCTGCCATCATAGAATGAAAGAATGATACAATAGAGACTGAGGCCATTCTGCCCATTGAACTTATGCAGGTTCTTTGAAAGAGCTATCCAATTACTCTCGCTAACCCCCTGCTCTTTCCCCAGAGCTCTGAAAATGGTTCTTCTTTAAGTATTTGTTCAATTCTCTTTCTTTTTTAATTGTTATTGAATCTACTTCCAATTTCTTTCAGCCTGGAGGAATGGTAGTAGCAAATCCAATAGCAATTTTCAAAAGAGAATTTGATATATACTTGAGAATGGAAAAAAAACATGCGGACCTGTGGGGAAAAAACAAGAATGTGCAACTAAATAGATAGCACAAGCTCTACAGGCAGAATGGTCTCTTTCCAATGCTGTATGATTCAATGTTATTCACCAATGAGGATTTCTTATAGAAGTTATCCAGTTGCATACTCATACACTGGGGCTGCAGTTTTATTCTGGTGTTTCTCCATCGCTCTGTCGAAAGGAGAGCAAGTGCTTTCTCTGGGCAGGAAGGAAAATAAATAGAGCAAGATCCCATTCTTGCATATCTTCTTCAGGCAGTTAGGGCGACAGTAAGATTAAGGATGTGAAGACTGCTCAACCATTACAAAAGCCTGCAAAACTTACGTGATACAGGGGGACCTCTAAAGATGAGAAAGTGGAAAACCTGCCAAAGATTAAAGTAGATGTTTGTCGATTTTTCATGTCAGGGTTTATTTTTACCTCAGCAGTGGTGATAATTTTACCCACCCCTTTAAAGATAAATTCAATGCATGGTGTACATGGTGATTCACCACTCCAAGAGGGACATATTCCACTGCTGAGGCCATAGGAAATGTGCATCATATGGTGATGTTGTAATTCTAAGTACGTCTCCATTTTATTGTGGCAGGATGAAGAAAAAATCAAGAATGCCTTTGTGACTAAGAGAAAGAAAAAACTCAGGTTTGATGGAAGCAATCTGACTTTGTCTGGAACCAGGAGGCTGCCTGATGAAAGCAATTCTCCTTCAGAAATGAGGAGCAATGTACTCACACCAGAGCAAGAGAGAAGAGAGAGGGGTGATGAACTGCTAGATAATTCTCGCTCAGCGGAGAACAACACACCAATATCAGGCTCTTTAAACTCAGAAACCATCTCAGGTACAACAGTTTTAAAGTTTATTTATTAGTGTCACAAGTAGGCTTACATTAACACTGCAATGAAGTCACTATGAAAATCCCCTGGTCGGCACATTTCGGTGCCTGTTCGGGTACACTGCGGGAAAATTTAGCATGGCCAATCCACCTAACCAGCACGTCTTTCGAACTGTGGGAGGAAGTCCACGCAGATACGGGAAAGAACGTGCAGACTCCACACAGACAGTGACCCAAGCTGAGAATCGAGCCCAGGCCCCTGAAGCTGTGAGTCAGCAGAGCTATCCACTGTGCCACTGTGCTGCCACAGCACACCCTGCTTGCTGCACATCTGAAATCTCGTGGAAAAGATCTTTTATAAAACAGGAAGTGTATAGGTCTCCTTGTCATGTGAAATCCAATGCATACTCACTGGGTTTGCTACATTAAAATCTTATCAAATTGGGCCAAACAGGGAGAAGCTTGGTCCTCAGGACTTCCATGCAATGAGAGGGACACAGAAATAGTTTACTTCTTTGGAATATTCCAGAATGGACAGTCTCAGTCGGAAGTCAGTTGGCAATAACTTAATCAGCTGGAAAGACCTGTACAGTGTCTCTTAAAGGACGACTGTTATGTAGGTAAATATAGAGGCAGCCATTTTGCACACAGCAAGATCCCGCAAACAACATTGAAATAAATGGTCAGTTAATTTGTTTGTGCAGGTGTTGGTTAAGGGAAGAATCTTTTACCAAGGTACAAATAGAACTCACGGCCCTTCTTTAAATAGTGCCAGGAATCTTTAATATTTCAACCCTTACATTGTTGCTACTTGCTGCTGACTCACTGAATTTATGGAAGCGTTGCCCTCAATTTCTGCATGTTGTAACATTTTATTACAATTCCATTTCCTTGTACCTATAATCCTCTTTTTAATTGCCATATGAAGGTCAACAGCAGGAAGAATTCAGTGCTCAACAGTTATTGCTCTGCGTGTCAGACTAGATAGCACATTTAAGTTAGCATCCTGAGCTAGCATATTTAAAACATTAACTCATTGCACTACTTCCTGGTGCAATCTGTACTCAATCCATACAGTGATTGGAGGACTTCAGTACATAATGAAACTGCTTTGCACTGTTGCTGTTTATCAAGAGTGTCCTCGTTAGTCAGCCAATTAATTATATCAACTTAGCAAAATAGAATTTTTTTTAACTTTTCATTTTCCTTATTTAGGATATAATGAACTCACCTTAAGCAAAGTCAGAAATGACATCCCAGCGTGAACTTTAGCTTCCGGTTCGGGAGGGCAGAGTTGGGACATTTCCTGGCTCCGCAAAACCAACCCAGGAAAAAGCGCCCCAGAAATTGGGATTTTGCATTCCAGGATAGCAGGGTTCTCTGAGAGCTGAACCGGGCAACCCCAGGATGAATGCAGAGTGCTGAATGAGGAGGCGGGCTGGGCGGAAGGCCTGCCTTGATGCACCAGAATTATGTCAAAGATTTTTTTTAAAGCATTAAAACATAAAATGACCCTCACCCCCCCACAAGCCCTCTCACTACCCACACACTCCCCATGCCCCATGCATGACAACACATGCCACTTCATGTCTTCTACCCATATCCATGTCACTTCATATCGTCCATGACAATATATGCCCCTCTACCAACCCTCATAACCCTTATACCTTCCTCACCCTTTCAAACACTCCGTAAAAACAATCTCTTTGGCCAAGTTTTTAGTCACCTGCTCTCCTATCTCTTTGACTCAGTGTGACTTTTTGAGTGATTCCACTCTTGTGAAGCATCTTGTTATATTTTTCCACATTTAAGTGTTAAGAACCCAGCTGATATTAAATGTTATGCATTCCAAATCCCAGAAGGGAAAATTGGAATACCAATTCCTAACAGTACTCTTTGCAACTGGGTATAACGTGAGGAAAGAAGTGGAAGACTAGGGAAGAATGTTAAGGTCTTGTAATAATGAAACAAATGAATGTTTATTAACAGTAAAACACAAAACATTAAATGCAACTAAAACATACACATAGCTATGTAATGGCTATGCACATTACATTTAAATTGACCCAGTTCCAAATCCCTCTACTTTCCTAACCTCAGAGCTAAACCTCCCCAACAACATTTCATAGGTTTTCAATTTATAAACAAAATCCAGCAGTAGTTACCACACTTGGCACCTATATCTCTTGCGGGGTTGCTTCTGGATTAGAATTGAAACAAAATGGCTGTTCGAAAACAATTTCTCCAGGTACTTGCTATTTGGAGCAAATCAGGGAATCTCTTCAGTGCAGCAGGAGGCCATTCAGCCCATTGAGTCTGCACCAACTCCCTGACAGATGGCTTATCCAGGCCTTCTCACCTGCTCTATCCCCATAACCCCACACATTTACCATGGCGAATCCATTTAACCTACACATCTTGGGACACAACGTAGCTTTGTGCTGCGTGTGGCTGTGATCTGTATAGGATGAACTCTGCCACTGCTTTTTCTTTTGATCTTTTCTTACATGAACTACCTGTCTCAGATTATTTTTTTCAATTTATAATGTATTTATTAGCATCACAAGTAGGCTTACATTAACACTGCAATTAATTTACTGTGAAACTCCCCTAGTCGCCACACTCTGGCACTTGTTCGGGTACACTGAGGGAGAATTTAGCATGGCCAATGCACCTAACCAGCACATCCTTTGGATTGTGGGAGGAAACCAGAGCACCTGGAGGAAACCCACGCAGACATGGGTAGAATGTGCAAACTCCACACAGACAGTGACCCAAGCAGGGAATCAAACCCAGGTGCCTAGCACAGCAAGGCAGCAGTGCTAACAAGTATGCTGCAGTCCACCTCCCAGAGGTCCTTCTTAATGACATTTCTTACATGAACTCATCCTTTAAAATGTAAATGCGATATTCACCCTCATCTTCCCTTTTGAACTTTTACTATCTTTGCTTTAATTCCTGAAATTCTACGTCTTACTGTTATCAATTTCTCTTTGGTAAATATCTGTTTACAGTGTTGCTAGATTAATCCACGTATCAAAGACCTCAATTCCTTGACCTCAGCCAATCTACTTTCCTATTCAATTCCCATTTAAAAATAGTTTGCTCTATTTTAATCATACCCCACCAGAACACATTTCCAATTATTAGATTCTTTAATTTTCATTTTACTACAACTTCTTGACATAAAACATTACATAAAAGTAGCATATGGTTGAAAAAAAATCATTAAAACTACCAGTCAAGTAAAGCAACGGGTTAGATGTATTGGGGGAACTGGAAGCAAGCAGTATATTTGTGACGTGGCACGGTGGCACAGCAGTAAGCACTGCTGCCTCACAGCGCCAGCACTGCTGCCTCACAGCGCCAGGGACCCAGGTTCAATTCCGGCCTTGGGTGAATATCTGTGTGGAACTTGCACATTCTCCCCGTGTCTGCGTGGGTTTCCTCCAGGTGCTCCGGTTTGCTCCCACACGACAGAGATGTGTGGATTAGGTTGATTAGCCATGCTAAATTGACCGTTAGTGTCAGGGGGACTAGCAGGGTCATTATGTGGGGTTACAGGGATAGGGCCTGGGTGAGATTGTTGTTGGTGCAGGCTTGATGGGCTGAATGGCCTCCTTCTGCACTATAGGGATTCTATGATCCTACGCACATTGTAGTGATCACTCTTATTGAAGTTTAAGATGCCCCTATTCACTGTCATCTTTCCAAATTTATTGAAGCCATGTTTATACCTCCCTCAAGTCGACTCATTGTAAAAATTTATTTTAAAATGGCTTACTTTTCTTCATGATAGTTCCTGCTTGCCATATTTGTTTCCTGTTTAAAGAAGAGTGCATGGAGTGGGTGTGGCTCAGTACAATAAGTGAGAACTTATATAGACATTATAAATCATAACACTTCTACTTTTGTGGCATCAGCTAATTCAAAGTCCATCGGAGCAAATCCCATAATTTACTCTTTGAGCTCCATTGGGGACTCGTAATCCATTTATAATAAAGGAGATTTGTTGCCAAGTTATGTGTCAGGGGTCAAGAAAATAGCAGAAAAGGAAATCCATTGTAAACCAAGTTAGGTCCCAAAAACTGAGCTTTAATTGGAGTTAATGAATAATGAGGTGTAATTATTATAATGTCACTTGACAGTGTTTGAAAATCCAATGTAAACAGTCTGCTTTGTTGCAGTTTGGAGTTAAGGTCATGGACAAATTTTATGATTTTATCTGATTTTTTAAAAATCTGACTTAGATTCTGAAAAAAGAAGCAAAAGGAAGAAATTGAAGAAGAAAAGCAAAAATAAAATCAATTCGGCTGACACCGAAGATAATTTTTCCAGAAATGTGAACTTAACAGCACCTCTGGGTAAGGCTGGTTGGTTGATTTTAAATGGCTGATAAATGAGCAAAACAACATTTACAACTTGTATTTATTCAATGTCTTTCACATAATAGAGAAACTCAAAGCAAAGGGGCATCATTTTAAAAAAAGACACGGCAGGATTTTCCATCCGTGCTCGCCCCAAAACCGGAAAATCCCACCCCAGGTCAACAGACCTTTGCATGGTCCTGTCGCTACGATTCCTATGGTGGGCAGGACGGGAAAATTCCAGTGACAAAGTCATAGAAGGAGATATGAGAGCAGACATGATTTTAGGGAGTATTTTAAAGGAGGAAAGCAAGATGGAGAGACAGAGAGGTGTCGGGAGTGAATTGCAGGGTTTTGGGCCATAGCTAAAGGCTCAGAGACCAAAGTTGGAGCAATTAAATTCAGAGATGCTCAAGAGGCCTGAGTTAGAGGAGCACAGATATTTTGGAGGATTGTGGTGCTGGAGGAGATAGGGAATGGCGAGGGTGTGGAGGGATTTGAAAACAAGCATGAGAATCTTGAAATCAAGTCATTGTTTAACCAGAAGCCAGTGTAGGTCACCGAGCACAGAGTGGCATTTGGTGCAAGATAGGACAAGGGCAGTGCAGAATTTGGGATGACCTTAAGTCTACAGGGGATAGGATGTAAGAGACCAGCCAGAAGTGCATTGGGATAATGAAGTCTAGAGATAACAATGCCAAAGGTAAGCGATTCAGCAATAGGTGAACTGAGACAGGGGCAGTCATATAATGTTGTAGTGATAACAATGAGCGCTCTTAGTGATGGTACGGATATGCTACAAGATGCACTTCAGGAACTCACCAAGGTTCCTTAGACAGCACCTTCCAAACCCACAATCACTACCATCTAGAACATAAAAACATAAGAACCAGGAGCAGCAGTAGGCCATCTGGCCCCTCGAGCCTGCTCCGCCATTCAATAAGATCATGGCTGATCTTTTCGTGGACTCAGCTCCACTTACACGACTGTTCACCATAACCCTTAATTCCTTTACTGTTCAAAAATCTATCCATCTTTGCCTTAAAAACATTCAACATGGTAGCCTCAACTGCTTCACTGGGCAAGGAATTCCACAGATTCATAACCCTTTGGGTGAAGGGGGAAGGTGGGGTAGGCCGCTGACACCCTGCCTGAGATCAGTGGGGGTAAGGGGGGTTCGCTGCCACTCTGCCTGTGATCAGTAAGGGGGAAGGAGGGTCCGCTGCCACTCTGCCTGTGATCAGTGAGGGGGAAGGGGGGTCTGCTGCCACTCTGCTTGTGCACAGTAAGAAGTCTCACAACACCAGGTTAAATTCTAACAGGTTTATTTGGTAGCACGAGCTTTCGGAGCACTGCCCCTTCATCGGGTGAGTGGGGTCAATTTACATCAGGACTCACGTGATGAAGGGGCAGTGCTCCAAAAGCTCGTGCTACCAAATAAACCTGTTGGACCTTAACCTGGTGTTGTGAGACTTCTTACTGTGCTTACCCCAGTCCAATGCCGGCAACTTCACATCATCACTCTGCCTGAGATCAGTGAAGGGGAAGGAGAGTCCGCTGCCACTTTGTCTGAGATCAGTGGGGGAAGGGGGGGAGGGAGCCGTGATCAGTCCGGGTGGTGGGTGGGTAGGGGGATAAGGGGGTCAGTAATGTTGTGGGGGTGGGGCAATGTCTGTGGGGCCAGGGGGAGTCATTATTCGGCCCACGAGGGATGTGGCAGGGGAGCCACATTCTATCCTTTTTTCTGCACATGCACAATTGGAGGTGCCGATCGGAGCTGCAGGGTTTTTGGTGGGGGGCCTGAGAACGGGTCTAAAAGTCGGACCTGAAACACTCCCAGTTTCAAGTCTGCCCAGCACTTAGAATCAAAATGGTAAAATAGGACCCATGGACCTACATGGGAAGTGCCTGGAAAGTTTAAATTTCCAATGAGCAATTGCCCTGTTCCCCGAGATGCTCTGTGAATATCTCTGACTTTGGGTTAGAGTCGGAGACTATGGACAGTTCCATGGAACTTACCTGAATAGCTACACAGGAAAGATTATACAGACAAATATCTAGTCTAACATCTGGGTAACTACATGACTGACCCCCCAACCCTGACTATATCCTCCAACCTGCATCCCTACCAGACCCAAGTATTCCCCTGAGCCCTCCAATCACTCAATCACCTGACTACCCCACCCTACCCCTATGACCTGACAATGCTCCCAACCCAATCCAACTACCCCTCAACCTCGACAACTCCCTTACGCCCAATAGGCCCGCTGACCCACTGATTACCCTGGCCACCCAACTCCCTCTGATCCAGCCCAATCTGACTACCCACCCCCGATCTGACTCAACTCAACCATGTGATTCGTTCCCCCACCCCACCAACCACCAACTGTGCTTACAAATATCCCTAACCATCTGAATACCCCTCAGAACCTACCCAACCACCCCATTAAACAAACCCAACGTGCTCCAACCACCCGACTACACTTGGACTGCTTGACTACTCACCTGACTGTCCCCCTCGCAACGTAATGCCACCCTCCCCCCCGATCATAAGATTATCCCATCGACCCCACTCAACTAAATCACCCAATTATCCCTCAGACCAGTCCCAGCCAGACTAATCCCCCCCACACCCCTTGACTATCCAAATGTCTCCTGACTATACCTCAGAGACACCTGACCACTCCCTGATCAACCTACCACCACTTACCCACCATACCCACCTTCCCCCCTTACCCATGCACTCACCTATTTACCAACATTGTGCGGCATGGTGGTACAGTCATTCGCACTACTGCCTCACAGCGCCGGGGGCCTGGGTTTGATTCCCGACTTGGGTCACTGTCTGTGCAGAGTCTGCATGTTCTCCCTGTGTTTGCATGGGTTTCCTCCGGGTGCTCCAATTTCCTCCCACAGTTCGAAAGATGTGCTGGTTAGGTGCATTGGCCATGCTAAATTCTCCCTCAGTGTACCCGAACAGGCGCCGGAATGTGGCGACTCGGGGATTTTCACAGTAACTTCATTGCAGTGTTAATGTAAGCCTACTTGTGACACTAAGAAATAAACTTTAACTTTATTTTAACATTAAGACTGGCTATTTAAACTTATCAAACAGCAGCCAGTGTTGTAGAAAGGGGGCACGTTCTGTCTTTTCCCAACACTACACCATTGCGGCAGAATTTGCCATGCTGCACATTTCTAGGAAAGCTCAACTCAGGAGGTTCCAGCATCAATACTCAGCAGTGTCGAGCTGGGGGAATCTTTGCACAATTCAATATTCAGACAATCATTTCTGCTGCTCAGAAGACCCTTTATAAATAAATGTACAGCAAAACCCTGCATACATTTCAATGTTAACTGCTAATGAATTGAGAAGATTCCACAACAGGCACTTTAGATTCACCTAATCATTCTCTTTTCCTTTTTTTACATCCCTTTTAGATCTCTACAGAAAAGCACTCCTTGCATTAAAGACCAGACCACGAGCTAACAACCAGTCAGTTTAATCAATTAAACTATAAGGATGAGTATCCAAATGAGTATCTCAGGGTTTTTTCAGTCACTGGATACTCTCCATGTTGAAGCATGTGAACAGTTGATACTTCATTTGAAACCCTTGCTTTCTTAAACTATATCAATCTTGGAGATGGTTCGGTAGGATAGATGTCTTTCAGTAAGTGCACAAAACAATTTTTTCTATAAGATTTCAAGAAAATATTGACAAATCATGCAATTTAATAATCAGAAACCAAGATAAATTTATTTTCCCATGACTCCTCAGAAGCAGGAGACCTGAAACCGTGGCTGCCATTCACACCATATTGTGATTCAAGGACACTTCACAACTCCTTTATGATCTATGAAGCACGTTTTTTCTATTCCATATTGCCACATTCACTTATTTTCTTCCACTGTTATATTTTGTATTCTTTGTTTCTTGCTTAATGTGTTTAAAGGAAAAAATATTGACCTGTTTGATATGGGGAGCTAATTCGGATAATAAAACACATAATCATGGGTTTAAGAACACTAACACAATACTGACTTAAGAGTGAATGATCTTAGGCTATCGAGAGCGCTGACAAAGGCTGTTGCTATAGAAGACAGCTCTATATGAATAACAAGTATTTATCATTTAAAACATCTAATTTGAATTTATAAAATCGATGCAGTTTGCTTTTAGTGACACTTTGTGAAAGCTTCAGCCAATGGCAAAACACAGCAGGGCTTGATGGATGAGGCAGGAGATAGTGCCTGCATTCCCGAGGGCAATAGTTCCACTGAAAGCAGTTACATTATCAGCAGTGGGTGGGAACAAGATGGCTACCAATGCCAATTTGATGAATAGAGCTATACAGCTCCGAGCTGATAACGCAGGTGGAAGGCAGGCATAAGCGATTTCTCAGGGTTGGACGAGTGTCATATGGGTTCAATTCGGTGGGAATCATTCTCACATTTCACTGTCCAATGACCTATGTTGCTGGGCAACAGAAGGAGATAACGTCCGTAATTACTAATAAATGAAATCCCATGAGGTCAAGATGTGTATTGTTATTGGCTGGAATTAATGACAGGATGATTATTGACTGATTTGTTTTAATGCTTATTGGATAATGCCCACTGGAAAGGTGGGCAATATGATTTTGTAACTGTATAATTGTCCTTGCAAGGGCTTTGTACCTTAGAGTGACATTGGGCTGCCTGCATTCTATACCTTGAGTGCTGGGCTACCTTAAATCATTCTCCCATTTGACTGTTTGGTTAAATAAAGTCACGTCTTAAAATCAGTACACTGTGTTTCATGAGCCTTTGTATTAGCTTAAATTTAGCAATACATAGCCTCGAGAGAAAGACCTTGGCAACACTGTTGCATAATCTTTAATGTAATAAAGAGAGGTACCTAAATATCTGCTAATGTCTCTCACTCCCTCAGTATCCAGTGCTTGGCACTGCTTTTCAGGAAGAATGTGAAGACTTTAGAGAGGGTACAGGAAAGATGGATGTGAATGGTTCCATGGATGAGGAACTTTAGTAACAAGTATAGATTGGAAAAGCTGTGGTTGTTCTCCTTAGGGAGGATAAGGTTGAGAGGGGATTTGATAAAAGTGTTCAAGGCAATGAGTGGTATAGATAGTACCGATAGAAAGAAATTGTTGATTTTGGAAGAAGGCTGGAAAACCAGAGAACACAGATTTAAGGCAAGTGGCAAAAGAACAAAAGGAAACATAAGGAAAACCTTCATACAGTAGTTGTTATGATCTAGAAAGCAATGTCTCTGAGTATAACGGAGGCAGATGCAATAATACCTTTCAAAAGAGGATTGCTAAGCATCTGCAGAGAAAGAAAATTACAGGCCACGGGTAAAGGGTAGAGGATTCATGACTAGCTGAGTTGCTCCTGCAGCGTGCAAACAGCTTTGATGGACTGAATGGTCTCCTTCTGTACTGTAATCAGTCTGAGATTCCATTTTATGATTACTCATAAAGAGGAAGGTTAAAAACATCTCAGCTTGCACCCAATTATATAGTTATAGGAAACATCTAAGATCCAAGATGATTTTGTAACACTTAATTATTTAGACTTGTCTTACACCATGTTGTTGACTGCAGCAACTTTAAAAAATTTAACTTTGATCTAAGCAAACATATGCCATCTTAAACTGCACTTTAATAAGGATATTTCCTTATTGGCTCAAAGATCAATAATTTAGTCTCAGATAATAGATCGTATCAAACAGGAACTGCTCATACATTTCAATTTAAAGATTGTAAAAAAAAAGTTCACAACAAGAAAGAGCAAATTTGCATCATTATCAGCCAGGAACAGATAGCCATTGTTGTTTAATGGGTTTTTGAATGGCAATTTCAATAATTAAAGAGCATTTTCAGCAAAGTGCCCTCTACAATTGATTTGGGATCTGTGTGAACAAGGTAATCAACACTGCGTCTTTTCAACAAACTTCATTACATTGATATCTCCCCGAAAATATGAAGCTTCAAAACATAGGCATAAAACATGCCAGATACAGTTGCAGCTTGCCCATTCAATTATTAGTGAATTTTTAATCGTATGATAAATTTTAATCCATGCTAAATAATGGGCCCGATTCTCCCCAAAAAATTCTAAGTGCTGAATTGGCGGGAAAACTGGTGTAAATCACGATTGTTTTCTCAGTGGGAGTTCAGATCAAATCTCCCACACTCTGCGCACTGCAGAGGCCAGAATATCATTAAAAGCTTACGAGGGTGCCGGGGGGGGGGCCTATTCATGCCGGAGTCTGACAGTTCCGGGCCTCTGCGCATGATCTGTCAGCCTGCCATTTCCTGGCCAGCTCAATCGCTGGCCAGCCCGGGACCCCCGCAGTGCTGCCCCCTTCCACCTCCACCCCCACGGCCCAATTGCAACCCCCCCATCCATTCCCAGGCCACCCCCAACCCCCCCTCCTAGTCCTGGAGCACCGCGATCTCCAGCCTCCCCCCTGCCCAGCAGTGACGATCCCCCTCATGGCAGACCCCCCCCAGCAGGCAGATGCTCCCAGTAGGCAGACCCCCCTGTGGGAGGCAGACCCCTCCTGAGAGGCAGACCCCCCCCCCCCCCCCCAGCCCTGGAACCCCCCTGATCGCTGGCCTTACTGACCCCCCCTCCCTCCACCCGCGAATCACTGACCTACCAGACCCTCCCCAGGCCAACCCCGATTTCGCCCACCCCAGGCCAGACCAGATCTACCCCCACCCAATGACCAGGACTGAACCCCCGCCCCACCAATGACCAGCCCTGGTCACCCTCCAGCTTCCCTCTCTGACCGGTCCCAATGCAGAGTGGCAGCTGGTTCCCCCCCACTGACTGATCATACCCCCAATAGACCCTGTCCCCAGTATGTCCTGCCCTCTCTGGCGCTGCCCCCTTTGTACTGCTCAGTGTCCGGTGGGCAGTCCCAAGGGGCACACCCTTCCTTGCCCCCAACCTCCCGGGAGGTCCTCAGTTGCCTCTGCCCCCACCAGCAGGATGAGGATGCCTGTTCCCCATTAGTGAAAAGCAGTTGTTAACCCCGCTGGTAGGAACCACTCCCGGCAGTGGGTGGAGATGCTAGCGAGTCTGGGGACTAGCCGGAGACTGTCAATTTCCATGACATTGCCATATGATAATCAACTCCATGCTGATTTCTGGCACGGAGCTGAATGCCTGGAAGACTCGCGACCGGCGTCCAGCAAAAGATCCCCCGCTGATGTCCCCGGCCTACTGCGCTGCTCACACAGTGCAGTGAGCCTGGAGAATCACGGCCGTGGTTGCTTGCCCTGCTCAATTGGCAGTGCAGTGAACAGTAAGCACAGTTCACCACTGACTGGAAAACTTGAACTGCACTCTATCCACCATCTTAAACATTCTTCCCCTTTCACCAGAGACACACCATGGTTGCAGTGTGTACCATCTACAAGATGGTAAAATGGTAAGATGGAGAAAATCACCAAAGCTTCTTAAAATCATTTTATAAACCTGCAACCTCTACCATCTAGGCAGGCAAGGACAGCAAATGCATCGGCACACCACTACCTGCAAGTTCTCCTCCAAGTCACTCACCACCCTGACTTAGGAATATATTGCTGTTCTTCCATTGCTGCTGACTCAAAATCCTGAAGCACCCTACCTAACCACATTGTGGGTGTACCTACACCATACAGACTGCAGAGGGTTCAAGGTGGCAGTTCACCACCACCTTCTTAAGGGCAATTAGGGATAGACAATGCTGGCCTTGCCAACAACACTCCCATCCCTTTAGTGAATTTTAAAGAATCCTTAAATGCTTCAAGCCAATGATTTTTTAAAATTATAATCACTACTGTAGGGATACATGACAATAAATTTTCACAAAGCAAAGTTCCACAAACAGCAAAGAAATAAAGGACCAGGTAATTTAATTTTGCAATATTACTTGGGAAATAAAAGGTGCCCTGGACACTTGGGGATCCCTTCTACTCTTCTTCAAGTAGTCCTGTGGGGTCATATACATCCATCTGAGAGGTTAGATGATGTGGGCAGCACGGTGAGAGAGTGGGTAGCACTGTTGCCTCACAGCGCCAGTGACTCGGGTTCAATTCCCTGCTTGGGTCACTGTCTGTGTGGAGTTTGCACGTTCTCCCCGTGTCTGCGTGGGTTTCTTCCAGGTGCTCCAGTTTCTTCCCACAGTGTGAAAGATATGCTGGTTAGGTGCATTGACCCAAACAGGCACCGAAGTGTGGCGACTAGGGGAATTTCACAGTAATTTCATTGTTAACATAAGCCTTACTTGTGATATGGTGTGGCAAAATCTGAGCCTCTTTTGGGGCTATTCTTTGAGTATCTCATAGTAACTCCTTTCAACCTTAGATAGAGAAAGCCAGAATACAAACATACTTTACTGGGTCTACAAAATCTGATAAATCGCTTCGCAAAAGAAAAGAATCAGTCGAGATTATTACCTTCTTCTGGAGAGCCTTTTATATTTTAATAAGTTACAGCCAGATTAGAATTTCTTTGGATATTAAAAGGGTCCGAGCAAAAACTCCTCTGTCATGTACTCCCCCACCAGAAGAGAGTACGGAGTTGGGTTCGTCAAGTTATTGATATAGAAAATTATGTGAGACAGTATGAATTTAAAAATACATAAAAATTTATTCAATGTTTATGAGGCAAAAACAAATAGCAACACTCGGCAGATTAAGGAAAGAAGAAAATAACTAGGTCTTATTTCTAATAGAGAATCAAAGTTTAAGCTTTAATTGTTAAGGAGGTAATATTTTTTTAAAAGGCTATCCTGTGATGCACGGTGGCACAGTGGTTAGCACTGCTGCTTCCACAGTGCCAGGAACCGGGGTTCAATTCCAGCTTCGGGTGACTATCTGTGTGGAGTTTACACTTTGTCCCTGTGTCTGCGTGGGTTTCTTCCCATAGTCCAAAGATGCACGGGTTAAGCTGATTGTCCATGCTAAATTGATCTTTAGTGTCAAGGGGATTAGCAGGGTAAATACATGGAGTTACGGGGATAGGGTGGGATTGTTGTCGGTACAGTCTCGATGGGCCAAATGGCCTCCTTCTGCACTATAGGGATTCGATGATTCTGTGAAAAATTAAAGTAAGATTGTCTTAATCCTAGAGTGAGATTCCCTCTGTTCATGAAACAAATCTATCTGAACTGTTTTTAGATACTTAATCATAAATTTTTGAAGCTGTATAATTCCTTACATAGAGAGGTGTCTCTTTGTTTGTAATGAGGCTACGAGTATTAATGTTCATATTTGGTTAAAAAAATACAACCTATTATAACTGATGTAATTGTCCAATTCCATGAATTCATTGCCTGACTTGCCTTTGAATGGCAAGGCCGAGCTAACGGTGATGCTAGTCAACATTTTCACTGAGTCAAAAGATGGCTTCATGTGAAGTAACATGACATGGAAGCTGAAGTTCTCTGTGATTGTGGTTTTGTTATCACTAACTAGCATTGTACTCGTTACATGCTGACGTAAGTGAAAAAAAATACATGGGGTCGAATTTTACAGCCTCCTTGGGGCTGCTCTGGAAAATGCAGAGACCTATTCAAAATTCCATTGACTTCAGTGGGACTGGAAAATTCTGCCCGCAAGAAGGGCTGTAAAGTTTCGGCCATGGTGCTGTTTTTTTTTTAGTTGTGTGAATTCATATCACATTTTTGTGGACGGGACTAATACATCTTGTCTTTGTAATCTGCCTCAGACCTTTTGTTAAAAATAAATAATATTTTGTGGGTTTACAGGGAAATAACCATTTTTAATCTCATATTCCTGCATTATGGCGATATCTTTCTACTCCTATTCCTTCGCAGTGAGACCCTGACAGTGCAGCACTCACCCGGCATTGTTCTGAAGTGTCCGCCCAGAGTGTGCTCAGACATCTGAAGTGAATATTTAATCCAAGGCCTTCTGTTGTGAAAGGACTATCACTGAGCTAATAAATGTAACAAATGTTCTATTTAATCATTGAAGGGCGACTATGCTTCGCTGCTAATTCCCTGCAGTTAATGTTTCTCACTTTCTGTTGTAACAGAACTAACAATAAGATTTCACAAATAAATTACAGTTAATTATACATGAAAACTTACCTTCTACATGCATTATACTTTCCATTATTCCATATATTTTTGTTCAAATTCTTCTAAGACTTCATATTTACGTTATAAATTTCTGGGCTACCACATCACTCTCTTCCAAGTCAAAGGCTGCCTATGTTTGCAATCTGTGCCCATATATGAAGAGGAACATTTCTCTCGATGGGGCGGCACGGTAGCACAGTGGTTAGCACTGCTGCTTCACAGCTCCAGGGACCTGGGTTCGATTCCCAGCTTGGGTCACTGTCTGTGTGGAGTTTGCACATTCTCCTCGTGTCTGCGTGGGTTTCCTCCGGGCGCTCCGGTTTCCTCCCACAGTCCAAAGATGTGCGGGTTAGGTTGATTGGCCATGCTAAAAATTGCCCTTAGTGTCCTGAGATGCATAGGTTAGAGGGATTAGTCGGTAAATATGTAGGGATATGGGAGTAGGGCCTGAGTGGGATTGTGGTCGGTGCAGACTCGATGGGCCGAATGGCCTCTTTCTGTACTGTAGGGTTTCTATGATTTCTATGATTTTCCTAATGTAGAAAAGGGTCGAAAAACTCAATGAAGCATGTCACTTTCTGGACAGGAGGAAGAATGTTGTGAGAGGAGATCACAGATTTGTCATAGGGTAAAAAGTGGCCATTTGGCCCATCGTGTCTTCACCGGCTCTCCAAACAAGCATAATGGCAGATCTTTCACAAATGAGGTCAATGTTCCCAGTCCTTAATTAGTTTTCAGTTTAATCCTTGCTAATGTTCCTTGGTACTTCCTGGTAGATACAACTGAAACATTCAAAGAACATTACATTTGGTTAACAGTTAAGAGACAGAAATACAGAAAAATTGCTACAAAAGGGGAAAGAAAATTGCATGTAATGGAACATATTCCCCTTTGCACCGTTTGCATTTGATATTCCACTTTTGTTTCTCAATCTATTTTTTGTTTTTCTCGCTTCCTTATTTTTGCACCTCCTTGTTTTATTTTCACCCTTCATTGTCCAAATTGAAGACCCTGTAGGAACATCACGAGGCTCAAAAATGCCTGAATAACTTGGACCATTGTACAGAAGCATCTACATTACACATCATTATGATAGCACAGGTTTTCCAGAACTTTGACAGAAAGCAGCAAGTAGATGTGAATGCCCTTTCTTTAGGCTGGAGGGCAAGTTTACTATAAGGAAAGAAAGACCCACAATTGGCAACTAAAAGTGGGAGCTGAAGAAACTCAAGCCATTATTCAGGTGCCACCGCAGGCATTTACGCTCAACTATTGAAACTGCTCCTTCACAGCAATTGGTTCTTCATGGAGAAGGAATATTACCAGTTGTACTGAGTCCTGAACTACCACCAATCCCAGAGGTCCAAGAGACCTCAATAACTGCAACGGAATGGCAACAGTCACAAAGGCCACAGGAATAACACTCACCAGGCAAAGAACAAAGAACAGTCAGTGTGCATGCATTCCATTAAGAGACCTGCATGTTTTAAACACTATGGCCAAAATTTTCCAGCCCTTCACACCAGTGGGATCTTCCAGTCGCACTGATGTGAACAGAGATTTTAATGGCTTGCAGACCCTCACTGGAAAATTCCAGCCAATGCATATGCAGAGATTGACTAGTTGTTAATGCATAAGAACAGATTGACAGTATCATGCATGCAAACGTGTCTTTTATTCACTAAGAAAAAGGGGATGTTAATCTTTAGTTCAATATGAGAGGGGGGGTTATTTAGCTTTTGAAATGTAGCAATTTGATTGACACCTCTTTCAGTCATGTGCTATGATATCTTGAGATCGATTCAATAAAAGCCTCACACCTAAACATACACTAAATGAAGACTGTTGACCACTCACACGCCCTCTCCTCCCCATTGGGACTGACATCTGATTGAAAACATTGTATATTGAAATAACGATGTGGAAATCGTACACAACTACATTTTCTTTCTCTTGAAAGATGCCGTTTAAAGAGGCCAACAGCTCAGATAAGATACCTTCTGCAGCAGGTGTAGCTTCAAGCTATAAACGTTCCACATTACCTGGGTGGGGAAAATATTAACAACTGCTAAATGATTACCTGAAATGTATTTCCTTTCTGGTCATGTGGGGAGTGATAAAATCTGTGGACTTCAAACTTTTCTTAATGCAAACAGAGTTCCATTTCCACTCTGGTGGAACGTTGGTGGAAATATAAAGTGTAGGTTTGATATGAAAATTCCAAGAATGTCACTTCTCAGTGTTATTTTTACAGTCATCTTGATGCTGTTGGCCAGTACATCTACTGGACAGACTTTGAAACCTCTAGCTTCAATCCTCACTAGCACGGAAGGTGCAACGTTGGGTGAGTACTGTCCAATGTCAATATTGTTAGTCAAGTATACATCATTAGTGTTGAAAGTGTTCTCTTCTCTAAGTGTCACTGGGGAGCTTTGTTATGTGCAAAAGTTTCAGATTAAGGAGGATTCAAAAAATTCTATGCTAAAATAAGTCCTCTTGCGAGATCGAATATTTTAAAAAGTACTGCCCCAAAATGTTTTCCCTAATAAGAATATATATAAAGGGAGTATTTGTTAATGTTGGCATGAGATCATTTAGATTATTGTTTCATGATATCAGGGTTGCACTAGACAGTGTATCTATCCATGGGCCAGATTTTCCTGCAAAAGAACAGCATTGTGACGCAATGAGAACAACTTGCATTTCCGGACCACTAGCTCTTCTCTGTTGGGTTCTGTTATAACTGGTGTCCCTAACTGTATGACATTAAAATCTCATCCCAGTCTCATGGACATCATTGGTCTCCAATTAGCATATAATTAATGGGAATCCCACCTGAAAAAGGAGGGTGCTTCAAAACCAAGTGTAATCAAGGGCCACCTCGCACGCCGCACATACTGGATAGGACTTTACAGCCTCGCTCGGGCAAAACCAGAAACTCCCGCCCGAGGTCAACGGAGATTTCCGTTGTCGGACCCTTGCCTGCCACAAAATCGGCGTGGTAGAGTTCTGGCCACTCTCTTCCACCTTTTTCCATTAGGAAAAAGATATAAAAGCCTGAGATCGCGTACCAACCAACTCAAGAACATTTTCTTCCCTGCTGCCATCAGACTTTTGAATGAACCTACCTTATAGTAAGTTGATCTTTCTCTACACCCTAGCTAGGACTGTAACACTACATTCTGCACTCTTTCCTTTCCTTCTCCCCTATGTACTCTATGAACTGTATGCTTTGTCTGTATAGCGCACAAGAAACAATACCTTTCATTGTATCCCAATACAAGTGACAATAATAAATCAATTAAAATCAAATCAAAAACCAGCAGAACAAAACTTGTGGTGGGTGAGAATGGAACATCATACAGATCCACTTGATTATTTAGTTCCATTTCCATTGGGGGATGCATCTTCTGTCCTCAAAGATTATTGGGCCTCTCTGACAGCATGACTTGAGGTTGGTATTTCACTCCACAGAAATAATACAAGTGCAAACCTATATTCCACCATGGCACAGCATTCTGCTGTATCACTGTGCTTCTGCTATTATGTTAGATTGTTGTTCTGGGATTATGAAGATCAGAGACTGAATTCCCTCACATAGGAACATGGCGGGCAGCACAGTGACACAGTGGTTAGCACTGCTGCCTCACAGCGCCCGGGTTTGATTCCCGGCTTGGGTCACTGTCTGCGTGGAGTCTGCACGTTCTCCCTGTGTCTGTGTGGGTTTCCTCCGGGTGCTCCAGTTTCCTCCCACACTCCAAAGGCGTGCTGGTTAGGTGAGTTAGCCATGCTAAATTCTCCCTCAGTGTACCCGAACAGGTGACGGATTGTGGCGACTAGGGTATTTTCACAGTAACTTCGTTGCAGTGTGAATGTGAGCCTACTTGTGACTAATAAATACATTTTCGAATAATGGATGTAAAGCTCAACTTCGACATGGGTACAAAAGGTGTGCAGCAGCTTCCTCTCCTGTTGAAGTCAATGGATAGGAAAATAGGGCTGGGTGAATAATGTGGCAGCCAATCCATTACTGCGTATTTTTTGCAGACCTGCTTATGTTCCTCTTAATGTTTCAAATTGATAACACCAAGGGATGTTTCATTCCTCACAACTTTTTAGGAAACCATCTTTTCTTTGTTAACATTTTTCTCAACATCCTTTCCATATTTTTCTTCCAGAAAGTTGCAAAAATATTGGCGACTATGAACCATGTCTGAGGAACACCTGTCCAGAGTATATGCCTTGCTACTGTAAGGAGGAGAAAGAATATTGCCGGTAAATATGTGTTTTGAAATGGATATTAATAATGAGATTTAATCAGTACTGCCCCAAAAATAAAATTCCGAATAATGCTACATAAAACGAATTTGTTAATATTGGCATGAGGTCATTTAGATTATCATTTCATGAAATATCCAGATAGCTCTCTGGGTGGTGTACCCCGGGCCAGATTTTGCTGAAAACTAACAGCACCTTAACGGCTGCAAATTGTAGCGAGAAAAATATTTGCCATAAATTGCAAATTGCCCAAAAATTGCAGGCAAATTTACATTTCTTCACTGTTAATGTTGTGAAAACAGCATTTTGCCCTTTCTTCTCTGAGATTTTCACGAGGTTGCTTTATAGAATCCTACAGTGCAGAAGGAGGCCATTCGGCCCATCGGGTCTGCACCGACCGCAATCCCACCCAGGCCCTATCCTCATAACCACATGCATTTACTCTAGCTAGTCCCCCTGACATGAAGGGAAAGTTTAGCATGGCCAATCCACCTAACCCGCACATCTTTGGACTGTTGGAGGAAACCGGAGCACCCGAAGGAAACTCACGCAGACCCGGGGAGAACGTGCAGACTCCGCACAGGACCCAAGCTAGGAATCGAACCCAGGTCCCTGGTACTGTGAGGCAGCAGTGCTAACCACTGTGCCACCATGCAGCCCAATTAATCAATATCCACCAAATGTTATGTAGTCTCCTCATTAAGAGCATTAGCAAGCAATAGCAGGCAATTTAATTGACAAACAGACCACTAATGATCTTCCGGGAGTTGTTCCTAACTCTCTCTTCAACTCCTTTACAAAGATGGTGTTTCGTGCTAAACTGATGTTTGCCTCGAAGACCAACTTGTCCAACTCAGAGGCTTTTTGTGCCTAAAGTATCTGGGGAAAGTCATCCCCTGGGAATATTACTGCAGCTCACAACAGAGAACTGGTACTATCAACCACACCGAACACATTCTGCAACAAATTAAACTAAAGTTTACCCAGAGATGCAGCCCCGATTTATAATCACTTGTGGGAGCACTGCAGGTGGAAGTTAAAATGGTTGCCTGGTGTATTCCCATAGTGTTTCTGTCGCCTGCCAGTTTAAATGCCACATGCTGCCAACCATGGATATGTGTGGGCCTAATTAAAATGTACAAGTTGTGGTCCAATAAATGTCATTGCTATGGTGCAACCTAGAGTCACAGGAATAAAGAACCAGAGCTATCAGTGATACCGAGGGTGAGTTAGTAGCATAACCAGAAAATACCAAATTAACTGAGTGGAAAGAAATGTTTGTGAAGGAGCTGTGTAGTCCTTGTGGACCAAAAGAAGAAGCAATGGTCCTCAGGGCAGTGCCGATCCCCCCACCCCCCTCATCCCAGCAGACCTCCCCCCGCACCCCCCCCCTACCCCCGGCTGAACCCCCCCCCCCCGGAAGCAGACCCTCTCGACCACCCTCCCCCCCACCCCGGCAGCCCACCCATTCCCCCCCACCCCCAGCCCGCCCCGATCGCTGGCCTCCCCCAGCCCTGACCGATCTTGTTTGCAGAATGGCAGCGGAACTCCCCCACCCGCACCGATCGCCCCCTAGGACCCGCCCACAGTAGGCCCCATCCCCTTGGCACTGCCCGATGCCCGGTGGGCAGTGCCAAGGTGCCCCTGGGCAAGGGCACTTTGGCACTGCCAGGGTGCCCACGCCCAGAGGGCACCAACCCTCTGCCGCCTGACCCCCTGGAAGGCCCCGATTCACTCCGGTGCGATCTCCCACTAGTTCCCCGAACGTGGGGAGCTACTCTAAACTCTGCCGGAGTGAAATACTGCTGGTGGGAGGGGGATGCTATGGGGCCCGGCAAGTTCCGTGCGGGCCCGATAATGACATTTAAAATATATTTAAAATACATTTCAAACAGATTAAAATCACTTACCTCTCTTCCCACCGGTTTCCAGCACGGTCCTGTCCTGCCTGTTCTCCGGCTCTGGGAGATGCGCATGCGGCAGGAATGCATGCACGAATCCTGCAAAATGGCCGACACGCGCATCTCCCAACCCGACCTGCCAGAAAATTTGCGGGTCGCGATGGGAAAATCGCCCCCAGAGAGACAGAAAGCAGGAAACTACAGACCAGTTAGCTTAACAACTCATCATAGGAAAAAAATGTTAGAAGCTATTATTAATGATGTTATAGCAGGGAACTTGGGAAAAATTCAAGGCAATCAATCAGAGCCAACATGGTTTTGTGAAAGGAAAGTCATGTGTGTGAGAGAGAGAGTGTGTGAGAGAGAGTGTGTGTGTGAGAGAGTGTGTGTGACAGAGAGAGTGTGTGAGTGAGTGTGTGAGAGAGAGTGTGTGTGACAGAGAGAGTGTGTGTGACAGAGAGAGTGTGTATGGAGTTGTTTGAAGGGGTCACATGCTGTGGATAAAGGGGAACCAGTGGATGTACTGTATTGAGATTTCCAGAATGCATTTGACAAGGTGCAACATTAAACATTATTGTGTAAACTGATGTAGGGGGTAACATAGTGGCCTAGATTGAAGATTGTCTAGCTAACAGGAAACAGAATGAGCCGAAATGGCTCTTTTTCTGGTTAGTAGGATGTGGCAGGTGGTGTGCTGCAGCGATCAGTGCGGTAGCCTCAACATTTTACAATGTATATAAATGAATGGATGGTTGCTAAATTAGCCAATGACACCAAGATAAGGAGGAAAATAAATTGTGAAGAGAATGCAAGGAGGCAACATCTGGCAAATGGAGTATAATATGGACAAATATGAAATTGTCCAGGACATTGGTGAGACCACGGCTGGCATTCTCCAATCTTGTTCGCCCTGGTTCTCTTACGAGGAAAGGTTGGAGAGGTTGGGTTTGTATCTAGTAGAATTTAGAATAGTAAGAGGCCACTTGATCAAAACCTTTAAGATCCTGAGGGGTACTGACTGAGTAGATGTGGAGCTTCTTGTTGGAGAATCTAGAACTAGGGGTCACTGTTTAAAAATAAGGGGTCGCTCATTTAGGACAGAGATCAGGAGAAAGTTTTTCTGAGGGTTATGATTCTCTGGAACCCTCTTCCTCAAAGGCAGTGGAAGCAGATTCCTTGAATATTTTTTTAAGGCAGAACTGGATAGATTCTTGTTTCATAGAAACCCTACAGTACAGAAAGAGGCCATTCGGCCCATCGAGTCTGCACCGACCACAATCCCACCCAGCCCTGCCCCATATCCCTACATATTTTACCTGCTAATCCCTCTAATCTACGCATCCCAGGACACTAAGGGGCAATTTTAGCATGGCCAATCAACCTAACCCGCACATCTTTGGACTGTGGGAGGAAACCGGAGCACCCGGAGGAAACCCACGCAGACACGAGGAGAATGTGCAAACTCCACACAGACAGTGACCCAAGCCGGGAATCGAACCCAGGTCCCTGGAGCTGTGAAGCAGCAGTGCTAACCACTGTGCTACCGTGCCGCCCAAGGAATTTAACAAGGAATTGAAAGGTTACCAGGGGTAGGCAGGAAGGTTACAATCTGATCAGCCATGATCTTATCGAATTTCGGAGCAGGTTCAAGGGGCCAAGTTGTCTACTCCTTCTCTTAATCTGTATGTTTGTATCCAATTAATTCTACTCCCCTACTCTTCCCCACAGCACTGCAAAATTTTCCTTTGGGTATATGTCCAAATACAGCATTACTGTAGAATACACCAAACTATTTAAAAACTAATTTTTTCTTTCAATTTGTATGACTAACATCAATTTGTGTAAATTGGTTGTCACTTTCATACATTGCAAAAGTGATTACAGTTCATTGGCCGTAAAGCGCTTTAGAAAATTGTTAAGTTGTGAAAGGTACAAAGTAAATGCAAATGCAAGCCTTTTTAAGATCCGTGCATCTGTAATTGTTAGGCAACAATAGAATTGCTACAGGGTTGTAAAATATTCAAAATATGTTTCCTAGGTGTGCAAATTTTAAAGGCGCCTTGGGAGATTACTGGTATTTGGGACCAAAATGTGACCAGCAATGGAGTACCCTTGACCTGATCCTCGTAGCTGTGGTTCCTGGAATTTGCCTTGCACTGATTGTTGCTGTCTGTATGTACAGTATCTACAGCTGCAAGAAATTGAAGCATTATGCAAATGACGATAAAAGGTGAGTCGTATTATTAAAGGTACATGTAGGGCAAGTATGATTGTCAATGCTGAGACTATTACCAGGTCAGCAGAATGACTCTCATAATCAAATCCGATACATTCAAAGGGCTTGCAAAGTAGTTCAAAGCTTTTCCTCTTGCAGCCCAGAGGGGGAAAAATATTCTCCAAACCCACCAGGAGGTTTGAAATAAAAACAAAAATGCTGGAAATACTCAGCAGCATCTGAGGAGAGAAACAGCTAAAACATTTCAAACCGTGACCTTTCATCAAAGCTTCTCACTAGCAATAAATAAAAGCAAATTACTGCGGATGCTGGAATCTGAAACCAAAAGAGAAAATGCTGGAAAATCTCAGCAGGTCTGGTAGCATCTGTAAGGAGAGAAAAGAGCTGATGTTTCGAGTCCAGGTGACCCTTTGTCAAAGCTTTGTCAGCTTTGACAAAGGGTTATCTGGACTCGAAACGTCAGCTCTTTTCTCTTCTTATAGATGCTGCCAGGCCTGCTGAGATTTTCCAGCATTTTCTCTTTTAGCTTCTCACCAGCAAGTTCTTTGATAAGCCTGTTTTGCACACCAGAGACTGAATCATCTCACTCACTGGGTTCTCTGCTGCATCAGTTAAAACATTGGGGAGTTGGGTGGTGTGGGGTAGCCCAGTAAGCAGCTCCAGCAGCCATTAAGTTGCCCCAATTGGCTGTTAGTAAACTGGAGCTGGGACATCCATCATTCTGGATTAGGGAGCCCTCCCTCAAAGAGCTGCCTGCCAATCAAAAGGCTGACAGCTCTCCAGTGCTGGCAGCACCACTGGGAGTGGTGACCACTGCATGCAAGGCCTGGGGGGGGTGAGCTGCGGTGATTGAAGCTCAGCTGGAGAAGGAGTCTTCAAGGTGCAAAGGTGAATACTTTTCTTCAATGTTCACCAAGGAGAGGGGCCATGTTTTTCAGGAAGAGAAGGTGTTACAGGCTAATAGGCTGGAGGAAATAGATGTTCGGAGGGAGGATGTCTTGGCAGTTTTGAATAAACTGAAGGTCGATAAGTCCCCTGGGCCTGATGAAATGTATCCTAGGATTCTTTGGGAGGCGAGGGATGAGATTGCAGAGCCTTTGGCTTTGATCTTTGGGTCCTCGCTGTCCACGGGGATGGTGCCAGAGGACTGGAGAGTGGCAAATGTTGTTCCTCTGTTTAAGAAAGGGAATAGAAATGACCCTGGTAATTATAGACCGGTTAGTCTGACTTCGGTGGTTGGTAAACTGATGGAAAAGGTCCTTAGGGATGGGATTTACGACCATTTAGAAAGATGCGGATTAATCCGGGATAGTCAGCACGGATTTGTGAAGGGCAAATCGTGCCTCACAAATTTGATAGAATTTTTTGAGGAGGTAACTAGGTGTGTTGATGAAGGTAGGGCGGTTGATGTCATATACATGGATTTTAGTAAGGCGTTTGATAAGGTCCCCCATGGTCGGCTTATGATGAAAGTAAGGAGGTGTGGGATAGAGGGAAAGTTGGCCGATTGGATAGGTAACTGGCTGTCTGATCGAAGACAGAGGGTGGTGGTGGATGGAAAATTTTCGGACTGGAGGCAGGTTGCTAGCGGAGTGCCGCAGGGATCGGTGCTTGGTCCTCTGCTCTTTGTGATTTTTATTAATGACTTAGAGGAGGGGGCTGAAGGGTGGATCAGTAAATTTGCTGATGACACCAAGATTGGTGGAGTAGTGGATGAGGTGGAGGGCTGTTGTAGGCTGCAAAGAGACATAGATAGGATGCAAAGCTGGGCTAAAAAATGGCAAATGGAGTTTAACCCTGATAAATGTGAGGTGATTCATTTTGGTAGGACTAATTTAAATGTGGATTACAGGGTCAAAGGTAGGGTTCTGAAGACTGTGGAGGAACAGAGAGATCTTGGGGTCCATATCCACAGATCTCTAAAGGTTGCCACTCAAGTGGATAGAGCTGTGAAGAAGGCATATAGTGTGTTAGCTTTTATTAACAGGGGGTTGGAGTTTAAGAGCCGTGGGGTTATGCTGCAACTGTACAGGACCTTGGTGAGACCGCATTTGGAATATTGCGTGCAGTTCTGGTCACCTCACTATAGGAAGGATGTGGAGGCGCTGGAGAGAGTGCAGAGGAGATTTACCAGGATGCTGCCTGGTTTGGAGTGTCGGTCTTATGAGGAAAGGTTGAGGGAGCTGGGGCTGTTCTCTCTGGAGCGGAGGAGATTGAGGGGAGACTTGATAGAGGTTTATAAAATGATGAAGGGGATAGATCGAGTGAACGTTCAAAGACTATTTCCTCGGGTGGATGGAGCTATTACAAGGGGGCATAACTATAGGGTTCATGGTGGGAGATATAGGAAGGATATCAGAGGTAGGTTCTTCACGCAGAGAGTGGTTGGGGTGTGGAATGGACTGCCTGCAGTGATAGTGGAGTCAGACACTTTAGGAACATTTAAGCGGTTATTGGATAGGCACATGGAGCACACCAGGATGGTAGGGAGTGGGATAGCTTGATCTTGGTTTCAGATGAAGGTCGGCACAACATCGTGGGCCGAAGGGCCTGTTCTGTGCTGTACTGTTCTATGTTCTATGTTCTATGTTAGCAGACCCAGCTGGTGAGCCAGCTTTTGAGAGGCCATGGGGAGGAGGGGAACCTAGCGGGTAAGGGAACACTGAGGAGCGGGGCCCTTCCGTAGGGCCCAAGGGAGGTCAGTTAAGGAGAGAGAGCATATGATTCAGCCCCAGCTTGTCTGAAAATAAAGGTAAAGGAAAAAAATCAACCTTAACTCATAAAAGAGGGGGTTGCAGCTTTTGAAGGATATTGGTTCCTCCTCATTGCACATGGGCCATGCTGGACAGGAGTCTGCAGAAAGGCTCAGCAGTCTTTTCTTTAATTATTCATGGGACATGGGTGAAGCTGGCTGGCCAGAATTTATTGCCCATCCCTTGTTGCCCTCATTCAGAGGGCAGTTGAGAGTCAACCACATTGCTGTAGCTCTAGAGTCACATGTAGACCAGACCAGGTAAGGACGGCAGATTTCCTCCCCTAAAGAACATTAGTGAACCAGATGGGTTTTTCAGACAATTGACAATGGTTTCAAGGTTATCAGTAGGTTCTGGATTCCAAATCTTGGAATTAAGAACCTACTGATGAAGACCTTTGAACATGTAGAACCCTCTATCCCCCAGTCACCAGCAGCTCTGGTGAGGAGACCTGAAATTGGGTGTTCACGGTGGATGGAAACAGATCAAATCTGCTCTACCTGTGACTGCGCTACAAAGTCATCCTTCAGTTGTAAAGAATTTGAAACGAGGCAGGAATTTATCCTGGAGTATACTTTTTTTTGAAACAGATAACACAAACATTTACATAATGAAATTGTCTACTGGTTCTCCAACATTGCTTTGCCAGAAATATGCACCGCTCATTGTGCAAATTTGAGCATTGGCAACATGGACCTTAAAAATGAGGCAAAATTGGTCAAAGAAGTACCGTGAAAGTACAAAACATTTTTGTCCTACTTTTTTAAAATAATGTACGGCGTGAACAAATTCAATATAAATTGGGAGTCTTAAACTGGTGTGTGGATTATTTGTTTCCTCCTGCCACACTTCTCAATCCAAGGGATTAACTCACGGTGGGATGATTTTCATTGCCTTGCCTTAAAAGGGTGTTGTGACCTCCAAATGGGGTCAATAATCTTACCACACCGTAAGTATTGCTGATGCGGTTAGCCGCACTTTTGAAGGAGGCCCACTGCCTGTCAATGTGCATGTCTGTTTCAAACCACAGTCCCCTTTCAATCTGAAAATCAGCGTCCGTCAACTTAAAGAGGACCTTGATTTCCATTTTTGATCTGGGCTGGTCAAAGCACACACCATCTCTATTCCAGCCAGTTCTACGGGCAATGCAAATGAAGAAGCCTAGTAGAAGTAGGCAGTAAATTATTTTTGTGCGCCCCAGAGGATCTGGATAGCTCCCACAGTGTATACAGGAATAATGGGCCTCTGCCATTCTGTCCGGTGGGCAGTTACACTGTTTTAAAATGCCAGATTTAACAATGTAAGTGCAGGGATCCAGCGCATGAGTATCTGTTTCCTGTGATTTGAGATAAACAAGTGATATTGCCATCGTGTCTACAAGCAGTAGTTTTAGGTTTAGAAGAGTTTTTATTTAATTTGCCAATGCAAGATATCAGGAAAGAGTTGCAATTCAGAACTAAAATTAAAACCTTTCAATTAACTTTGGACAGCTGAGAGCTATGTACAATGTGGTCATGCTTCAAACATTAGTCTTTTTCCATGTTAATAAGTGAAAAGCAATTTTTAATGAAAAATGCCACTTTACCTTGCAGACAAGAATTAATTGCAAGTAAAACCAAAATCAAGCATCCCATGGTAACCAACATTCACCAGAACAAAGCCTTTTTGAATGATGAAGACGACTACCAAGATCTGAGTGTTCGACAGCAAAATATGGTAAGACATCAGTAGTATTAGCTCAGGTAAAGGTATGTCCCAAAGATGCTGGGAGCCACTTAGAGTCAGGCCAATAGGGAGACTTGACCATAATATGATAGAATTTTATATTGAATTTGATAGTGAATTAGGTAAGTCCAAAACCAGGATCTTAAATCGAAACAAAGTAAACTATGCAGGTATGAAGGGCAAGTTAGCTGAGGTAGCTTGGGAAACTATATGAAAACTCTCACCAGACAAAGGGGCAGCGCTCCGAAAGCTCGTGCTACCAAATAAACCTGTTGGACTTTAACCTGTTGTTGTGAGACTTCTTACTATATGAAAAGAATCAACAGTAGTCAAGCAATGGGTCATATTTAATGAATTAATGCATAACTTCCAACAAATATACATTTCTTTAAGGCATTAAAACCTCACAGAAAATGTGATCCAACCATGGCGGGAGTTAAAGACAAAAGATCAAAGATAAAAGCTTATAATGTTGGCAAAAAAGGAATAAACATGAGGATTGTGAGGATTTTATAATTCAATAAAGGATCGAGACAGAAAAAGAGAAGGGAACAATGAGAGTAGACTTGTAAGAGGCATGAAAATAGATTGTAAATATTTCAGTAGCTATGTAAATAGGAACAGATTAGTGAAAGTTAATGCGGGCCGCACTGAGACAGAAAATGGTGAAATTATAAAAGGGAATAAGAACATTTCAGAGACATGAAAGAAATACTTTGTTCTGTCTTCACAGCAGAACACACAAAAAAGTATTCTGGAAATAATGAGCAACCAAGGGTCCAGTGAGGAATTCAAAGAAATCAGTTTTAAGTAAATAAATAATACTAGAGAAACTGACAACAAATGGCCAGAACATGACAGTCTACTTGCTGAGGTATTAAAAGAGGCAACTGCAGAGATACGTTAGTTTTGATGTTCCAAAATTCCTGGAATTCTAAAACCATTCCCAAGAATTGGGAGGTAGCAAATATTACCCTGCTATTTAGGCAACAAGGAAGGTAGAAAACAGGAAGTGATGGGCCTGTCAGCTCAATATCAGCAGTTGCAAAATATTGGAATCTGTTAATAGGAATGTGGTAACTTTAGAAAATCATAACTCAGTGTTGACTCTGCTTAGCCACATGATTAGAGGGAATTGAGTTTGACATATCCTGTAGGATGATAAGGGGGCATCAGTGGATATGATGGGCCTGATTTTACCATCGTGTTGCGCCCATTTTCGGGTGCGAAAACTTGGTAAAGTCGGGCGTGAGGCGAGTAGTGTGACCACCCCCGCCTCTGTGCCGGTTCCCCCTTTAGCAGGGCCCGAAAATGGCCACGATCAAGACAGTGCCCAAAATTGCATGCTTGCATTTAAATTGACTTAGTGGGCTGCACGCCCAATCTTACTGGTACTTTCCCCTTTACCACCGTGTTCACCCATCCAGATTCAGCACGAAACAGACATACTCTAAAAAAGTCTGATTCTGGCACTCCAGCTAGTGAGGAGGTAAGTGCTGAGCGTCGGACGGCTCTCTGCTTGTGATCAGTGGGGGGAGGTCTGCTGCCACTTTGCCTGTGATCAGTGAAGGGGAAGAGGGATCAGCTGCTACTCTGCCTGTGATCAGTGAAGGGGAAGGGGGAGGGCCCACAGTTGGTCTGGGTAGCAGGGGCTGGGGGGGGATAAGGGGGTCAGTAATGTTGTAGGGGTGGGGCAATGTCTGTGGGGGTCAGGGGGAGGCATTATCCGGCCCGGGAGGGATGTAGCAGGGTAGCGATATTCTATCATGCGCAGTTGGAGGCGCCAATCAGAGCTGCAAGGTTTCGGGCGCGTTACCCACCCACAGGCTTCTGCAGCGCAATTCGGACTCACTGCTATTTTTGCAGGCAGAGTGCGTATGGGGGCGCCTGAGAACGGGTCTAAAAGTCAGACCTGAAACACTCCCAGTTTCAAGTCTGCCCAGCACTTAGAATTAAAATGGTAAAATAGGGCCCAATGTATTTAGATTTTCAAAAAGCATTCAATAAGATGTTGTTACACAATATTGGAACGCCTGGGATGAGGGGAATTTTTAGCTTCAATTAAGGATTCACTGATGGACAGAAAATTAAGAATAATGTGTCATTTTCAGCTACTTGGCTGCAACTAGTGGAGCACTCTAAGGATCAGTTCGCGGGCATCAGCTATTTACATTTTATCTTAATGACTGAGAGGAGGGAAGTGAGTTTCTGAGTGTAACGCATCCAAGTCTGCTCATGGTGCAAAGTTAGATGGGGGCATAAGTGGGAGGAGGACACAAAGAAACTTCAGAGGTAAATAGACAGAGTAGGTGTGTGGGTAAGAAAGTCACAGTTGGAATGTAATGTGAGGTTATCCACTTCGGTAGGAAAAAAATTTAAAAGTACAATCTTTTTCAATGGTGAGAGAATAGGAAATATTCACAAAAGAAGAAGTCTTTATAAAGGGATCACATGTTGACATCAAGGTACAGCAAGCAATTAGGATGGCAAGTAGTACATTAGCTTTTGTTACAAAGGGATTGGAATATGAAAGTATATTAATTACACAGGGCATTAATGGGGTCACACCTAGGTTGCAGTGTTCGCTTTTGATCTCATTACGTAAGAAAAACACTTCCCAGAGGGAGAGTAATGACTATTTCCTGGAATTAAGACATTTTCCTATGCAGTGAGATGGATTAGATTAGATCTATCTTCGTTTGAATTTAGAAGAATAAGAGGTCATCTAATTGAATCAGAAGAAAATTCTTAGGATTCTGAGAAGATTCTGAGAAAATCGTTCCCCTGGCTGGGAGTGCAGGGTCACAACCTTGGGTAGGCCATTGAAGAAAAGGTTGAGAATCTTAAGAGTTCTCAATCCCAGAGAGCTGTGAATGCTTAGTCATGCTGGGTCAACAGCAGATGGGAAAATGGGTGAATGAACCTGCACTTTAGGGCACTGTGTCTTCAGCAATGTGCCCACCTCCAGCCCGCCAGCTATACCCAGCCCCCAACTGCAATTTAATGATCAGTAGGCAGGGCCTACAGTTTTGAAGAGTCATATTTGACTCAAAACTTTAAGTCTGCTTCTCGGTCCACAGATGCTGCCAGACCTGCTGAGTAATTCCAGCATTTTGTTTTTATTTCAGATTTGCAGAATTTGCAGTGTTTTGCTTTTCATTTTAATAAGAACATAAGAACATAAGAAATAGGAGCAGGAGTAGGCCATCTAGCCCCTCGAGCCTGCCCAGCCATTCAATAAGATCATGGCTGATCTGACGTGGATCAGTACCACTTACCCGCCTGATCCCCATAACCCTTAATTCCCTTACCGATCAGGAATCCATCCATCCGCGCTTTAAACATATTCAGCGAGGTAGCCTCCACCACCTCAGTGGGCAGAGAATTCCAGAGATTCACCACCCTCTGGGAGAAGAAGTTCCTCCTCAACTCTGTCTTAAACCGACCCCCCTTTATTTTGAGGCTGTGTCCTCTAGTTTTAACTTCCTTACTAAGTGGAAAGAATCTCTCCGCCTCCACCCTATCCAGCCCCCGCATTATCTTATAAGTCTCCATAAGATCCCCCCTCATCCTTCTAAACTCCAACGAGTACAAATCCAATCTCCTCAGCCTCTCCTCATAATCCAAACCCCTCATCTCCGGTATCAACCTGGTGAACCTTCTCTGCACTCCCTCCAATGCCAATATATCCTTCCTCATATAAGGGGACCAATACTGCACACAGTATTCCAGCTGCGGCCTCACCAATGCCCTGTACAGGTGCATCAAGACATCCCTGCTTTTATATTCTATCCCCTTCGCAATATAGGCCAACATCCCATTTGCCTTCTTGATCACCTGTTGTACCTGCAGACTGGGCTTTTGCGTCTCATGCACAAGGACCCCCAGGTCCCTTTGCACGGTAGCATGTTTTAATTTGTTTCCATTGAGATAGTAATCCCATTTGTTATTATTTCCTCCAAAGTGTATAACCTCGCATTTCTCAACGTTATACTCCATTTGCCATATCCTCGCCCACTCACTCAGCCTGTCCAAATCTCTCTGCAGATCTTCTCCGTCCTCCACACGATTCACTTTTCCACTTATCTTTGTGTCGTCTGCAAACTTCGTTACCCTACACTCCGTCCCCTCCTCCAGATCATCTATATAAATGGTAAACAGTTGCGGCCCGAGTACCGATCCCTGCGGCACGCCACTAGTTACCTTCCTCCAACCGGAAAAACACCCATTTATTCCGACTCTTTGCTTCCTGTCGGATAGCCAGTCCCCAATCCACTTTAACACACTACCCCCAACTCCGTGTGCCCTAATCTTCTTCAGCAGCCTTTTATGGGGCACCTTATCAAACGCCTTTTGGAAATCCAAAAACACCGCATCCACCGGTTCTCCTCCATCAACCGCCCTAGTCACATCTTCATAAAAATCCAACATGTTCGTCAAGCACGACTTTCCCCTCATGAATCCATGCTGCGTCTGATTGATCGAACCATTTCTATCCAGATGCCCTGCTATCTCCTCTTTAATAATGGATTCCAGCATTTTCCCTACTACAGACGTTAAGCTGACCGGCCTATAGTTACCCGCCTTTTGTCTCCTTCCTTTTTTAAACAGTGGCGTAACATTAGCCGTTTTCCAATCATCCGGCACTACCCCAGAATGCAACGAGTTTTGATAAATAATCACTAACGCATCCACTATTACCTCTGACATTTCTTTCAATACCCTGGGATGCATTCCATCCGGACCCGGGGACTTGTCCACCTTCAGTCCCATTAGTCTACCCAGCACTGCCCACCTAAGGTTAAGGGCAGATTTGATGGGGGTGTTTAAAAATTCATGAAGGATTTAGACAGAGTAAGTGGCCATTTAATGACCTGTATTTTACCTGTGGTGGGCAGGCCAATGCCATGTGAGAAGCTGGGAAGCTCTAGCTGCATGTACTGGTGCTAGGTGGAGTGCCTCCTTTGCAGGCCTCCCTGTCCAATTAGAGGCACCTCTCCAGAGGTCATCCCTCCACCTTTAGAACAAAGAACAAAGACAATTACAGCACAGGAACAGGCCCTTCAGCCCTGCGAGCCTGCACCGACCATGCTGCCCGACTTAACAAAATCCCCCTACCCTTCCGGGGACCGTATCCCTCTATTCCCATCCTAGTCGTGTACTTGTCAAGACGCCCCTTAAAAGTCACTACCGTATCCGCTTCCACTACCCCCCCCCCCCCCCCCCCCCCCCCCCCCCGACCCCCTCGCCCTCCCTCGGCAACGAGTTCCAGGTACGGACTACTCTCTGTGTAAAATATCTGTCTCGTACATCTCCTTTAAACCTTGCCCCTCACACCTTAAACCTATGCCCCCTCCTCTTTAACCCTCTCCTCTTGAACTTTGCCCCCAACCCCTGCCCCCCCCCCCCCCCCCACCCTTCTTCTCAGCCCAGATTTACCTGAGCTACTCTGCGTGATTGGGGGGCCTGTAGTCCCTGGCCTGGCCTCCATTCTTGCCTGGCACTGCTGAGACTACAGAGCATGGTATTCATCTCTCAAAAGTGGAACTTCCTCTTGGGAAAGGGGCAGAAGTCACACCTTAAAGCAGCTAACGCTGGTTCCTGAGAGCTCCTGGCTAATCAGAAGCCAGCATTCGTGCGTTGTTCGGCAACACCACTGAGTGTTGGTGGCACCTGATGGGAATTCACTCACACAAAGCCTAGAATCACTGAGAGACCCAGGCCACACTTTGAATGATAGCGGGATGGGGATTGCACTTCCCACTTAAGGGTCTTAATTGATGGGAAGACGGAGGGTTCTACACCTACCACCGTCCTGCCCTCTGCCACCAAACCTGCCCTGGGGGAGGGCATTAAATTCTGCCCTTCCCCTGCTGCTCCTGCTCCACCACCACAATCCTAATGGGCGTTGTATGGAAATGTTCAGCCATGTGGAAAAATGACCGCCGTGTGTCTGACTACATGAGGATGTGGACCCAGGGTGGCTCTGAGGAAATTACTGTCCAGTATATGTAGATCACACATAGCTTACACCTTTGTGTCAAATTATATAACATTTAAGTCTGTACTTGTAATGTAAAAACAGCCTAGGAACAAAGGAATTAGGGGTGGGAGTAGGCAATTCAGCCCTTTAAACCCACTCCACCATTTAACATGATCATGGCTGATGGGGTGGCATGGTGGCACAGTGGTTAGCACTGCTGCCTCACAGTGCCAGGCACCCGGATTCACTTCCAGCCTGGAGTCACCGTCTGTGTGGGGTTTGCACGTTCTCCCCTTGTTTGCGTGGGTTTCCTTTGGGTGCTTCAGTTTCCTCCCACAGTCCAAAGATATGCGAGTTAGGTTAATTGGCCATGATAAATTGGCCCTAGGGTCAGGGGGATTAGCAGGGTAAATATGTGGGGTTATGGGAACAGGGTGAGGGTGTGATTGTGGTCGGTGCAGACTTGATGGGCCGAATGGCCTCCTTCTGCACTGTAGGGATTCTATGATTATCCCGGTCTCAACTTATTTTCCTGCCCGCTGCCCACAGCCCTTTATCCTGCTTTTCATCAGAAACATATCTGTTTATTTTTTTGAAAAAGATTCCAGATAGGTTAATGCAACCGTTGTGTGATGAAATATTAGGGAGCATTTCATAATGTTGAAACTCTTTGCAAACCCTTTAAAATACAGATGGATATTCATGCAGAGGTTGACCTGATATAAGGGTTTTATGGAATCTTGGTTCCCCAACGCCATTAGATAGCACTTGTTAAATATGTTTTCAGTGGCACTATTCTATCACCTAAAGTCAAAGTGCAAATTTACAATGACCTGGTGATATCAGCCTTTATGAGACTAGAATGGCTGATATCTTCTCCCTGCATAACTCCCTCCACGGTTCCATGTCAGTCCCGAGGAGGAGAGATAACACAGTTGAAGCAATAGGTTTTGCGGAGGTAATGTTCATGATTTTGAAGAGGATTAACAAGGTGAGACCTCACCTGGTGTATTATGTGCAGTTTTGGTCTCTCTATCCAAGGAAGGATATAGAGGGAGTGCAACGAAGATTCATTAGACTGATTCCTGGGATGGCAGAATTGTCAAATGAATAGAGATTAGATCGGCTGAGCCTGTATTGACTTGAGCTTAGAAGAATGAGAGGAGATTTCATTGACACGTATAAAATTCTGACAGGGTTGGACAGACTGGATGCAGCGATGTTGGTTCTGCTGGCTGGGGGGTGGGGGGAGGGCGGGGTCTCGGACAAGTTGACACAATCTCAGGATGAGGGGTAGGCCATTGAGGACTGAGATGAGAAATTTCTTCTCTGAGGGTGGTGAACCTGTGGAATTCTCTATCACAGAAAGCCGTGGATGCCAAGTCACTGAATATATTTAAGTAGGAACTGGATTTCCAGGCTGTAAAGGTGCTGAGGGGTATGGGAAGAGTGCACAAGTATGGTATTGAAGATCAACCTTAATCGTATTGAATGGTGGAGCAGGCTCCAAGGGCCGAATGACCTACTCTTTTCTATGATTACGGGACACATTTTCCAGAGTGTTTGACAAAAGTGATTGAAAATTCTGGTATTATGGAGGAAGGGGAGTGATCTACAGCAACCAAGGCTGGAAGAGTTGAAGGTACAGCAAAACATAGAGGGGGTTGGGTGAGATGGGAAAGAATAAGGTTTGGTGATGTTTGAAGACATGAGCAAAGGTATGGGAGGTCGGCTGAATTAAGGTTTTAGTTGAGGAAGATTCTATGCAGTTAGTAGAGGTTGAGTTTGTCAAGGGTGAAACTAAGGGGATTTCCCACCTTAGATATCCTTTGGACTCATTACGAGCCACGAATATCATGTTTGGACTCTGACGTGAATCTGCTGTTGATCAAATAAAAATCTTGATATTGCAGCAAGCTTGCTACAAATTTGCAGTTAAAATATATCCAAATTATTCATAACATATAGAGCGGGTTCCTCAACAGACCATTTTTGCCAATCACGCTCTACAATCTGTGGGTTCAACTGGCAAAGTTCTGACCGCTATCATTTTAATTTATGCAGAGTTCATTGTTCATCAAGATATTCCCTTTTGAATAATTTTCTTACGCTTTTAGACAAAGATCGATATTTTTTCCATTACACTGCCGAAATAAGATAATTGCAAAACTAAAGTAATTTCTCAAGGTTACTCTATTTTTTTAAAAAGTGAATTAAGTTAATGAATGATTTCTTATACATAGTTCAAAGGTATAAGCAGCCAAGTATGTATCATGCTGGTTGCTGGGTCAATAAGGGAATGGTTGTGGGGAAGGAGACAGTAATTAAGAAGGTGCCCTTTCTCCTACCATTCAGAGTTACTCCTGTAGCTCAGGAAAATGCAGAGTTGACACAGCGGGCGGAATTCTACTGGCACGTCAGCCCGAGGTTCGTACGATCCCACCCAAGGCCAACGGAGAATGCCGTTCTCCGAGCCTCGCCCACCGCCGGAATCGGGGCAGGCGTGCTGGTAAAATTCTGGCCAATCTGTGGAGCTGAATCTGGTGTGAAAAAGGTCAGATGAAAGCAGAAGGTTGAGTTTGAAGACAGAGAAAATAAGTGATTCAATAGCATTAAAAGAACTAGTACACAGAAGTAATGCAAATCCATTAGATTTTTATAGAGCAAATGCTGTGCATAATACTGGAAAGCATTTTAAGATTTGTAAATGGTTCTGTATTTAAACTGGTGCCACTAAATTAGGTGGTGATAGAGGCAAAAGGATGGCATTATGCTCATCTATGTAATTTTCAGTCACTTTAAGATTTTGACCATATAATCTAGGTTGGAGCTTCACTGCAGCACTGAGAGAGTGCTGCATTGTCAGCGGTGCTCTAATGCTTAGAAGAAGGGGAGAAAATTCCCTTATTGCTTCACTTCTTAAAACAAAACTTGCAATGGATACCATGGCTGGGCCTTCACATTCATTCAAAAATCAAAGTCAGAAGTCTTCCAGCACTGTCCCAGTGTTCCTGAAAAATAAAGAATCGTAGAATCCCGACAATGCTGAAAGAGGCCATTCGGCCCATCGAGTCTGCACTGACAACAATCCCATCCAGGCCCTATCTCCGGAACCCCACATATTTACCTTGCTATTCCCTCTAACCTACGTATCCCGGGACACTAAGGGGCAATTTAGCATGGCCAATGCACCTAACCCGCACATCTTTGGACTGTGGGAGGAAACCGGAGCACCCGGAGGAAACCCACGCAGACACAGGGAGAGTGTACAAATTCCACACAGGCAGCCACCCAAGCCGGGAATCGAACCCACGTCCCTAGCACTGTGAGGCAATAGTGCTAACCATTTAAATGGCGGCTGAGGGGAATGTTACAGCTAGAAATGCAACAAGACACACCCTTAAAGTGCTTTCTGTCTCCATCCTAGATGGGGAGGAGAGGCAGACACGCCAGACCACATTTGTAATTTGAATGCACATGGCTTAATATAACTTGGATAGCAATTGAGGTTGGGGCTATAAATGGAACTGTGCTATAAAATTCACTGTTACCACACTGAGGGTAGGTAGATCTTGAGTCATGAGGAACCAGAATGAAATGGCTACCCCATTGTGGTCAGTGCCACTGAAGAGACACTTTACTGTTTAACTTATTAGTCCTTTAGCTTGACAATTATTGCATTAAGATGCATTAGTGAAAAATTTACTGAATGTGGCAAACTCAGTGTTCATGATTCTTTTTGTCACAAGGTTTATCCTCCAAGAATTCCAAATGTGAATGTAGCTCATGCAGGCCAGATGGAACATATCTATAAAGCCCAAATGATGCCTATTCCCAAAGCTAATTTCAGGTTTGAAAATTTTTGTGTCTTATCTGTCATTTGGTAATGAAAACTTTGATCAACAGTTGTAACTATTGACCTCAGCATCATCTCCTATATAATGCATTGAACTTAGAGAGGGGAAATCACTGTAAGCACGTACTACTCATCCTACAAAGGCTTTCATTCAAAAATGTAACCAAAAAACTAATTCAGTTAAATCACTTTGGTATTGGAGCTAAATTCCATTATTAAAATCATACTGAGACACCCTGGAATCTTTTCGCTTTTATGCTTTTGCTGTCTTTAATGGTTTAAATTACAATGCCTCTGACATGTAGTTTTTGTACTTTAGGGTTATAAGTGCAAATTCTAAAACAGACGGATGGTTTTGTTATGATCCCAGTTGATGTTACTACTGGATGGGAAGATCCCAGAATGGAACGCTACCTCAAAAGATCAATGCCAGATACTTCCAACCTCGTCTATGGCTAGGATTCTCTGGTGCCGCTGTAGTGAATGGAGTTTTGGCTTAGCACTAAATTCTCCATTCTCGCTGGCAGCAGGAGTGGGAAAGGACGAGATTTGAGAATCCCACCCCATAACCTTTACTTTCTTTCAGAAAATGTGAATGAACAGAGTCATAGGACTGCCAATTAGCTTTTAACAACAAAAGAATTATTAAACATGAGAGGTTTGACTATAATACAATCCTCCTTCACCTATACTTATCTACACAGATTTAAAAGATAACACAGGTTACAAAATATATCTTATACCATAATGTTCTCAATAAATACACAGTCCCTGTAACCCAACAGGCTGACTGTGGTCAGACACACCCCACTCTGAAGCCAAGTGACAGATGCCACCCAATTGAGCTTCTGTGGACTTCTCCTCAAATTCCCCCAGATGATAATCTCACTGTGAGCAAACTGATCTCACTGAACTCTGGCTTTCACATGAGGGTTTTCAAACTCCATTTTCAAAAAGAAATGCCTTAGAATCTTCATTCAAACAATACTTTCCCTCAGCTGCTGCCAGCAAGGATCCACTTCCGGGTTGTGCAACTCTCCTTCCAGTATTCCTCTGACACGAATAGCCATGTGCTTTAAAGCTTTCACACAAACTCTCAGACCTGTCCACCAGTGGCTTCATAATTGCTCCAACTATCGCTTCACAGGCTATAGTAATATATCACAAACCTTAGGATCACTTCAGATCTCTCTGGCTTCTCACTGGCCAACTTCACCAATTGCTTTACAGCACAATGCAGATACAGATTGAACTGAAGCCAAAAACCCCCATACCTGCAAGCACTGTTGTTTAACACGAATCGAACTAAAGATTTATCCTTTCTTACCCAGAGACCACTAAATTAAACCCACTCAACTACCTCCGATTCCTGACAGTTTAATTTAATTGATCCTAAAGTAGTTTGACGTTTTCACGTCAGAAGCCTTACTCTAGAAAGAATTAGTTTTCCTCAGTTGAACAAAGGCAATGGACAGCTTATGCAGGAATGGATTTCATAATTTAAATGGTGACCGTGTGATTTAAGATTTGTTCCCTTAAAACCTGCCACAGCTGAAATTCAGTGATCCCAGTCACTGTATATTGCCCTCTGGTGGTGAATTTCTGCAGGACACTAACAACAAATTTTAGTTGCAGAATATTATTCAACGTCATTTTGAGTTGCAGAATATAATACTGCATCGTTGTTAAATATCATTTTCATACAAGACATATTCTTTATTGCAAATGCCTTCTTAAAACCCTCTCCCCCCGTCCCCTCCACCCTCAATTCCAACAAGTGCAAGGAACTCATGGACCTCTGAGTCTGCTGCCTTATGTCTTCAGCTCATTTACAGAGGGGTCTACTTACATACCTGAACTGACAGCTGTTCAGCCTTGTTCACCTGAGATCCAAGACAAACGTGCATCAATTACTCATCAGAGAGTTGCTATACGCTGATGCAGCTGCTGTAACATTCCATACTGAGGAACACCTCAAGCAGCAAATAGACAGATACTCTCACACCTGTATAGAGTTTAGTTTGATCATCAGCATCAGGAAGACATGAAATATCATGGTCTAGAATATTGCCATACCATGATCTATCAGCATTAAAATGCTGGAGGTGTTGGCAGCTTCACATCGCTTGGCCCCACACTCGCTAGCAATGTGACAATTGATGCTGAAAAAAGTATAGAATAAAATTTAAAGTTGGCCTCAGAAATAGTACCATGAAACCAGCATTGAAAAACCTATCTGGTTCACTAATGTCCTTCAGCGAAGGAAATCTGCCATCCTTACTTTGTCTGGTCTACATGTGAGTCCAGACCCACTTAAATGTTGCTGACTCTTAACTGCTTCTGTTGTCTCAGGTGTTTCCTCAGCATCTCTTGGTAGGACATGGTCATCAACTCCAAGATTCAGGAGTGTGCTAATTCCTTCAGCACACACTCATTGCTAATGGCCTTATTCATTGGTAAGATGATGGCCATATTCACAAAGACCTTCTGTATGATGAACTGACAACTAGATCACAACCTCCTAAGAGTACATACCTCCACTACAAGAACACCTGTAAACAAGATAGTAGACATTGACACTGACAATTGAGAGATAGTCACTGATGGCCATATCCTCTGGTGGCTAACTGGAGGGACATTGGAAGGATCAGGCAGAAACAAAAAGCTCAGTTGGTCATGAAGATAGCTCAGAGAAAATAGAGGCTGGTGAATTGTGCACCTTCTCAAGCTACTGTCTTGTCCTGCATTAAATGCTGTTGACACTGCTTTGCCAGAGTGGGGCCCCTGAGCACACCAAGCAAAGTTTAACAGAATTGCCCACCACAGCGTAAACCATTGTCTAATGAGACAAAAGACTGCAATCAAGATTGACAATCTAATTTGCTGCCTCTGTCACATCCCTTCCTCCCTCCAGCTCACCTGGCCAAACTTCCTTTAATGCTCCCCCTGCACTATTCCTGAAACTGTACCTTTCTCCAATTTCTCCCATGTCTTCTCTGACCTTACCTTCTTTCTGAGACCCACCTCCAGTTCCTTAAATCCTAGTTCCACAAAACTGTTGATTGCCAACTTCTCCTCCTGCCCTCCTCCACACCCCCCCCCCCCCCCCGCCCCCCCCCCCCCCCCCCCCCCCCCCCACACCATTAACTATCCATTCCCATCTTTCCTGGAATTCCATGTTTGAATCCCTCCAATCGGGTTTTTGCCCCTGCCACATCACCAAAGAAGCTGTCATAGATGACTTGTCTGCAGCCTTCGACATAGTTGGCCGCACCATCTTCCCCCAATGCCTGTCCACTGTTGCCGAGCCAGGTGGGCCTGGTTCCATTCTTATCTACCTAATCATAGCCTGAGAAACACTGGCAACGGCTTTCCTTCCTGGTCCCACACCATTATCTCTGAGGATCTATCCTTTCCCCCCTCCTATGAGTCATCTGCATGCTGCCTCTTGATAACATCATCCAAAGGTACACTGTTCATTTTTGCTGATTACACCTGGCTGTACCTCGCTACTACCTTTTTCAGCTTCTCCACTGTTGCTAAATTATTAGATTCTTTGTCCAACATCCATTATTGGATGAGCAGAACTTTTCTCCAATTAACATTGGGAAGATTGAAACCACTGCTTTCAGTCCACACTCCAAACACCATCCCTGTCTCCCTGGCAACAGTTTAAGATTAAACGTTGTATTTAATTTTGAGCCCAAGTTGAGCTTCTGGTCTCATATTCATGCCATCACAAAGATGACATATTTCCTTCCATGTAATGTCACCTGGCTCTCCCTTTTCTCAGTTGATGTGCTGCTGAAATCTTCATTCATACCTTTGTTACCTTAACTATTCCATAGCATTTGTTGCTGGTCTCCTGCAAGCTCTCCTTCATAGATTTGACATCTTTCAAAGCTCTGCTGCCCCTAATTCACAGCCAATGGCCATTTCTCTGTCACCCCTGTACTTTCCGGACTTCATTGACACCTGGTCAAGCAACATCTTGATTTTAAAATTCTCTTCCTGGTTCTCAAATTTCTCCATGGTCTCATCTCTCCATGCTACAGGCCCACAACTCTCCAACCTCTAATTCTGGCCTTTTATATATACCTCATTTTAATTGCCCCACTATTGGTGTCCATGCATTTAATTGCTTGGGTCTCAAGCTCTGGAACACCCGACCTACACCTCTCCAGCTCACTGCTTCACTTTCCTTTTTTAAGGAGGCTGCTTTAAAAACCTTTCTTTCTGGCCAAGCTTTTGGTCACCTGACCTAATATCTCTATTTTCCAGCGTATTTTCACACTCACATTGTTTTACACTTTGGGGAATAGCGGGGGAAGGATTCCTGAGCTGATTATCACAGTATGAAGGCTTCTTCCATGGTCAGCAAGTCCCGGTGTTGGGCTTGAACCTGGGGCTTCTGGTCCAGCAGTAGGGGTGTTACCCCTGTGTCACAAGACCTCCTATCTCCTTTTGTGGCCTGGTGTCATATTTTGTTTCATAATGTCCCTGAGGACTGCCGTGGGATATTTAATTATGTTAAAGCTGTAATATAAATATAAGTTGTCGTTGTGTATGGATATGAAGTTCATTAAAAGTCTGTTCAAGGAAAATTAAAGTGCTTTGAAAGCATATTTGCTCCAGTAAGCCTGTTCCATTTAATGCAGTACTTCCTCTTTCAGTTACCATCAGCCTGAATCAAATATTGTCCGAGAACATTTCTCACCTCCAAATCCTTCATACTATGAAGACCAGCATTCCATTCCTGAATTCCACCCAATGAATGGATATCCGGAGCAGGACTACAGTGTACCTCCTGTAGTAACCATTAAGAGGCCTGAGGTAAGCCAGATCGATAAATCCCTGCAATAGTATTATGCACCAAAATTCCTGGAATCTCCCACACCATCATTGAGCAATACCAATAAGAATGATCAATCCTACTTTATACAAGTAATGCATTTTCTGGGTGCATTTCTCTGTCACCCCTGTGCTTCCTGGCCTTCATTGACACCTGGTCAAGCAACATCTTGATTTTAAAATTCTCTTCCTTGTTTTCAAATTCCTCCATGGTCTCACCTCTCCCTGCCCTAGCCCCATAAATCTCCAACCTCCATGGGTGCCATACCTTCAAATGTAGAATTCTCTTTGTTTTAGCTTTGCTGCCTTTGAATTTAAACAAAAATGTTTAGATGCTGAAAAACTCTATGCTGCAAAAGTCATGAGGTAATTTTAACAATTCGTATAATTAAGGTACCAAATGGTAGGTCTAGCTCTGAAATGCTTACAGGATTTTCACTTCATGAACCGTTTAGGTACGCTATTTAATCATTTGTATAATTTCCTCAGAAGCAGTGTAAGGCTTAAATCAAAAGGATGCATTGCTCTGAAACGTCATGTCATGTTTCTGCTTTGCAGGTAAAGGGGATAAGGGTTTTGCCTCCAGTTGGACCCAGACAAAGTTTCGGGATGGAACAATTACACAAGGATCCAGGATATCCACAATTCCGCAACCCTGCCGGATATGGAAGGCATCAATATTAAGGAGTGAAGATGGGATAAACAAGGGAATCTGATCTCTTTTAAGCTTAGGCATTGCCAGCAACACTTGCTCATGTGGCAAATTAATTCAGTTAAAAAATCAATATGTAAATGATCCATCAACAAATGTTGGAATTGTGAAGTGAAGTGCCATCATGGAACAGGGCTCACTAATGAAGCCAATAGTGACAAATTACGATTTTTTGAAAGTTTGTGCTCCTGATATGCACTCATATTAAAAGGATGTTAGCGCAGGGAATGTAATTCCTTCCCATATTAGGTACAGAAGTGTCAATTTTAAATTCCAATGGGGATTGTTTGGGTTGGAGCTGAGGCAGAAGGTAACCATCCGCCCCTCCACAGCATGAGGCTTGGGGAATTTCAACTGCAGGACTTCATCTCCATAAGCCCCATCTGTTTCTATCTATGTTAGTGGGAGATGCCAGCTGGCTGACTGTTGGCAGCAGGGTTAAGGAGGAAGGTTGACAGGGTCTTTGAGGAATGGTCCACAGCTATCGGCCGTGTGTTCAGGAGGGTGCGGTGAGTGAGGAGGCCTTTGCAGTTTGGGGAGAGACCTAGGGTAGGAAGGCCCAAGGTTTCCGTGTGGGGCCTGGAAGGGCACTCTTACTCTTCATAATCCACTCGAAAGAAAAACGATGACCACAATTGCTTGAATGGAAAAGGAATCAGGCCTGATGCACATCACACAGCCAATCTTAGAATCACTACAGTGCAGAAAAAGGCCATTTAGCCAATCGAGTCTGCATCGGCTCTCCGACAGAGCATTTTATGCAGACCCAATCCCTGTAATTCCAAGTAACTCCTCTACTAATCCCCCTAATTTACATATTTTGGGACACTAAGGGGGAATTTACAACAATCTATCCACCATACCTGCACATTTTTGGACTGTGGGAGGAAACCAGAGAACCTGGAGGAAACTCACGCTGACACAGGGCGAATGTGCAAACTCCACACAGACAGTTACCCAAGGTTGGAATCAAACCCAGGTCCCTGGCACTGTGAGGCAGCAGTGCTAACCACTGTACCACCGTGCCACCCTATCTTCTGTCAGTTTCCTGCCTCACTGACAAAGTTAAAATGTACTCTTAAATATGTTGTTGCTACACTTAGGAAGGGGCAGGCGGGCTGTTGGGGGAAGTTCACAGTAATTGTATAACTCCTGTTTTCTTACATAAATAGTATTTTCTGCATTGGTTAGTGCCATTGCTCTCTTTCTGAGACACTGGGTGGGATTTTCTCGCCCCAAGACAGGAAAATCCCACCCAAGGTTAACGGACCTTTGCATGTTCCACCCCCCCCGCTTGCTACAATTCCAGTGGTGGGCAGGACGGGAAAATTCCACCCTGTGAGACTATTTGCTCAACCAAAGAAAATTTTAACAACAAGGTCAGAATTTGTAATTGCAAGAAATAAATCCTTTTTAAGATCTAACATATATTTAATTGTATAATCTCTTGCTTGTGCTGCAAAGTAATCATTGCAGGTTACAAATGAGAAGCATGAATGTCAATTAGTACAAATCAGATAGCCATCTCTCATTTTCTGAATGTAATTATATTTAATTGCAAACATACTGAATATTAAAGCTAGATTATTGAAACATGCATACTTTAAACACTGATACTTTAATCAAATGTTCCTTCTCCTTTCTTGAAAGTAGTGACTCTGGTTGGGGGTATGGTTCCATTTGCATTTTGTGCTTCCTCAGATTGATCAACCTTTGGACTTACGTCTTAACTTGGTCCAGTGATAGCATTTTAGTTTCAGCCAATTGTTGGTCCCAGACCTGCCCAATGTCTTGAGGTGGAGATGTCGGCGTTGGACTGGGGGTAAACACAGTAAGAGTTTTAACAACACCAGGTTAAAGTCCAACAGGTTTATTTGGTAGCAAATACCATTAGCTTTCGGAGTGCTGCTCCTTTTCCACTCCATCTGACGAAGGAGCAGCGCTCCAAAAGCTAATGGTATTTGCTACCAGATAAACCTGTTGGACTTTAACCTGGTGTTGTTAAAACTCTTACAATGTCTTGAGCACATAGTCCAGGCTGACACTTCAATATAGCACCATGGGATTGCTGTATCTTTGCAACTGCTGTCTTTCAGACATTCTATTAAACCAAGACTCCATTCAGGTGAATGTTTGAAGGGTTGCTTTTGTCAACATTTAATTTTAACCTACGCTACCAAAACTAGATTGAATACTTATCCCACTGCTGTTTGTGGAATCTTGCTATGTGAAACTTGGCTGTTTTGTTTACTGGAAAAATAATAGTAGCTACACTTTATGACCAAGTCCAGAGGGGTGAACAAATTCATCTCTCTTTCACCCTTGAGGTTGGTTATAACAGGAGTTAATGTTGATTTTTCAATTCTCTATGTACTTGACCATTTGTAAAGCTATATAAAGAAATAAGCCAACCAGACCTCGTGTTAACAAGGAGTTAGTTTTATTGTTTTTTAAAAAATCACTGAGATAAAAATATAATACTTACTAAAATAGGTAAAAACACATCCCAAATCCCGCAACATACACAGACAACACACAAGCATGAAAAACAAAACAGTTTACAGAGTGGAGGAGGTGGAATTAATGAGAGCTAAAGTCCATCAGAAACAAAAAAACAGTTCCAATGTTTCTTTGGCAGTCTTAAAATTCAGGATATTGCAACTGATGTAACCTTCCTGGATACAGTCTTTGTTAATTCATTCATGGGATGTGGATGCTGTTGGCAAGGCTAACATTTATTGCTCTTTAAAAAATAGTTGTGAGCAGTCTATCTGGTAATAGCCACAACCACAGTGCTGTTAGGGACGGTGTGGTAGAATTTTGATCCAATGACCACGAAGGAAGGGTGATATAGTTCCAAGTCAGGATTATGCATGACCTGGAAGGGAAGTTACTGGTGGTGGAGTTTCCATGCATCTTCTGCCCTTGATTTTGTGGGCGGTTTGGAAGGTGCCATCAAGAGTCAAGTCGGTACAGTGTGTCTTGCAAATGGTAGATGTCACTTGTGATGAAGAGAATGAATGCTTGAGGTGGTTAATTAGGATGGCAATCAAATTGGCTGCTTTGTCCTTGGTGTCAAACTCTCTTGACTGTTATTGAAGTTGCATTCGTCCAAAGATATGGGGAGTGTCTATCACATGTCTGGCTTGTGCTCTGTAGATGGTGGAAAGGATTTAGGGAGTCAGGAGGTGAGATACCCACAGCAGAATACCCAACATCTGACCAGCCCTTGTAGTCACAGTGTTAATGTGGCTGGCCACCTTAAGTTTAGGTTAATTCCCAGGATATTGAAGGTGGGGGATTCAGCGATGGTAATGCTGTTGTCATGGGGAAATTAAAGGCTTTGCATGAATGCTGTCTTATTAAAAGAAAGACCTGATTCAGCAGGCTACTTGAGGGAGAGGTCCCTCTAATGCAGTGATGGGCAACACAGGTAGTGAGTGGGCGTTCATCACAATGGACTGCAAGATGAAATCAGGTTTGTTCACTAACCATGACCCCATGATTAAGATTAAATACGTTTAATACTCATCAAATATTTCATAACAAGTTACAGAAAATGCTTAATCATTTATATATTAATAGAACCACCATCAAATTCAAATGGTTAAAAGCAAAAAAAAATGTTTACGCATTGGACGCAGAGGGAGCGCACAGCTCTCACAGTCAAAGTTGTGCGCTATTTACACAGTCCCACACATTAACCTTACTACCCTAATGATACGGACACTGCCGCCCATAATATCTAATTAATTAAACTGTAAATACTGGGAGAGGAGTTCTATACATTTGTGTAATATATTTTGGGCAAATGTTCTCTTCGGCAGGAGTCACATTCACATGAGGACTGAAATTCAGACCATATTTACTTGTCTCAGGATAGTAGATGCAATGTGAATGTGCCTTTAGACACAACTAAAGATCAAAACAGAATGGCTTCATCAGCACATTATTTTTAAATAAGATTTTGGATCTCTATTGGGAACCATTGTCCTATTTTCTCATGTTTTAGATGTGGAGAGGACCTGCTTTGCATTTTCAGCCTTTTCTGCTGCTGTTTCAAAATTCAAGCTTCCAAGAAAGTGTATTCACAAAAGGAATGCAAAATCATTTATTCAATAAAATGGATAGGGATTTGATTTTTAATCGCTGCTGGGATTGGAAGCATAGGTGGGTGAGTGCTAAAAATACAACCGATGTGCTGATTCCCTGGATCCTCCTTGCCTCATCATTTGCAGAGTAGGGATGGAGGGGGCCTCAGGGCCACGCGTTGTGTATCCAGGCAAGCTGGTTAAGGGCCTCTTCAGGTCAATTAAAGGACTTTGACCAAGATTTTGCAGTCAAGCAGCTGGGACAAGTTTAGCTGCCTGGAGGTGGTCACCGAGCAGGAGGGCAGGGGCCCAGGGACCCAGGCAGGCCCTCCGTGCCTGGATGCAGCTGTAACTGCAGGCCACCCTACTCTCTTAACAGTATTCGCACCTGGCTATAAAATCCATTTTTAATTTTAAGATGTTGGAGGGACGGTACTTCCATTAGGGGTCACCTTCTCCTGCTGCATCCTGCTGCTATTTTCGATCTGGAAAATCTCTGATTGGCCATTCAGTTTCAAGGGCCTGCCTGCCATCTTTCTTTGGATGGTGAACTCATCCTCTGGTCATCAACTGGCCAATCGAGTGACTGTTTCTCATACATTGATCCAGAATTAAATGAAGTTACTTTCTCGAGATAACCTTATCTTGGTATCCAGATGAGAATTGCAAATGAAAGGTTATGATACCTTAAAAATGTTCAGTTCAATAACTATCCTGTAATCATCTCAAAACATTGAAAATGAGAGCAGGAGTAGGCCATTTGCCCTTCAAACCTTCTCCACCATTCATTATGTACATGGTTGATCATCCAATTCAGAAGCCTTTTTCCAATTCTCCCCCCCCCCCACCCCCCACCCCCCATATCCTTTGATTCCCTTTGTTGTAAGAGCTATATTATTTTTATTCATTGATGAGACATGGGTGTCACTGCCTGGCCAGCACTTATTGCCCATCTCTAGTTCCCATTGGAGGGCAGTTGAGAGTTAACCACATTGCTGTGGCTCTGGAGTCACATGTAGGCCAGACCAGGTAAGGACAGCAGACTTCCTTCCCTAAAGGACATTAGTGAACCAAATGGGTTTTTCCGACAATCAACAATGGTTTCATGGTCTTCAGTAGATTCTTAATTCCAAATATTTTTTTATTGAATTCAAATTCCACCATCTGATAAAGCAGTGGACAGACAGGGATCCTGTTCTATCCCAGGTGAAGAGATTCCTTATGCAGAGACGGCCGATGGTTGTGGGAATGATGAAATGAGACCATGTGCAAAGTGGAAAGATGAGCTGAGTGTGCAGGATGTTTGTGTTCTTTAGAGGTCAAGAGTGGTTATCCCACCCCCTGGTCATTCACAAGTTTTGAATGATGTTCATGAGGCTCACCCAGGTGCCTCCCGAATGAAAGGTTTAGCCAGGTCATATGTTTGGTGGCCTAATATGAGTCAGGACTTAAAATGGTGAAATTCTGTTCTGCGCATCAGATCAGCAAGAACATGGCACCACCAGCACCAATATATCCTTGGGAGTGGCCTGACCATCTGTGATCTAGCTTTCATGGGTGCTTTGCGGGGCATTTTATGGGTCCTATGTTTCTGGTCATCGTGGACATGCGTTCTATGGGGGTTAGAAGTACACATCGTGAGCAACGTCACAGCTTTCAATATGCTAGAGAAGATATGCCAACTTTTTGCAACTCACGGTTTACCGGATTCTCTTGTTTCTGATACGGTACAATGTTTACGAGTGATTTGTTCCAAGAGTTTATGCAAAGGAATGGAATATGTCATGTACATTCTGCACCTTTTCATCCAGCTTCGAATAGTTTAGCAGAACGAGCTGTTCAGACACTGAAAGGATTGAGGAGATTGGTAGGTGATACTTTGGGAACCAAGCTCTCACGGTTCTTGTTCCAATATTGTATCATGCCACAAACAACAACAGGAGTCTCACCAGCTAAATTACTTAAGGGCAGGAAGTCAAAGTCTCACCTGGATCTGCTACATCCAGATGTCAAAGCAAGAGTGGGAAGGAGGCAGGAAAAGCAGAAGGAGAGGCTTTCAACCCGAATGACTGTGTCAATGTGGAGAATTTTGGCAGTAACTAACGATGGCTGCATGGCGTTCTTCTCACCTAACTGGCCCAGTATTTTTTTCTAGTAAAACTGACCAATGGAAAAGTCATTTGCAGACAACGGGATCACAATTTGACTTGACTTGAATTATTATTGTCACATGTATTAGTATACAATGAAAAGTATTGTTTCTTGTGCACGTCACAGACAAGGCATACCATACATAGTGAAGGAAAGGAGAAAGTGCAGAATGTAATGTTACAGTCATAGCTGGGGTGTAGAGAAAGGTCAAATTAATGCGAGGTAGGTCCATTCAAAAGTCAGATGGCAGCAGGGAAGAAGCTGTTCTTGAGTTGGTTGGTACGTGACCTCAGACTTTTAAAATCTTTTTCCTGATGGAAGAAGGTGGAAGAGAGAATGTCCGGGGTGCATGGGGCCCTTAATTATGCTGGCTGCTTTTCCAAGGGAAGTGTAGACAGAGTCAATGGGTGGGAAGCTGGTTTGATTGATGGACTGGACTTCATTCACGACCCTTTGTAGTTTCTTGCGGTCTTGGACAGAGCAAGAGCAATTGCCTGTGGCACGACTCAGAGAAAGCAAAATGTTTCGGATAACAAGGTGGAAGGAAATGCTGTCATGGACGTTTGACAGGAAGTGGTTCCTGATGTACAAGGATTTCCAGTGGAGAGGAGGAGGGACATTCATGCACAGATATTCAACCTACTCCTCTGCCCACAAATCAAGCTCAATTGAGGTAAACCTCACCACTGTCTACAGGGTCACCAGTGATACTGCGCAGGTCACAGTGCTGTTGCTCAAGGACTGGCATATAGTTGAGACATGAGTTTCATTATGTTTCTTTCCTTAAAGGGGATGAAATTAAGGGGGGAGAAGTGTTATAGAATGTAAGCATCTTCCTAATTGAATGTATATATTGGTGTCTTTAGTGAGAAAGAGCATGTGCGAATGACGTCATCAGTAGTGCAGGCTTTCATGGGTTTAGTCTTACCACGAGTGAGCTGTGCAGCTTGCTGCCTTCGGTTCTTAGTTCATGCTGTACTGTATTTGGATATTTTTATAGGAAGAATGAATATCGTAGTGCATTCAACTACTTTTTTGTGGCCAAGTTACCACAGAATTTAAAAGAGAAGGTGCTGTTACACTGTGCCCGATTATCTCAAGGTGTTAGAGCCATACAGGGAAAAAGGCATTTATTTCAAGCTGACTATTCAGCTGATTTTAATTGGCATGGTCATGACAAGGCAAAAACACGTGGGACAAGATTTTCTCCACAGGCTCCTGAATCAAGCTGAAACGTGAGTCAGAAGCCCATGCTGGGAGAGGAAATTTCACGTGTGATTTTCACCGGGTCGACCAACTAATGGCCAGCAGGCAGGCTCTTCATCCAATTAAGGATGGGGCGCATGGGCATGCGAAGCTAGAGGACCAATCCAGCTTGAACAGAACAGCAGGCTGCAATGGAAGGTAAGTAAGGAAGAGGAAGCCACACAATGTCCAACTAAGTTTAAAATTTTTTTAAAAATTTATGTTTAAAATTGGCTTTTGCCACCAGGCCAGCACTGTGGGTGGTTACCCTTCTACAGCAGAGCCTGTGGCTAATGCAGCTCAGTAAGAGTTTTAACAACACCAGGTTAAAGTCCAACAGGTTTATTTGGTAGCAAATACCATTAGCTATTGCAGCTACCAGGCTGGAGGGGGAGCCCCTCGGCCCTGTCTGAGCACTGACGCCCCAGGCTGATGATAGGAGGCTGTCAACAAACACCTAACTGGCCCTTGTTGCCTGACAGGTCCTAGAGGACAGCTGGAAAATCCCAGTTAAGACTCCATTGATGGGCCTTAATTGAGCATTAACTAGTTTGCATGTAGGTGGGTAGCCACCCGTATCCCATCTCTACAAAAACAGCCTGAGGCTGGGATAGAGACAGGGAACCAAGCCTTTGGAGTGTTGCAATATTCTTGGATGAATACTGCATTGAATGATTCGCCCGCCTTTTATTTGAAGGTGGTGGCAAAAGTGATGTTGACAGACATAGATTCTTGATAGTTGTTTCCATTACCAAACAGATCCTAAACACAAGTACACATTTACAGAATGCATTATAGAAGTTAACAGATTATCAGGGATATCAAAACTGCAATCTAATTTCAGGATTATAAGACATTCAAGCATCATTCTTAGTTTGTGTTATTATTTGAATCCTGAATTACATTATTGCTTTCTGATTACTCAAACATTCCTAATCTCCATGTAACACAATCTGGATGTTCAATTGACTTTACAATTATATCTGAGATCAATCAACTGTGTTCCAGCTTTAATGCACTACACTATCATATGTTTCTTTGAAATTTGATTTCATTTCTATTTTATGCCTGCTTATAATTTGTGGTTTTCGTGCAAAAAATAATGGAATCACAGAGGTGTTTTGAGCATAATTTTATAAGTCTTATTAATGTATTCATAGACTTGGGTAGTTCAACAGTAAGTATTTATTACTAATAGAAACTGTACACACATAGATACAGTAAAGATTCAAGCTAGGAGCTGTCTCCATGCTTGCTTCGACACATGGCTCTAACACTGCACTGACCCCTAGGTACCGGCCATGTGTTCTTACATCAGTGTGGGTAACACTGTACTCATCTCACATTAATCCTTGATGCCCCAAACACTTACACTACAAGTATGATTCCCAAACAGTAACAAAACTTGGAAACATCCCAAAATTTCACACAATAAAATAAAATTTGATTCCATATATCAATGGGCCTCATTATAAATGGAAGGAATTTAAAGAAGACAATCCTTGAAACTGTGGTAAAAATCCCAGAAACCTGTGTAATCAAAATTGAATTTAATCGGTTACTCTTAAACTGATGCGCATCAATTTGACACGAGGCACAAAGCTTCGGTAAAAGAAGGCTTTTATTAACTAACAATGGAACTATCAGAACTTTAACACACTATCCCAGACTGAAGAGGTCCCGCCCGAGCAGGGGGTCTTATACCTCTTGTGCCACAACAGTTACAACCACAGGTGTATCAATCCCACCCTAGCCCAACAACAACATTAGAACAACCCAACAACAACATTAGAACAATCCCACAGTGGGAACCAACGATGGTTCACCACATTCACCCCTCCTTTGAGAACAAAGGCCGGCGGGGTACGAAAACAGACTAAAATGTCAACAGATTATAAGTTCAGATGGTCTGGAGGACCGCACCGTCGTTGTGACCTCCTCAATACCGGCGGTGACACCGGAGTAGGTGCTTGCGGTGGCGTTCTCCCCAAAACAGCGTCCAGCTGTTCTCCCACGGACTCACAGGCCAGTTGACCCTGATGAAACGGTAGTGCAGGGGATCCTGATACATTCTGCGATGGCGACGATCTTCGGGGCTCAGGCAAGCTGTGCATTGGAGTAAAACTGTTAAGCATTGGTCCCGATGCTGTCCGCGCCACGTCCGGGGGAGAAATAAGGGATAAGGGATTCGTCACTGGGGGTATGGGAGCGACAGGGGTTGCTACGTCCCCTGCGGGCGCCAGGTCTCGGATCGAGACTGTGTCCTCTCGCCCGTCAGGATATGCCACATAGGCATACTGAGGGTTGGCGTGGAGGAGGTGGACCTGTTCGACCAAGGGGTCGGACTTGCGGGCCCTTACATGTCGCCGCAGGAGGACGGGTCCTGGGTACGTCAACCAGGCTGGTAAAGATATCCCCGAGGACGACTTCCGTGGGAATGAGAACATCCTCTCGTGGGGAGTAGCATTGGTTGCCGTACACAGGAGGGAGCGAATGGAGTGAAGCGCATCAGGGAGGACCTCCTGCCAACGGGAGACTGGAAGGCCTTTGGACTTCAGCGCCAATAGGACAGCCTTCCAGACTGTAGCATTCTCTCGTTCCACCTGTCCATTACCCCGAGGGTTGTAACTCGTGGTCCTACTAGAGGCAATCCCGTATGAGAGCAGGAATTGCCTCAAGTCATTACTCATGAACGACGAGCCCCTGTCGCTATGGATATAGCTGGGGTACCCAAACAGGGTAAAAAGATCACGGAATGCCTTGATCACCGTGGCAGCCGACGTGTCCGCGCAGGGGACAACAAACGGGAACCGGGAGTACTCATCTATTATGTTCAGAAAGTACACGTTCCGATCTGTTGAGGGAAGGGGGCCCTTAAAATCCACACTCAGCCTCTCGAAGGGGCGAGTGGCCTTGACCAAATGTGTCCGGTCAGGTCGGTAAAAGTGCAGTTTGCATTCCGCGCAAATCCGACAGCTCCTTGTCACCGACCTGACGTCCTCCACCGAGTAAGGCAGGTTGCGGGCTTTGACAAAGTGGTAGAGCCGAGTGACCCCAGGATGGCACAGGTCATTATGGAGGGCGTTCAAGCGATCCTCCTGCGTAGTAGCGCGTGTTCCGCGCGAGAGGGCATCCGAGGGCTCATTGAGTTTCCCTGGACGATACATGATATCGTAGTTATAGGTGGAGAGTTCAATTCTCCACCGCAAGATCTTATCATTCTTGATCTTGCCCCTCTGCGTGTTGTTGAACATGAACCCCACGGACCGCTGGTCCGTGATCAGGGTGAACCGCTTTCCCGCCAGGTAATGGTGCCAGTGTCTGACGGCCTCCACAATGGCCTGGGCCTCCTTTTCCACCGCTGAATGCCAAATTTCGGGGCCTTGGGGGGTGCGGGAAAAAAACGCGACGGGCCTGCCCGCCTGGTTTAGTGTGGCGGCCAGGGCGAAATCAGATGCATCGCTTTCCACCTGAAAAGGGATGGATTCGTCTACTATAAGACCATAAGACCATAAGACATAGGAGCGGAAGTAAGGCCATTCGGCCCATCGAGTCCACTCCACCATTCAATCATGGTTGATTTCAACTCCATTTACCCGCTCTCTCCCCATCGTGGCTTTCGCGATGTCGTGTTTCAATTCCTTGAAGGCCAATTGGGCCTCTGGCGTGAGTGGAAAAGTCGTGGACTTAATAAGCGGACGGGCTTTGTCCGCGTAGTTGGGGACCCACTGCGCATAATAGGAGAAGAAGCCTAGGCATCTTCTCAGTGCTTTTGCGCTAGTGGGCAAGGGAAGTTCAGCAAGGGGGCGCATACGGTCTGGATCAGGGCCAATGACCCCATTTTCCACCACGTATCCCAGGATGGCAAACCGCCGCGTACGGAATACACACTTCTCCCTGTTGTAGGTCAAATTCAGGCGAGATGCAGTGCGTAAAAAGTTCTGGAGATTTGTGTCATGGTCCTGCTGATCACGGCCGCAGATGGTGACATTATCCAGGTACGGGAAGGTAGCCCGCAGCCTGTTCTGGTCCACCATTCGGTCCATAGCACGCTGGAAGACCGAGACCCCATTGGTGACACCAAATGGAACCCTAAGGAAATGATACAGACGACCATCCGCCTCAAAGGCCGTTTAATGTCGGTCCTCTGGGCGAACGGGGAGTTGGTGGTAGGCGGACTTAAGGTCTATGGTGGAGAACACCCGGTACTGCGCAATCTGATTGACCATATCAGATATGCGCGGGAGGGGATACGCATCCAGCTGCGTATATCAATTAATGGTCTGACTGTAATCAATGACCATCCGGGGTTTGTTCCCGCTCTTGACCACCACAACCTGTGCTCTCCATGGACTAACACTGGGCTGTATGATCCCTTCTTTGAGGAGTCGCTGAACCTCAGATCTGATGAAGATCCGATCTTCAGTGCTGTAACGCCTACTTTTAGTAGCGATGGGCTTGCAGCCTGGTACCAGGTTCTGAAATAAAGAGGGTGTGGTGATCTTTAACGTAGAAAGATTGCAGGCGGGGCACTTTGGACAATTTGGAGACTGCAGCTGTTCCCCCACTGTCAGCGAAGGGAGTGGCCCACCGTACTGTAGGATCACACTCTTCATGTGGACCATAAAGTTTAGTCCGAGGAGAATTGGTGCGCAAAGATGCGGCAACACAAGGAGCCTGAATCGCTCGTAAATTGTGCCTTGCACTTTCAAAGTTACCACACAACGTCCTAGCACAGCGACAGACCGGGACCTTGATGCCATAGAGATTGTCTGTTTGGCAGGTTGAATCTGGAGTCCACACCTCTTCACAGTGTCAGGGTGAATAAAGCTCTCAGTGCTCCCGCTGTCAAACAGACAATAAATTGCACGACCATTTTCCTGTATATCCATCATCGAACAATCAAGCCTGTGATGCTTAGCCTGGTCCAGGGTGATCGACGCCACCGTTGGTCCGTGAACGTCACTGCAGGCAGCTGAGGTCGATGCTGAGGACCCCTGCTGGTCGCTCATGGTCATCGTCGACCAAAATGGTCGCCCCCATGAATCGCACATGGGTGAGGGCGCCAAACGTAGCGACTCCTGGTGGTCATCCTCCTCCGACTCCGTCGACCGCAATGGCGTCGTCCTGGACTCGCATGTGGACGAACCCCGTGAGTACTTCGACGACGATGGTGATGATCCCCGTTCCGAAGGGTCACAGGCCGCACTGCCGTTCTTGGGCTTCGATCTGCACACCTTCGCATAATGCCCCTTTTTACCGCATGAGGTACAGACTACCGCTTTAGCGGGACACTTTTGTCGTGGATGTTTGGCTCCTCCGCAGAAGTAGCACCGCGGGCCGCATGGGGCTGCAGCCGTCGTCTGGTTAACATGGGAGCACGCCATAACACTGCACTTCAAGCCCGTGGGGCGAGGAGGGAATTGTGACTGCTCCTGCCACGTTGTCTCCACGTGGTCCTCCGGATACAGGACCAAGCTCTTCGAAGCCGCCTCAAGCATTTCAGCTAATTCCATAGCTTGGGTCAGGTTGAGATTTCCCTTTTCTAGCAGCTTGAGACGGATGTATGAAGACCCGACCCCGGCCACAAACGCATCTCGGGCGAGGTCGTACATGTACTGCTCAGCCCACACAGCTTTGCAGTCACAGCCCCTGGCTAGCTGCAAGAGCTCATTGGCGTAGTCCTCCATGGTTTCGCCCGACTGCCGACGTCGTGTAGCAAGGAGGTAACGAGCGTGGATCTCGTTAGGAGGTTTCGTATAGCGCTTTTTTAAAAGCTCGAGGGCCCTCGGGTAAGTGGTGGCCGCACGGATCGCGAGGTAGACTGTGTCGCTTACCCTCTCATGGAGGACCCGGAGTCTGTCATCGTCTGTGGTGACCGCTGCGGAGGCTGCTAGGTAATCTTCAAAACACTTCAGCCAGTGGTCGAAGGTGTTAGAAGCGCCCACCACACGTGGATCTAGCGTCAGACGTTCTGGCTTTAGGATTTGCTCCATACTCTCCTTTCTTTTTTTTTTCCTCCGTCGAGAGTTTAATGTTAGTTAATAAAATTGATGCGCATCAATTTGACACGAGGCACAAAGCTTCGGTAAAAGAAGGCTTTTATTAACTAACAATGGAACTATCAGAACTTTAACACACTATCCCAGACTGAAGAGGTCCCGCCCGAGCAGGGGATCTTATACCTCTCCCAGGAGGCGGAGCCCGACTGGGATGTGCCACAACAGTTACAACCACAGGTGTATCAATCCCACCCTAGCCCAACAACAACATTAGAACAACCCAACAACAACATTAGAACAATCCCACAGTGGGAACCAACGATGGTTCACCACATAAACCAAGAGGTCTGATTACATGACATCAACTTAATCAAAATATAATGGATGGATTTTCCAGTCTCTCAGCCTGAAGTCAATGGATCTTTTGCTGGTCCGTCAAATTTTCCATCCTGCCCATGACGATTCCTGTAGCGAGCAAGAGCAGAAAATTTAGGCCATTTGTCCTGTGCAAATGTTCTCAATTACTTTGAAGTATTCTCAAAACTATACTAGTTAAAGAGTGTTGCAATTTAAATGCTTATATACTGCTGTATTTTTGAAATGCTAAATATATACAGAAGTCTCATCAGTATCTCAAAACTAATGACACTTTAAAAGTAATTTAGCTAAAAACACTTCTGTCAGATCAAAGCTGTTCTGACCAAACGCCTTTACCAAAATATCATCCTACTTTTTTTTTCAGTTTATGCACTAACAGGGAGAAAGTTCAGTTATTTGTTCAGATGCAGCTCCCCACCCCCCCCCAAAACCCCACTATTTTTTCTTTCACCATTGGAGACATAGTGGGATTGATATTAGCTTCTATCCAATAATAGGCTCCCTAACTTGTGAAACCAAGGTAACATTAAGCCACTCTTCATGGGGATGGTTAAAGTGCAGGAGTCCTGATTTGAACAAACGCTCAATGATCACAGCTGCTTTATCTGTATCCTCTGGGGAACAGTTTGGTGAGAGTATTTGCTATGAGAGATATATTTGTGCAGTTTGGAGGTGTTGACACATAAAACATCAGGATGGTTGGCGTCATAGCTGCTTTTACTAGCCTCAAATGCATGCTATGCTTCTCATGATGCATTGGTCCGGTAGCCACATGCTAGTGCTTCTCATCTTGCATTTGTCTGGTAGTCGCCTTCAATGATTGCATTGCATCCATTGGATGCAAGCATGCCTTGCAGGCACCTATAAGCCTTTTGGTCTCCTTTGCAATAGAAGAGAGCACAAAATACAAGGGAGAGTCAGCAAACCAGAGATGAGCAACCAATAGTTGCAGTGCAGTTGCTGAAGGTGATTACCAGGTGTCATGAGAGGCACTAGCATGCAGTTGAGGATGCTTTGGCATGTACGTTAATGGAGGGCTCATTATTGTGGATGGCAGCCACTAAGTCACTGTCTCCCCTTGTGTCACAAATGTATGGTAAATCCCACCATGAAAAATAAAAAGGGTTTTGCAATAGACTGTGATGTTATTCTATACATATGCAATTTAAGAATTGGAAGAGGAAATGGTTACATTTTTGATTCAGCAATACACTAAAATTTTTTTAGGTCAGGACTTTTAGAAGACAAACCTTGAAACAAGATCTAGTCAGAGTGATTTGGAGGAGTAAATTACTTGAACGTCAACTTTTTAAAATGTTAAATAAGGTTTTTAGCTCAAACTAGACACTGGTTTCTTTGGAGGATTCACTACCCACACCACATGCTAATTACACTAAATCACTAACAAAATGGATGGGATTTTATGTCCTCGCTTGACCTGAGACTGGAAAGTCCCACCCGAGGTCAATGGACATTTCCAGTGGTAGAATTCCGGTGACTAATAAATCCAAAACTGTGTATTTTGGAACATACAGAATTAAGTTTGAAGAAGTAGCATCAGGAGATTTGAAGAAAAAATATTGGTGGAATGGATGATTACACTTTGAAACAAAGGATTTTGATGTCTGACTAATGGATAGTTGAAGATATCTAAACAGCATGAAATACATTGCCAAATTCAGTCATAAGCCTACTCACGTACTTATTGGGATCCAACTGGAATATTTTTCTGATCCATTTTTGTATTTGCCAATTACATCTCTCAGCCGAGGGTCATCACATTCTCATAATCCATCTGTCAACCTCCTAGAACATTACTGCCAAACCACTTCCTTCACACCGTCTGGTTGTATTTTTAACCTTTTCTATACCCCAAATTGTTAATTCTCAGTACGTTGCATATGCAATAGTTTTCAATTGTTATCAAAAGCAAAAGTAATTTACTAGTTGTGAAATATTTTGGGACATTTTAGAGAATGAGAAATACTATAATAATAGAAATCCTTTCTTGCTTCCATTCTGGAACAAACAGCCAAAAGGCACATTTGAAACATTTAATGAGAAAATTGGTCAATTGTTTCTGTTTGCTGCCTGGTATTAGTTTTAGGAGATTTGGTCCATTTGGAGGGCCAGGCCTCTTAATCATTTGGCTGATATCTGTTGGCAGAAAATGAGACCAATATTGGTTGGCCTGGTTGACTTCCAGGCCAAAAGAAAATAGATTCTTTGGTAAGGGATTCATTTTTGGTATGGGTAGTAGGCAAGTGTCGGTTTTCTGGATAGCAGCAGCCCAGGTTAGTTCTGTAGAAGTGAAAGGAGTGTTCCTATTTATCCCAGCACCACAAAAATACCATAAAACTTTAGCTCGACTGGAGTGCTCGACTGGACTCAACTGGGCAGACCTGTCGAGCTAAGATGTCCTAAGATGGCAAACTGGGTCAATTTGCATATTAAAAATACCCACTGCCTGAGTGAGGTGAGCACTCCAGTTGCCCAGCAGTAGGCCGAAAGGAAAACTGTAGTCAGTGATAAGTCATTCTACATTATTTTCAAACTGTGACTGTCTTCTTTCTGCTGTGTGATATGATTTCTCATATTTTCCAAAACAGCTCGATCATGCAATGAGGAGACTGCAGGTCCTTTGGGATATGTGTACATCTTGGAATATTCATGCTTGCACAGAAGAGTCTTGATAACATCTCCCAATTGTGTCTGTAATATAGTTAACCAAAATCAACATGTTTTATTCTAACAAGTTTTACTTATACTATAAGTTGTAGTTTATTCCTTTAGCAACAGCAGACTTCGAAATTTTATATATGATATAAATCAGTGTTTCAGCATTATTGGGCTATGTGTGACAGATCCAAGGGCCACCACAAGTTATAAAAACTGAACCCACATCCAAACATTTCCAAAAGTGAAACCTACAGGTGTTTAACATTTTAAAGCTTCCTTCATTGTGTAGGATAGGCTATGAATTCCTTCATGATTGCTATCAATGCCTATTGTACGATGATTTTCAATAGATAAGATTCTAATAGATCAAATCAGATTCCAACTTTCTCTTACATTATAAAAGACTTTTGTCATCTTTTCATATGTTCAGATCAAAAGTGCTGTAAGACCACTGGACTTTTTCTGTGTTTCCTCAACAGATAACAGAAGTTTGACCAATGTAAAGGTTTTCTCAGCTTAGAAATTGCACAGCCTTAACGAATTACAGGCTTATTAAGTACTATTAAACTCATATTTATACTGCAGTTATTGTGATTGTGTTAGTTGTGTGTTGTTGTACTTAACTGGTATTTAGTCATCAATTGTGTCCAGAGCAGGATTTTATAATTTAACTGTTTTAAATTAACCAAGACAGATTTACATTTTCTCCTTCAAATATGAAAAATATGGCAGCAGCAAACAAACACATTCAGGACTAGGTTTTATTTATTTGTTATGTTGTTTATTGGTAATTCCTGCCATGTTGAGAAAATCTTTAAAATCAGTCAACATATACATATTACAATTTTAGAAATTAAGACAGATTGGCACTGCAAACTGGAAACATTTGTTCTTATTTTGAAAGTTCATCAACAGAAAGGAAGTCAAAATGTTTACACATACCAAGGAATAGACCCACTAGATCTTCTGCAGTATTTTCTCATATTTCACTTATAGCCTTACGCATCTGCCATCTAAACAAGCTTTTTATTACATGGCCTGGCTGATGCCACCGCTCTTCACATAACCTTATATATTGCCACTCAATTCTCTTCAGAAAAATTGCAGTAATAAATTGAAAATCAACTGAGATTTATTTCCACAACTTAGCTGTCCCACCAGCATGTCATCAGAATCACATCTCATTACAGCTTGCTGTTGGGTTTGTGAGATTACTAGTCTTGTAGATGTGACCTTGAAGGTGTTTCTCATTCATCAGTATGTAGAGCAGTCAAGGTATGGGTTTGCAGTTTGCTTCGATTTTATTCACATTTTTCTTTCTTTGCTTCTTCTCTTAGCCTTTTTATCCTGAAGGCAGCCAAATTTGCTGAGGCACAGTGCCAAGGATGGTGATTTCCATCTGCTACCTCCACCTAGAGGCCAACTTTAATCAGTGACCCAAGTAAATGAATGGCTAAGATATTGTACCAGGCCACAGACAGATGGCTTGAGCAACATAATTATTTGAGCACTTGGACAGTTGTAGTCAGTTGGTGCTACAGCTATGTCCACTATCTTAATATTGACTTGTACATACAGGGTAAATATTCCATGTAACATTTCAGTAAGTAAACAATATCGCTTCAGCTGTTATCATGTGACACAAAAGATTAATAGTTAAATTCAAATTGTGATTCAATTGAAGAGATTCAGTGTGCATTGTCTGCTGCCAAATCATTGCTAGCAGCCTTGTATTTCACAGACAGTACATTTTAGGCTTTATGAGATTTAAATAGCATACAAATTACTTTCAATAAATATACACGAAAACAGAAGCCTGCTGAGCCAGTCAAAAATTAATGCCTGATCTTCAACCTCAACTCCACTTTCATGGCCTTTCCATATATCCCTCAATTTCTTTAGTGTCCAAAAATCTACTGACTTCAGTCTTGAATATACACAATGACAGAGAAAACACAGCCCACTAGGGTAGACAATTCCAACGGTTCACAACCTTCTGAGTGAAGAAATGTCTCCTCAACTCTTAAATGACCAACACCATATCCTGAAACTATACTCCTAGTTTCAGACTCTCCAGCCATTTGCCCTGTCAAGCTCTGAAAGAATGTCATATATTTCAATGAGAACACTTCTTGTTCTACTGAACTCCAAAGAATACATGCTAACAGTAGTACAAGGATCTTACACATCTAGGGGTAACGTGGGACTGAGTACAATACTACCCACAGTGTTGTAAGAGAGCACTTGACTGCACCTAGGGGTCAGTCTGGTGTTGGACAGAGCTGTGTGCATAAGCAAACATGGAGGCAGCTTCTAGCTTGAACCCTTTACTGTATATATGTACATAGTTCTTGTAGTTAATAAATATCTACAGTTGGCCTACTAAAGATTTCATTACGACCTATTGAATGGTATCCAACACGCTCCAACACTAACCATTGCTGAGTTCAGCTGACAATCAGCTGTTCAAGCCATCTGTTTGGTATGTTTCACAGGATAAATTTTGTTTGTACTGGGATTGGAAATTGTTAGCATTAACCAGTCAGACAAGTTAAAGGATGAGACAATGGAAATTCTCCAGATCCGGAACCACTTTGTGATTCAGGGCTTGCCAGCTTTTATCTATTTTTATTCTGAGTAGTTTAGCTTCTGTATTTCAGACTACTCCCATAAGTGAGTTTTAGCTATTTATGTTCAAGGCGTGTTTTAATTGTCCCAATATCTATGTAAAATGTGCAGCGTGCCCATGTGATGAATAGAAAACCCTTTTCCACACTATTTCAGTATTATACCCTGTGCCTTCATGAGATCTTTCTTGTCATCATAACGCAGAATAGTCAGACATTAAGCCATATCATGGGCTGCAACTGCCAAGCTAACTTATTAACTAACACTGGAATAAATTAGTACATTTTTTCCAGCAATCCTTAAGTTTAGCTACCTCCCTATTTTAGTAGAACATTCAATTACTGTGCTAAACTAGGTTATTGATATTTTTCTTACATAGTGATTCTCCTTTTCCTTATCCTTTCTCATCAACTAGGCAGTTGTTTAGCATCAACAGCTCATTTTAAAGATTTAAGAGTGAATTATTTCAAAGACTCCAAACAGATTTAATAATTTTAAAATTTCCAAGCTAATATTAATCTTCACACTAGAACCAGATCTTAAAAATTGGGGCTACATTCAATAATAAAAAAACTACTTCCCTGTATTTGAGTACAATGCAGAGGAGTGGTAATTCAACTGGGACCATGGCACTAAATGGGCAGAATCAGATCTGTCTGCAGTTATATGCTTCACCTGATATTCAGTCCAGAAATTGGAACTGAATATCAGGCATTGCATATAATGGGGGATAGATCAGATATTGCCCATTTTGCACCACTGCTTGAGACAAATTGAAACTCTTCAGTGCTTGTATTTGAGTTCAGGGGTTTAGTCATATTTCCACCCTCCCCTCTATTATAACACACTGTAGCAGCCATTTGTGATGTATCTTGTTACAACCAGGTGAAGAGGGATGAAGTGACTCCTCTCTCTTTTTCCACTCCTGGGTTGGTTATGACAGAATGTGAATTTCAAAAGAAAAGTATATATATTGCCAATTCAATATATATACTTGACTGCGCAGTTTTGTAAGAAAGAAGCCAGACAGATAATCTTGAGTAAAACAAGAAAGGAGTTAATTTTCTTGCTAAACCCCACTCAGCTAAAATAGTAAGAATATTTTTAAAATATATACATTCCTGTTCATACTAATGCAAAATAAATCACACACACACTTCGAAGCATGCAAAAAGAAATAAACTTCAGAGTAACAGATTTTTCGTCGTGGCTAAAAGAAGTAATTAAAAATAACACCTGATTTAATGAATTTGGTTCTTCACTGAATCAGTTGCTCAGTAGTGGTATCTGATCGATCCCCTTCCCCTGGAATCACTGTTCCTGAGTTGGAATCTTTCTTTCTAATCCTCCATTTACAGCAAGGAGATTTCCTGGCTGGTTTTCAAGCCACAAACAAGGCTCAAAGCTTTATTAAGAGTTTAAGAGAGAGAGAAGTGGGAGGGCAGGGCAGTCACCCCTGCTATCCTGTATCAATTTGTCTCTGCAAGTTCAAATTCAGTATTTGCATACAGAAGAGCTGGGTCACATGGCATCCCTCTCTCTCTGGTTTGATCACAGCAGTTCACCAGAAACAATAGTGAATTCTAAAAGGAAAATGTTCACCCATATCTGCGGCTTACCCTTGGCCCTTGTCCTTTTTAGCTGGGGTAATTATTTTTTAATGTTCCAGTTAACTCCTGAATGATCCATTCTCTACCTTGATGAAAAAGCAAGGGACTTTTCACACCCCCACAGATGCCATAGTCTGTTTCAGATCTTCATAGCACTAGGGGTGACTAATTAAGCTGTAACTAAGGGGTGACCTAATTGAGACATACAAAATTATGAGCAGCCCAGATAGGAATGGTAGAAAAGAATTGTTTCCCTTCGCAGGAGGGTCAATTATCAGGGTAGGGGACACAGATTTAAGGTGATTGGTAGAATGATTAGAGGGAACATAAGGAAAACATTTTTCACCCAGAGGATGGTGGGCATCTGGACATAACTGTCTAAGTTGGCGGTTGAGGCTCTAAAGCTCAACTCCTTTAAAAGGTATCTGGGTCTGCATGTAAAGTGTTGTGACCTGCAAGGCTACAGACCAGGTGCTGGAAAATGTGATTAAAATGAGCAGCTAGTTTCTTTTTTTCTCTTTTTTGGGCTGGCACAGACACAATGAACTGAATGGTTTCTTTCTGCACCACAACTTTTTGATGGTCTTCTGTAGTTCCAGTGTTCCCGGGAAGTGAAATGTTGCTTCATGGGTGCAAATCAATAGCCATTTTGTCTTTGTTTCAGTTGAAATTCTATTTTTCTTTAAAGTTTAAAATGTGAAACCAGATGAAGAGATATCAAATTAATATTTAATATAAACACACTTTCTTAACAATATAAACTAAAACCAGAATAAGCCAGTTCAATTGGGTAGCTGAACTCCATGAGTCACGTCTCTTTTTATCCTACGAAGATATTACAGTCTGATGATGAGGATAGGATTACAGATCCTCTAGTCATGCAAATCTGAGTTGGAGTACTTCCAGCAAATCAGCAGAGCAACTGTGAGGTTGTTTTTTGCTGAGAAATGGGCTTTAAAAAACCTGTCTAAGAAAGAAAAGACTACGCATGGGTGGACTAACCCTCGAAGATGGCTGCATCAACAGGTACCATGTAGTGCAAGAGTACAGCCATGACCCAGAGTCTTTTGATACATATGTGAGGGTCTAGAAATATTTCTCACTGTTAATAATATTCTTGAATGTCCTGATAATCCAATTGTTAACCAGATGGTGGGTGAAAGAGAAAGGGTGATATTTTTGAAAGAAGCAGGCCCAGACATGGATGAGACGCTCAAGAGTTTGTTTGCCCCTGCCAAGCCAAAATACACCACTGTTGGACATTGTGTGCAGCTTTCAGCAACACTACAATCCCAAACAATTGGCGATTGCAGAAAATTAGCAATTTTGGACAAGGATTCAATTGCCCAGTGAGGACATTGAAGGGTTTATCATTGCTTTGCAAAAACTGTCCGTTTTATTGTAATTTTGGAGAATTTCAAGAGAGAGCATTGTGGAACAGATTTGTGTGCAGTTTAAAAAGTGAATGCATTTGCAGTAAGTTGCTAATTTTGCCAAGGTTAGCTTTTGACAGAAGTTGTCAAGCAGCATGTTCATGGACACGATGGAACATGACTCGAGAGAAATTAACTTCAAGTCGTTTGCTGAAATAAATATGTAGCAACTGAGTAAGCCAAAAGCCCCAACGAAAGCAGTTAGTGGTAGCAGTGTTAATACAAAGTCCTGTGAGCAGCTCTAAGGCCAACACTGGACACAGAATTCTCTCTTTGTGAAGAAGAGTGCTACAACTGCGAGAAGAAAGGTCATGTCAAGGCATTTCAGAAGAAAGTAAATGGAGAAAATGCTGGCTGGAGGAAATGGCAGTCACTGAAAATGGTTGTCAAACAACAGCAGGTCAATGAGGAGTTGATTAAGCTTCATGTGATCCGAAGCACAAAGATGTCTAGTAGAAATTTGCATTGCACTGTGGCCCAAGTAGCGTTGGATGGAACTCTGGCAACATGGAATTTGACACAGATGCATCACTTAACTTGATTCCAGGATCATGGTATCTTGAAAAATTGAGTCAACTTCAGTTGGATAAATCACAGAGACAATTTTGGAGTTCTGAAGGAGAAAAAGTTTCAATAATGGGTAATCCAATTATGTACAATGAGCAATGTGCAAAACTATGCACCATTATGAAGAGGGGAAAAAAGCCTGCCTTGTTGGGAACACATTGGTTAGAACACTTAAACTAGAACAAACTTTTTTATGTCAAAGCAAAATATACAACACAAGGTGATGTGATCAACAAGTACCCTCAGATATTTAATGAAACTGGAAAACTGATTCATGGGTTCAAGACCAAAGCTTTGGAGGAAAGCAAGACCAGTTTATTGCAGGCCTTGTCCACTACTCTATGCTCCAAGGGTGAAAGTACAGCAAGAACTGAAAAGATTGAGGACATTATGTCTTAGATAGGGCAGAGTAATTGGGCTACTCCCACAGTGGTAGTACCAAAGTCAGATGGCAGTGTAAGAATATGTGATGATAAGGATGTGTGGTATAAGGTAATTGTAAATCAGGTGTGAGAATGTAATGCAGCTGACATTTTGCCAAATGTGAAGGATCTGTTCATAATGTCAGAATAGATTTTTTTGAAATTGTATCTGACAAATGCCTATCTACAACTTGAGTTAGATGATGGGCAGGATTTAACGGCCTCGCTCATTCCGAATCTGTAAAATCCTGCCCCAGGTCAATGAACCTTCCCATTGTCCATCCCTCATCCGCTCTGATTCCTGTCGTGAGCGGGACGGTAGAATTCCAGCTGATGAGTCTTAGTCTTATTTGACTTTCAATATACACGAGTTTACTTCAGTTTTATAGGCTGCTATATGGTGTATCTTCAGTCTCTAGAAATTTCCAAAGGAGATGAATCAAATTTTGCAAGAAATTTAGGGGGTAGTGTGCTATTGGGATGACATTTTTATTTTAGCTCCAAACAGGCAGAAGACAGGCTGACAAAAATGCTGCAATGTTTGGAATAGCATGAAATTCATGTGAAGGCACGCATATGTTTCAAAACTCTAGAGTACTTAGGTCACAGGATAGACAAATATGGCTTACATCACACCAAGAGTAAGTTTCAAGCAATAAGAAATATGTCACGCCCTCAAAAGACCTCTGCGCTCAGCTTCTTTTTGGTCCTGGGGAATGATTACTGTAAATTCATACCAAATTTGGCAACCAGAATGGATCCATTGAATGAACTTGAGGAAGGGTGTTTCAAGGAATTGGACAAGAGTGTGACAAAGCATTCAAGTTATGTAAAACTCAATTGGTAGATGGTACATTATGATGTGTCCAAAAAAATTTAATTCAGCTTGCGATAGGCCTCTTCTCTCTGTGATCTCTCATGTGTTGGATGATGGTGAGGAGAAAGAGACTGGATTTGATTCAGTGCTTGAATGAAATTATGCTGATAGAATGTGAAGCATTGGGCAAGATTTTCTGGTCCCACCTATCGTGGAAATCGTAATGGGCGGGACAAATTCAGCAGACCATTTAAAGGTCCATTGACCTTGGGTGGGAATTTCCCATCTTGGGGTGTGTGCGGTCAGAAAATCCAGCCTGTTGTCTTTCACTTTTGAAGTAAGATTTCATAAATACTTGCATGGTCATAGTTTCACAACCAAAACTGATCATAAGCCACTGATGGCTATATTGAATCCAAATCCTCTAATACCCACTTTATCTGTAGCACAGATGCAGAGATGGACTTTTATTTTGTCTGCTTATCAATACAACATTAAGTACATATAATGAGATGATCAAGTCACAGCCCTAAAGGGAAGATGTATTTTTTTTTTCACATAGATGAGTTGCAGTCACAGCAGATAATCTTGGTGGAACCATAAAATGTAGGAACAGAAGTAGGTCATTGTTCCATTGAGTCCGCTCTGTCATTCAATGAGATCATGACTAATCTAATTCATAGAATTTCATAGAAACCCTACAGTACAGAGAGGCCATTCGGCCCATCGAGTCTGCACCAACCACAATCTCACCCAGGCCCTACCCCCATATCCCTACATATTTTACCCGCTAATCCCTCTAATCTACATCCCAGGACACTACGAGGCAATTTTAGCATGGCCAATCAACCTAACCCGCACATCTTTGGACTGTGGGAGGAAACCGGAGCACCCAGAGGAAACCCACTGACATTCAAGGCAGTCCTTGAACTCCACTCAACTCCATCCTCAACTCCACTCTCCCATCTCAACACCACAACTTTTGATTCCCTAACTGATTAAACATTTGTCTATCTCAGCCGTGAACATACTTAATGGTCCAGCCTGTACAACTCTCTGAGGTAAAGAATTCCAGATTCACTACCCTCTGAAGGAAGAAATTCCTCCTCATCTCTGTATTAAATGAGCGACCTCTGAGATTGTTCTAGACTCTCCCACAAGGGGAAATAACTTCTCGGCATCTACCCTGTCAAGCTCCCTGAGAACCCTCTATGTCTCAATAAGGTCACCTCTAATTCTTCTAAACTCTAATGAGTACAGGCCCAGCTTTCTTAACCTTGCCTTGTAAGAAAATCCATTTATACCTGGGATCATCTTGTGAACCTTCTCTGGACTGCCTCGAATGCCAGTATATCTTTCTTTAGATAAGAGGATCAAAACTGCTCACAGTATTTGAGATGTGGTCTAACTAGTGCCTTGTATTCTTTTAGCAAGACTTCCCTATTTTTGTATTCTATTCCCTTTTGAAATAAAGACCAACATTCCATTTGCCTTTCCTATTTTCCTGCTGAACTTGCATGCTAGCTTTTTGTGATTTATGCACAATATCCCCAAAAACCCTGTGCTGCAATTTTCTGCAGTCTTTCTCCATTTAAATAATATTCAGCTCCTTCATTTATCCTACCAAAGTGCATTATTTCATATTTTCTTACATTATATTCCATCTACCAGGTTTTTGCCCACTCACCTAACCTGTCTATATCCCTCTGTAAACTCTTGTGTCATCATCACCACTTCCCTTGCCATCTATTTTTGTGTCACCTGCAAACTTTGCAATAGTACATTCACTCCCCTTGTCCAGGTCATTAATATATATCGTAAATAATTGTGGCCCCAGCACTGAGCACACTGACATGCCGCTAGTTACAGGTTGCCATCCTGAAAATTCCCTTCTTATCACAACTCTCTGTCTTCAATCAGTTAGTCAATCCACAATCCATGCTAATATACTACCCCGAACATCATGGGTTCTTATCTAATAAGATAAAATAATACATGTCGTTTCTGAAATCAGTTCAGATCCGAGTAGGAGTCAGACACACAGGCCTGATGAAGTGGAAAATATAATTGAAGGTGGGCAAAATCAGTCTTTGTTGAAGAAACTTTCTCCTCAGAGTCAAGCCAACATCACTTGAGGTCTGTCCCCAAATTTTGAGTTTGGGTCAAGAAAGGTAGTATCTTAAGAACAGGAAACCCGTGGTTAAGTTGAATTTGTAAATAAATGAAAACCAATAAACAGATGTAGGTTGTGTGCAATTTGACCATTATGTAACTTCATAGAACTCATGAGTGTTGGTGCCATTTGTGTATGCATATATATCGCTTAAAACTAGTTCAGTTGGGTTTTGAACTCTATGCGTCTCAGACCTTTTTTGGTTGCAAAGTTATTATCCCTCTCCAGCCAGCTACCCTCTCCCACCTGGCACTCTCCTTGTGTACCTGTTTTCAGAAAATAGACAAAATTTTATAATAAATATACCAAAAATTAAATTCTGTGAATAAAGCTTTTTACAAAAATCCTTAACAATTACAGAATTAAAAATGCTCTTTCCAAGCTAAATCTTAAACAAAAATATGTATTTTGTCAGTTACTATTCTCTTATTTATGGTTGTATAGAATCTAAATGGAAACAAATTAAGATGAATTGAGTTTCTTTTATCCACACGTCCAGTGGAGTCTCAAATCTTTAGTTTTAGTTTTAGTGAGGTCTAGTGCTAGGGTGGCACAGTGGTTAGCACTGCTGTTTCACAGCATCAGAGACTCAGGTTCAATTCATGTCTTGGGTCACTGTCTGTGCGGAGTCTGCACGTTCTCCCCGTCTCTGCATGGGTTTCCTCCGTGTGCTCCAGTTTCCTCCCACAGTCCGAAAGACGTGCTGGTTAGATGCATTGGCCATACTAAATTCTCCCTCAGTGTACCCAAACAGGCACCGGAACATGGCGACTAGCGGATTTTCACTGTAACTTCATTGTAGTGTGAATGTAAGCCTACTTGTGACACTAACAAAATTTAAAAAGTAAGGGTTGAAGTGATATTCGGTGGGTGTTGGTCAGTTAGAATAGCCGTTCATTCCCAGCCTACAGTAACGGTGTCGCAAGTTACATTTAGTGAAAAGTGAGCAGATTCCGGCCTAGACTTCTTAACCATTGGGCCATGTGGATATTGTAGAAATGCTGAGGGAGTGGGGAGTTGGCAAAGTTTACCACTGCCATATCTTGTGCCCTTCATCTGAGGGGGGAATTAATTCATTAATCTAAACTCATCTGCTGTTAATGCGACACGAATCACATTGAAAAAAGAAAAGTAAACTCCAAATAAGAGGAAAATTTGGGGG